>NC_140647.1:37088082-37399717 GCF_978046115.1 Saccoglossus kowalevskii | reverse complement strand
TGCAAAGTGGCGTGCAAAGTAGGTTAAGTTATGTGTAAAGGCTGCAAAGTTACATGCAAAGTTGGTAAAGTTGCGTGAAAAGGCTGAAAAGATGCATGCAAAGTCGGTGAAATTGCGTGAAAAGGCTGCAAAGTGGCGTGCAAAGTAGGTTAAGTTGTGTGTAAAGGCTGCAAAGTTACATGCAAAGTTGGTAAAGTTGCGTGAAAAGGCTGCAAAGATGCATGCAAAGTCGGTAAAATTACGTGAAAAGGCTGCAAAGTGGCGTGCAAAGTAGGTTAAGTTATGTGTAAAGGTTGCAAAGTTACATGCAAAGTTGGTAAAGATTCGTGAAAAGGCGGCAAACTTGCATGCAAAGTCGGTAAAATTGCGTGAAAAGGCTGCAAATTTACATTCAAAGTTAGTAATGTTACGTGAAAAGGCAGCAAAGTAACATGCAAAGTTGGTAAGTTGGTAAAGTTATGTGAAAAGGCTGCAAAAATGCATGCAAAGTCGTGTAAGTTGCATGAAAAGGCTGCAAAGCTGCATGCAAAGTTGGTAAAGTTACGTGAAAAGGCTGCGAAGTTGCATGCAAAGTTGGTAAAGTTACGTGAAAAGGCTGCAAAGTTGCATGCAAAGTTGTTAAAGTTACATGAAAAGGCTGCAAAGTGGCGTGCAAAGTAGGTTAAGTTATGTGTAAAGGCTGCAAAGTTACATGCAAAGTTGGTAAAGTTGCATGATAAGGCTGCAAAGATGCATGTAAAGTCGGTAAAATTGCGTGAAAAGGCTGCAAAGCGGAATGCAAAGTTGGTAAAGTTACGTGAAAAGGCTGCAAAGTTGCATGCAAAGTTGGTAAAGTTACATGAAAAGGCTGCAAAGTGGCGTGCAAAGTAGGTTAAGTTATGTGTAAAGGCTGCAAAGTTACATGCAAAGTTGGTAAAGTTGCATGAAAAGGCTGCAAAGATGCATGCAAAGTCGGTAAAATTGCGTGAAAAGGCTGCAAAGCGGCGTGCAAAGTTGGTAAAATTGCGTGAAAAGGATGCAAAGTTACATACAAAATTGGTAAAGTTGCGTGAAAAGGCTGCAAAGATGCATGCAAAGTCGGTAAAATTGCGTGAAAAGGCTGCAAAGTGGCGTGCAAAGTAGGTTAAGTTATGTGTAAAGGTTGCAAAGTTGGCAAAGTTACGTGAAAAAGCTCTAAAGTTGCATGCAAAGTTGGTAAAGTTACGTGAAAAGACTGCAAAGTTGCATGCAAAGTCGGTAAAGTTTCTTGAAAAGGCTGCAAAGTTGCATGCAAAGTGGGTGAAATTGCGTGAAAAGGCTGAAAATTTACATGCAAAGTTAGTAATGTTACATGAAAAGGCTGCAACATAACATGCAAAATTGGTAAAGTTGCGTGAAAAGACAGCAAAGTTACTTGCAAAGTTGGTAAAGTTGCGTGAAAAGGCTGCAAAGTTGCATGCAAAGTGGGTAAAGTTGCGTGAAAAGGCTGGAAAGTTGCATGCAAAGTTATTTAAGTCACGTGAAGGCTGCAAAGTTACATGCAAAGTTGGTAAAGTTACGTGAAAAAGCTCTAAAGTTGCATGCAAAGTTGGTAAAGTTACGTGAAAAGGCTGCAAAGTTGCATGCAAAGTTATTTAAGTTACGTGAAGGCAGCAAAGTTACATGCAAACTGGGTAAAGTTACGTGAATAAGCTCTAAAGTTGCATGCAAAGTTGGTAAATTTATGTGAAAAGGCTGCAAAGTTACATGCAAAGTAATTTAAGTTACGTGAAGGCTGAAAAGTTACACGCAAAGTTGGTAAAGTTATGTGAAAAGACTGCAAAGTTACATGCAAAGTTGGTAAAGTTACGTGAAAAGGCTGCAAAGTTGCATGCAAAGTTTGTAAAGTTACACAAAGAGGCTGTAAAGTTGGTAAAATTACGTGAATAGGCTGCAAAGTAGGTAAACTTTCGTGAAAAGGCTGCAAAGTTGCATGCAAAGTCGGTAAAATTGCGTAAAAAGGATGCAAATTCACATGCAAAGTTAGTAATGTTACGTGAAAAGTCTGCAAAGTAACATGCAAAGTTGGTAAACTTACGTGAAAAGACTGCAAATTTACATTCAAAGTTAGTAATGTTACGTGAAAAGGCAGCAAAGTAACATGCAAAGTAGGTAAGTTGGAAAAGTTATGTGAAAAGGCTGCAAAAATGCATGCAAAGTCGTTTAAGTTGCATGAAAAGGCTGGCAAGCTGCATGCAAAGTTGGTAAAGTTACGTGAAAAGGCTGCGAAGTTGCATGCAAAGTTGGTAAAGTTACGTGAAAAGGCTGCAAAGTTGCATGCAAAGTTGGTAAAGTTACATGAAAAGGCTGCAAAGTGGCGTGCAAAGTAGGTTAAGTTATGTGTAAAGGCTGCAAAGTTACATGCAAAGTTGGTAAAGTTGCATGAAAAGGCTGCAAAGATGCATGCAAAGTCGGTAAAATTGCGTGAAAAGGCTGCAAAGCGGCGTGCAAAGTTGGTAAAATTGCGTGAAAAGGATGCAAAGTTACATGCAAAGTTGGTAAAGTTGCATGAAAAGGCTGCAAAGATGCATGCAAAGTCGGTAAAATTGCGTGAAAAGGCTGCAAAGCGGCGTGCAAAGTTGGTAAAATTGCGTGAAAAGGATGCAAAGTTACATACAAAGTTGGTAAAGTTGCGTGAAAAGGCTGCAAAGATGCATGCAAAGTCGGTAAAATTGCGTGAAAAGACTGCAAAGTGGCGTGCAAAGTAGGTTAAGTTATGTGTAAAGGTTGCAAAGTTGGTAAAGTTACGTGAAAATGCTCTAAAGTTGCATGCAAAGTTGGTAAAGTTACGTAAAAAAACACTGCAAAGTTGCATGCAAAGTCGGTAAAGTTTCTTGAAAAGGCTGCAAAGTTGCATGCAAAGTGGGTGAAATTGTGTGAAAAGGCTGAAAATTTACATGCAAAATTAGTAACGTTACATGAAAAGGCTGCAACATAACATGCAAAATTGGTAAAGTTGCGTGAAAAGACAGCAAAGTTACATGCAAAGTTGGTAAAGTTGCGTGAAAAGGCTGCAAAGTTGCATGCAAAGTGGGTAAAGTTGCGTGAAAAGGCTGCAAAGTTGCATGCAAAGTTATTTAAGTTACGTGAAGGCTGCAAAGTTACATGCAAAGTTGGTAAAGTTATGTGAAAAGGCTGCAAAGTTACATGCAAAGTTGGTAAAGTTACGTGAAAAAGCTCTAAAGTTGCATGCAAAGTTGGTAAAGTTACGTGAAAAGGCTGCAAAGTTGCATGCAAATTTATTTAAGTTACGTGAAGGCTGCAAAGTTACATGCAAACTGGGTAAAGTTACGTGAATAAGCTCTAAAGTTGCATGCAAAGTTGGTAAATTTATGTGAAAAGGCTGCAAAGTTGCATGCAAAGTCGGTAAAGTTGCGTGAAAAGGCGGCAAAGTTGCATGCAAAGTAATTTAAGTTACGTGAAGGCTGAAAAGTTACACGCAAAGTTGGTAAAGTTATGTGAAAAGACTGCAAAGTTACATGCAAAGTTGGTAAAGTTACGTGAAAAGGCTGCAAAGTTGCATGCAAAGTTTGTAAAGTTACACAAAAAGGCTGCAAAGTTGGTAAAATTACGTGAATAGGCTGCAAAGTAGGTAAAGTTTCGTGAAAAGGCTGCAAAGTTGCAAGCAAAGTCGGTAAAATTGCGTAAAAAGGATGCAAATTCACATGCAAAGTTAGTAATGTTACATGAAAAGGCTGCAACATAACATGCAAAATTGGTAAAGTTGCGTGAAAAGACAGCAAAGTTACATGCAAAATTGGTAAAGTTGCGTGAAAAGGCTGCAAAGTTGCATGCAAAGTGGGTAAAGTTGCGTGAAAAGGCTGGAAAGTTGCATGCAAAGTTATTTAAGTCACGTGAAGGCTGCAAAGTTACATGCAAAGTTGGTAAAGTTACGTGAAAAAGCTCTAAAGTTGCATGCAAAGTTGGTAAAGTTACGTGAAAAGGCTGCAAAGTTGCATGCAAAGTTTGTAAAGTTACACAAAGAGGCTGTAAAGTTGGTAAAATTACGTGAATAGGTTGCAAAGTAGGTAAACTTTCGTGAAAAGGCTGCAAAGTTGCATGCAAAGTCGGTAAAATTGCGTAAAAAGGATGCAAATTCACATGCAAAGTTAGTAATGTTACGTGAAAAGTCTGCAAAGTAACATGCAAAGTTGGTAAACTTACGTGAAAAGACTGCAAAGTTACATGCAAAGTTGGTAAAGTTACACAAAAAGGCTGCAAAGTTGGTAAAATTACGTGAAAAGGCTGCAAAGTTTGTAAAGTTACGCAAAAAGGCAGCAAAGTTGGTAAAGTTTCGTGAAAAGGCGGCAAACTTGCATGCAAAGTCGGTAAAATTGCGTGAAAAGGCTGCAAATTTACATTCAAAGTTAGTAATGTTACGTGAAAAGGCAGCAAAGTAACATGCAAAGTAGGTAAGTTGGAAAAGTTATGTGAAAAGGCTGCAAAAATGCATGCAAAGTCGTTTAAGTTGCATGAAAAGGCTGGCAAGCTGCATGCAAAGTTGGTAAAGTTACGTGAAAAGGCTGCGAAGTTGCATGCAAAGTTGGTAAAGTTACGTGAAAAGGCTGCAAAGTTGCATGCAAAGTTGGTAAAGTTACATGAAAAGGCTGCAAAGTGGCGTGCAAAGTAGGTTAAGTTATGTGTAAAGGCTGCAAAGTTACATGCAAAGTTGGTAAAGTTGCATGAAAAGGCTGCAAAGATGCATGCAAAGTCGGTAAAATTGCGTGAAAAGGCTGCAAAGCGGCGTGCAAAGTTGGTAAAATTGCGTGAAAAGGATGCAAAGTTACATGCAAAGTTGGTAAAGTTGCATGAAAAGGCTGCAAAGATGCATGCAAAGTCGGTAAAATTGCGTGAAAAGGCTGCAAAGCGGCGTGCAAAGTTGGTAAAATTGCGTGAAAAGGATGCAAAGTTACATACAAAGTTGGTAAAGTTGCGTGAAAAGGCTGCAAAGATGCATGCAAAGTCGGTAAAATTGCGTGAAAAGACTGCAAAGTGGCGTGCAAAGTAGGTTAAGTTATGTGTAAAGGTTGCAAAGTTGGTAAAGTTACGTGAAAATGCTCTAAAGTTGCATGCAAAGTTGGTAAAGTTACGTAAAAAAACACTGCAAAGTTGCATGCAAAGTCGGTAAAGTTTCTTGAAAAGGCTGCAAAGTTGCATGCAAAGTGGGTGAAATTGCGTGAAAAGGCTGAAAATTTACATGCAAAATTAGTAACGTTACATGAAAAGGCTGCAACATAACATGCAAAATTGGTAAAGTTGCGTGAAAAGACAGCAAAGTTACATGCAAAGTTGGTAAAGTTGCGTGAAAAGGCTGCAAAGTTGCATGCAAAGTGGGTAAAGTTGCGTGAAAAGGCTGCAAAGTTGCATGCAAAGTTATTTAAGTTACGTGAAGGCTGCAAAGTTACATGCAAAGTTGGTAAAGTTATGTGAAAAGGCTGCAAAGTTACATGCAAAGTTGGTAAAGTTACGTGAAAAAGCTCTAAAGTTGCATGCAAAGTTGGTAAAGTTACGTGAAAAGGCTGCAGAGTTGCATGCAAATTTATTTAAGTTACGTGAAGGCTGCAAAGTTACATGCAAACTGGGTAAAGTTACGTGAATAAGCTCTAAAGTTGCATGCAATGTTGGTAAATTTATGTGAAAAGGCTGCAAAGTTGCATGCAAAGTCGGTAAAGTTGCGTGAAAAGGCGGCAAAGTTGCATGCAAAGTAATTTAAGTTACGTGAAGGCTGAAAAGTTACACGCAAAGTTGGTAAAGTTATGTGAAAAGACTGCAAAGTTACATGCAAAGTTGGTAAAGTTACGTGAAAAGGCTGCAAAGTTGCATGCAAAGTTTGTAAAGTTACACAAAAAGGCTGCAAAGTTGGTAAAATTACGTGAATAGGCTGCAAAGTAGGTAAAGTTTCGTGAAAAGGCTTCAAAGTTGCAAGCAAAGTCGGTAAAATTGCGTGAAAAGGCTGAAAATTTACATGCAAAGTTAGTAATGTTACATGAAAAGGCTGCAACATAACATGCAAAATTGGTAAAGTTGCGTGAAAAGACAGCAAAGTTACATGCAAAGTTGGTAAAGTTGCGTGAAAAGGCTGCAAAGTTGCATGCAAAGTGGGTAAAGTTGCGTGAAAAGGCTGGAAGTTGCATGCAAAGTTTGTAAAGTTACACAAAAAGGCTGCAAAGTTGGTAAAATTACGTGAAAAGGCTGCAAAGTTAGTAAAGTTACGCAAAAAGGCTGCAAAGTTGGTAAAGTTTCGTGAAAAGGCGGCAAACTTGCATGCAAAGTCGGTAAAATTGCGTGAAAAGGCTGCAAATTTACATTCAAAGTTAGTAATGTTACGTGAAAAGGCAGCAAAGTAACATGCAAATTTGGTAAGTTGGTAAAGTTATGTGAAAAGGCTGCAAAAATGCATGCAAAGTCGCTTAAGTTGCATGAAAAGGCTTCAAAGCTGCATGCAAAGTTGGTAAAGTTACGTGAAAAGGCTGCGAAGTTGAATGCAAAGTTGGTAAAGTTACGTGAAAAGGCTGCAAAGTTGCATGCAAAGTTGGTAAAGTTACATGAAAAGGCTGAAAAGTGGCGTGCAAAGTAGGTTAAGTTATGTGTAAAGGCTGCAAAGTTACATGCAAAGTTGGTAAAGTTGCATGAAAAGGCTGCAAAGATGCATGCAAAGTCGGTAAAATTGCGTGAAAAGGCTGCAAAGCGGCGTGCAAAGTTGGTAAAATTGCGTGAAAAGGATGCAAAGTTACATACAAAGTTGGAAAAGTTGCGTGAAAAAGCTCTAAAGTTGCATGCACAGTTGGTAAAGTTACGTGAAAAGACTGCAAAGTTGCATGGAAAGTCGGTAAAGTTGCGTGAAAAGGCTGCAAAGTTGCATGCAAAGTTATTTAAGTTACGTGAAGGCTGCAAAGTTACATGCAAACTGGGTAAAGTTACGTGAATAAGCTCTAAAATTGCATGCAAAGTTGGTAAAGTTATGTGAAAAGGCTGCAAAGTTGCATGCAAAGTCGGTAAAGTTGCGTGAAAAGGCGGCAAATTTGCATGCAAAGTATTTTAAGTTACGTGAAGGCTGCAAAGTTACACGCAAAGTTGGTAAAGTTATGTGAAAAGACTGCAAAGTTACATGCAAAGTTGGTAATGTTACGTGAAAAGGCTGCAAACTTGCATGCAAAGTTTGTAAAGTTACACAAAAAGGCTGCAAAGTTGGTAAAATTACGTGAAAAGGCTGCAAAGTTGGTAATGTTTCGTGAAGAGGCTGCAAAGTTGCATGCAACGTCGGTAAAAGTGCGTAAAAAGGATGCAAATTTACATGCAAAGTTAGTAATGTTACGTGAAAAGGCTGCAAAGTTACATGCAAAGTTGGTAAAGTTGCATGAAAAGGCTGCAAAGATGCATGCAAAGTCGGTAAAATTGCGTGAAAAGGCTGCAAAGCGGCGTGCAAAGTTGGTAAAATTGCGTGAAAAGGATGCAAAGTTACATACAAAGTTGGTAAAGTTGCGTGAAAAAGCTCTAAAGTTGCATGCACAGTTGGTAAAGTTACGTGAAAAGACTGCAAAGTTGCATGGAAAGTCGGTAAAGTTGCGTGAAAAGGCTGCAAAGTTGCATGCAAAGTTATTTAAGTTACGTGAAGGCTGCAAAGTTACATGCAAACTGGGTAAAGTTACGTGAATAAGCTCTAAAATTGCATGCAAAGTTGGTAAAGTTATGTGAAAAGGCTGCAAAGTTGCATGCAAAGTCGGTAAAGTTGCGTGAAAAGGCGGCAAATTTGCATGCAAAGTATTTTAAGTTACGTGAAGGCTGCAAAGTTACACGCAAAGTTGGTAAAGTTATGTGAAAAGACTGCAAAGTTACATGCAAAGTTGGTAATGTTACGTGAAAAGGCTGCAAACTTGCATGCAAAGTTTGTAAAGTTACACAAAAAGGCTGCAAAGTTGGTAAAATTACGTGAAAAGGCTGCAAAGTTGGTAATGTTTCGTGAAGAGGCTGCAAAGTTGCATGCAACGTCGGTAAAAGTGCGTAAAAAGGATGCAAATTTACATGCAAAGTTAGTAATGTTACGTGAAAAGGCTGCAAAGTAACATGCAAAGTTGGTAAACTTACGTGAAAAGACTGCAAAGTTACATGCAAAGTTGGTAAAGTTACGTGAAAAGGCTGCAAAGTTGCATGCAAAGTTTGTAAAGTTACACAAAAAGGCTGCAAAATTGGTAAAATTACGTGAAAAGGCTGCAAAGTTTGTAAAGTTACGCAAAAAGGCTGCAAAGTTGGCAAAGTTTCGTGAAAAGGCTGCAAACTTGCATGCAAGGTCGGTAAAATTGCGTGAAAAGGCTGCAAAGTTGTATGCAAAGTTAGTAATGTTATGTGAAAAGGCTGCAAAGTAACATGCAAAATTGGTAAAGTTACGTGAAAAGACTGCAAAGTTACATGCAAAGTTGGTAAAGTTACGAGAAAAGACTGCAAAGTAACATGCAAAGTTGGTAAAGTTGCGTGAAAAGGCTGCAAAGTTGCATGCAAAGTCGGTAAACTTACATGAAAAAGCTCTAAAGTTGCATGCAAAGTTGGTAAAGTTATGTGAAAAGGCTGGAAAGTAGCATGCAAAGTTGATAAAGTTACGTGAAAAGGCTGCAAAGTTGCATGCAAAGTTTGTAAAGTTACACAAAAAGGCTGCAAAGTTGGTAAAATTACGTGAATAGGCTGCAAAGTAGGTAAAATTTCGTGAAAAGGCTGCAAAGTTGCATGCAAAGTCGGTAAAATTGCGTAAAAAGGATGCAAATTCACATGCAAAGTTAGTAATGTTACGTGAAAAGTCTGCAAAGTAACATGCAAAGTTGGTAAACTTACGTGAAAAGACTGCAAAGTTACATGCAAAGTTGGTAAAGTTACGTGAAAAGGCTTCAAAGTTGCATGCAAAGTTTGTAAAGTTACACAAAAAGGCTGCAAAGTTGGTAAAATTACGTGAAAAGGCTGCAAAGTTTGTAAAGTTTCGTGAAAAGGCGGCAAACTTGCATGCAAAGTCGGTAAAATTGCGTGAAAAGGCTGCAAATTTACATTCAAAGTTAGTAATGTTACGTGAAAAGGCAGCAAAGTAACATGCAAAGTTGGTAAGTTGGTAAAGTTATGTGAAAAGGCTGCAAAAATGCATGCAAAGTCGTTTAAGTTGCATGAAAAGGCTGCAAAGCTGCATGCAAAGTTGGTAAAGTTACGTGAAAAGGCTGCGAAGTTGCATGCAAAGTTGGTAGAGTTACGTGAAAAGGCTGCAAAGTTGCATGCAAAGTTGGTAAAGTTACATGAAAAGGCTGCAAAGTGGCGTGCAAAGTAGCTTAAGTTATGTGTAAAGGCTGCAAAGTTACATGCAAAGTTGGTAAAGTTGCATGAAAAGGTTGCAAAGATGCATGCAAAGTCGGTAAAATTGCGTGAAAAGGCTGCAAAGCGGCGTGCAAAGTTGGTAAAATTGCGTGAAAAGGATGCAAAGTTACATACAAAGTTGGTAAAGTTGCGTGAAAAGGCTGCAAAGATGCATGCAAAGTCGGTAAAATTGCGTGAAAAGGATGCAAAGTGGCGTGCAAAGTAGGTTAAGTTATGTGTAAAGGTTGCAAAGTTGGTAAAGTTACGTGAAAAAGCTCTAAAGTTGCATGCAAAGTTGGTAAAGTTACGTAAAAAAACACTGCAAAGTTGCATGCAAAGTCGGTAAAGTTTTTTGAAAAGGCTGCAAAGTTGCATGCAAAGTGGGTGAAATTGCGTGAAAAGGCTGAAAATTTACATGCAAAATTAGTAACGTTACATGAAAAGGCTGCAACATAACATGCAAAATTGGTAAAGTTGCGTGAAAAGACAGCAAAGTTACATGCAAAGTTGGTAAAGTTGCGTGAAAAGGCTGCAAAGTTGCATGCAAAGTGGGTAAAGTTGCGTGAAAAGGCTGCAAAGTTGCATGCAAAGTTATTTAAGTTACGTGAAGGCTGCAAAGTTACATGCAAAGTTGGTAAAGTTATGTGAAAAGGCTGCAAAGTTACATGCAAAGTTGGTAAAGTTACTTGAAAAAGCTCTAAAGTTGCATGCAAAGTTGGTAAAGTTACGTGAAAAGGCTGCAAAGTTGCATGCAAATTTATTTAAGTTACGTGAAGGCTGCAAAGTTACATGCAAACTGGGTAAAGTTACGTGAATAAGCTGCAAAGTTACATGCAAAGTTGGTAAAGTTACGTGAAAAAGCTCTAAAGTTGCATGCAAAGTTGGTAAAGTTACGTGAAAAGGCTGCAAAGTTGCATGCAAATTTATTTAAGTTACGTGAAGGCTGCAAAGTTACATGCAAACTGGGTAAAGTTACGTGAAGAAGCTCTAAAGTTGCATGCAAAGTTGGTAAATTTATGTGAAAAGGCTGCAAAGTTGCATGCAAAGTCGGTAAAGTTGCGTGAAAAGGCGGCAAAGTTGCATGCAAAGTAATTTAAGTTACGTGAAGGCTGAAAAGTTACACGCAAAGTTGGTAAAGTTATGTGAAAAGACTGCAAAGTTACATGCAAAGTTGGTAAAGTTACGTGAAAAGGCTGCAAAGTTGCATGCCAAGTTTGTAAAGTTACACAAAAAGGCTGCAAAGTTGGTAAAATTACGTGAATAGGCTGCAAAGTAGGTAAAGTTTCGTGAAAAGGCTGCAAAGTTGCAAGCATTGTCGGTAAAATTGCGTAAAAAGGATGCAAATTCACATGCAAAGTTAGTAATGTTACGTGAAAAGTCTGCAAAGTAACATGCAAAGTTGGTAAACTTACGTGAAAAGACTGCAAAGTTACATGCAAAGTTGGTAAAGTTACGTGAAAAGGCTGCAAAGTTGCATGCAAAGTTTGTAAAGTTACACAAAAAGGCTGCAAAGTTGGTAAAATTACGTGAAAAGGCTGCAAAGTTGGTAAAGTTACGCAAAAATGCTGCAAAGTTGGTAAAGTTTCGTGAAAAGGCGGCAAACTTGCATGCAAAGTCGGTAAAATTGCGTGAAAAGGCTGCAAATTTACATTCAAAGTTAGTAATGTTACGTGAAAAGGCAGCAAAGTAACATGCAAAGTTGGTAAGTTGGTAAAGTTATGTGAAAAGGCTGCAAAAATGCATGCAAAGTCGCTTAAGTTGCATGAAAAGGCTTCAAAGCTGCATGCAAAGTTGGTAAATTTACACAAAAAGGCTGCAAAGTTGGTAAAATTAGGTGAAAAGGCTGCGAAGTTGCATGCAAAGTTGGTAGAGTTACGTGAAAAGGCTGCAAAGTTGCATGCAAAGTTGGTAAAGTTACATGAAAAGGCTGCAAAGTGGCGTGCAAAGTAGGTTAAGTTATGTGTAAAGGCTGCAAAGTTACATGCAAAGTTGGTAAAGTTGCATGAAAAGGCTGCAAAGATGCATGCAAAGTCGGTAAAATTGCGTGAAAAGGCTGCAAAGCGGCGTGCAAAGTTGGTAAAATTGCGTGAAAAGGATGCAAAGTTACATACAAAGTTGGTAAAGTTGCGTGAAAAGGCTGCAAAGATGCATGCAAAGTCGGTAAAATTGCGTGAAAAGGCTGCAAAGTGGCGTGCAAAGTAGGTTAAGTTATGTGTAAAGGCTGCAAAGTTACATGCAAAGTTGGTAAAGTTGCATGAAAAGGCTGCAAAGATGCATGCAAAGTCGGTAAAATTGCGTGAAAAGGCTGCAAAGCGGCGTGCAAAGTTGGTAAAATTGCGTGAAAAGGATGCAAAGTTACATACAAAGTTGGTAAAGTTGCGTGAAAAGGCTGCAAAGATGCATGCAAAGTCGGTAAAATTGCGTGAAAAGGATGCAAAGTGGCGTGCAAAGTAGGTTAAGTTATGTGTAAAGGTTGCAAAGTTGGTAAAGTTACGTGAAAAAGCTCTAAAGTTGCATGCAAAGTTGGTAAAGTTACGTAAAAAAACACTGCAAAGTTGCATGCAAAGTCGGTAAAGTTTTTTGAAAAGGCTGCAAAGTTGCATGCAAAGTGGGTGAAATTGCGTGAAAAGGCTGAAAATTTACATGCAAAATTAGTAACGTTACATGAAAAGGCTGCAACATAACATGCAAAATTGGTAAAGTTGCGTGAAAAGACAGCAAAGTTACATGCAAAGTTGGTAAAGTTGCGTGAAAAGGCTGCAAAGTTGCATGCAAAGTGGGTAAAGTTGCGTGAAAAGGCTGCAAAGTTGCATGCAAAGTTATTTAAGTTACGTGAAGGCTGCAAAGTTACATGCAAAGTTGGTAAAGTTATGTGAAAAGGCTGCAAAGTTACATGCAAAGTTGGTAAAGTTACGTGAAAAAGCTCTAAAGTTGCATGCAAAGTTGGTAAAGTTACGTGAAAAGGCTGCAAAGTTGCATGCAAATTTATTTAAGTTACGTGAAGGCTGCAAAGTTACATGCAAACTGGGTAAAGTTACGTGAATAAGCTGCAAAGTTACATGCAAAGTTGGTAAAGTTACGTGAAAAAGCTCTAAAGTTGCATGCAAAGTTGGTAAAGTTACGTGAAAAGGCTGCAAAGTTGCATGCAAATTTATTTAAGTTACGTGAAGGCTGCAAAGTTACATGCAAACTGGGTAAAGTTACGTGAATAAGCTCTAAAGTTGCATGCAAAGTTGGTAAATTTATGTGAAAAGGCTGCAAAGTTGCATGCAAAGTCGGTAAAGTTGCGTGAAAAGGCGGCAAAGTTGCATGCAAAGTAATTTAAGTTACGTGAAGGCTGAAAAGTTACACGCAAAGTTGGTAAAGTTATGTGAAAAGACTGCAAAGTTACATGCAAAGTTGGTAAAGTTACGTGAAAAGGCTGCAAAGTTGCATGCCAAGTTTGTAAAGTTACACAAAAAGGCTGCAAAGTTGGTAAAATTACGTGAATAGGCTGCAAAGTAGGTAAAGTTTCGTGAAAAGGCTGCAAAGTTGCAAGCATTGTCGGTAAAATTGCGTAAAAAGGATGCAAATTCACATGCAAAGTTAGTAATGTTACGTGAAAAGTCTGCAAAGTAACATGCAAAGTTGGTAAACTTACGTGAAAAGACTGCAAAGTTACATGCAAAGTAGGTAAAGTTACGTGAAAAGGCTGCAAAGTTGCATGCAAAGTTTGTAAAGTTACACAAAAAGGCTGCAAAGTTGGTAAAATTACGTGAAAAGGCTGCAAAGTTGGTAAAGTTACGCAAAAATGCTGCAAAGTTGGTAAAGTTTCGTGAAAAGGCGGCAAACTTGCATGCAAAGTCGGTAAAATTGCGTGAAAAGGCTGCAAATTTACATTCAAAGTTAGTAATGTTACGTGAAAAGGCAGCAAAGTAACATGCAAAGTTGGTAAGTTGGTAAAGTTATGTGAAAAGGCTGCAAAAATGCATGCAAAGTCGCTTAAGTTGCATGAAAAGGCTTCAAAGCTGCATGCAAAGTTGGTAAAGTTATGTGAAAAGGCTGCGAAGTTGAATGCAAAGTTGGTAAAGTTACGTGAAAAGGCTGCAAAGTTGCATGCAAAGTTGGTAAAGTTACATGAAAAGGCTGCAAAGTGTCGTGCAAAGTAGGTTAAGTTATGTGTAAAGGCTGCAAAGTTACATGCAAAGTTGGTAAAGTTGCATGAAAAGGCTGCAAAGATGCATGCAAAGTCGGTAAAATTGCGTGAAAAGGCTGCAAAGCGGCGTGCAAAGTTGGTAAAATTGCGTGAAAAGGATGCAAAGTTACATACAAAGTTGGTAAAGTTGCGTGAAAAGGCTGCAAAGATGCATGCAAAGTCGGTAAAATTGCGTGAAAAGGATGCAAAGTGGCGTGCAAAGTAGGTTAAGTTATGTGTAAAGGTTGCAAAGTTGGTAAAGTTACGTGAAAAAGCTCTAAAGTTGCATGCAAAGTTGGTAAAGTTACGTAAAAAAACACTGCAAAGTTGCATGCAAAGTCGGTAAAGTTTTTTGAAAAGGCTGCAAAGTTGCATGCAAAGTGGGTGAAATTGCGTGAAAAGGCTGAAAATTTACATGCAAAATTAGTAACGTTACATGAAAAGGCTGCAACATAACATGCAAAATTGGTAAAGTTGCGTGAAAAGACAGCAAAGTTACATGCAAAGTTGGTAAAGTTGCGTGAAAAGGCTGCAAAGTTGCATGCAAAGTGGGTAAAGTTGCGTGAAAGGGCTGCAAAGTTGCATGCAAAGTTATTTAAGTTACGTGAAGGCTGCAAAGTTACATGCAAAGTTGGTAAAGTTATGTGAAAAGGCTGCAAAGTTACATGCAAAGTTGGTAAAGTTACGTGAAAAAGCTCTAAAGTTGCATGCAAAGTTGGTAAAGTTACGTGAAAAGGCTGCAAAGTTGCATGCAAATTTATTTAAGTTACGTGAAGGCTGCAAAGTTACATGCAAACTGGGCAAAGTTACGTGAATAAGCTGCAAAGTTATATGCAAAGATGGTAAAGTTACGTGAAAAAGCTCTAAAGTTGCATGCAAAGTTGGTAAAGTTACGTGAAAAGGCTGCAAAGTTGCATGCAAATTTATTTAAGTTACGTGAAGGCTGCAAATTTACATGCAAAGTTGGTAAAGTTACGTGAATAAGCTCTAAAGTTGCATGCAAAGTTGGTAAATTTATGTGAAAAGGCTGCAAAGTTGCATGCAAAGTCGGTAAAGTTGCGTGAAAAGGCGGCAAAGTTGCATGCAAAGTAATTTAAGTTACGTGAAGGCTGAAAAGTTACACGCAAAGTTGGTAAAGTTATGTGAAAAGACTGCAAAGTTACATGCAAAGTTGGTAAAGTTACGTGAAAAGGCTGCAAAGTTGCATGCCATGTTTGTAAAGTTACACAAAAAGGCTGCAAAGTTGGTAAAATTACGTGAATAGGCTGCAAAGTAGGTAAAGTTTCGTGAAAAGGCTGCAAAGTTGCAAGCATTGTCGGTAAAATTGCGTAAAAAGGATGCAAATTCACATGCAAAGTTAGTAATGTTACGTGAAAAGTCTGCAAAGTAACATGCAAAGTTGGTAAACTTACGTGAAAAGACTGCAAAGTTACATGCAAAGTTGGTAAAGTTACGTGAAAAGGCTGCAAAGTTGCATGCAAAGTTTGTAAAGTTACACAAAAAGGCAGCAAAGTTGGTAAAATTACGTGAAAAGGCTGCAAAGTTGGTAAAGTTACGCAAAATGCTGCAAAGTTGGTAAAGTTTCGTGAAAAGGCGGCAAACTTGCATGCAAAGTCGGTAAAATTGCGTGAAAAGGCTGCAAATTTACTTTCAAAGTTAGTAATGTTACGTGAAAAGGCAGCAAAGTAACATGCAAAGTTGGTAAGTTGGTAAAGTTATGTGAAAAGGCTGCAAAAATGCATGCAAAGTCGCTTAAGTTGCATGAAAAGGCTTCAAAGCTGCATGCAAAGTTGGTAAAGTTATGTGAAAAGGCTGCGAAGTTGAATGCAAAGTTGGTAAAGTTACGTGAAAAGGCTGCAAAGTTGCATGCAAAGTTGGTAAAGTTACATGAAAAGGCTGCAAAGTGGCGTGCAAAGTAGGTTAAGTTATGTGTAAAGGCTGCAAAGTTACATGCAAAGTTGGTAAAGTTGCATGAAAAGGCTGCAAAGATGCATGCAAAGTCGGTAAAATTGCGTGAAAAGGCTGCAAAGCGGCGTGCAAAGTTGGTAAAATTGCGTGAAAAGGATGCAAAGTTACATACAAAGTTGGTAAAGTTGCGTGAAAAGGCTGCAAAGATGCATGCAAAGTCGGTAAAATTGCGTGAAAAGGCTGCAAAATAGCGTGCAAAGAAGGTTAAGTTATGTGTAAAGGTTGCAAAGTTGGTAAAGTTACGTGAAAAAGCTCTAAAGTTGCATGCAAAGTTGGTAAAGTTACGTGAAAAGACTGCAAAGTTGCATGGAAAGTCGGTAAAGTTGCGTGAAAAGGCTGCAAAGTTGCATGCAAAGTTATTTAAGTTACGTGAAGGCTGCAAAGTTACATGCAAACTGGGTAAAGTTACGTGAATAAGCTCTAAAATTGCATGCAAAGTTGGTAAAGTTATGTGAAAAGGCTGCAAAGTTGCATGCAAAGTCGGTAAAGTTGCGTGAAAAGGCGGGAAATTTGCATGCAAAGTAATTTAAGTTACGTGAAGGCTGCAAAGTTACACGCAAAGTTGGTAAAGTTATGTGAAAAGACTGCAAAGTTACATGCAAAGTTGGTAATGTTACGTGAAAAGGCTGCAAACTTGCATGCAAAGTTTGTAAAGTTACACAAAAATGCTGCAAAATTGGTAAAATTACGTGAAAAGGCTGCAAAGTTGGTAAAGTTTCGTGAAAAGGCTGCAAATTTGCATGCAACGTCGGTAAAAGTGCGTAAAAAGGATGCAAATTTACATGCAAAGTTAGTAATGTTACGTGAAAAGGCTGCAAAGTAACATGCAAAGTTGGTAAACTTACGTGAAAAGACTGCAAAGTTACATGCAAAGTTGGTAAAGTTACGTGAAAAGGCTGCAAAGTTGCATGCAAAGTTTGTAAAGTTACACAAAAAGGCTGCAAAGTTGGTAAAATTACGTGAAAAGGCTGCAAAGTTTGTAAAGTTACGCAAAAAGGCTGCAAAGTTGGCAAAGTTTCGTGAAAAGGCTGCAAACTTGCATGCAAGGTCGGTAAAATTGCGTGAAAAGGCTGCAAACTTGTATGCAAAGTTAGTAATGTTACGTGAAAAGGCTGCAAAGTAACATGCAAAGTTGGTAAAGTTACGTGAAAAGACTGCAAAGTTACATGCAAAGTTGGTAAAGTTACGTGAAAAGACTGCAAAGTAACATGCAAAGTTGGTAAAGTTGCGTGAAAAGGCTGCAAACTTGCATGCAAAGTCGGTAAGCTTACATGAAAAAGCTCTAAAGTTGCATGCAAAGTTGGTAAAGTTATGTGAAAAGGCTGGAAAGTAGCATGCAAAGTTGATAAAGTTACATGAAAAGGCTGCAAATTTGCATGCAAAGTTGGTAAAGTTACGCGAAAAGGCTTAAAAGTTGGTAGAGTTATGTGAAAAGGCTGCAAAGTTACATGCAAAGTCGGTAAAATTGCGTGAAAAGGCTGCAAAGTGGCGTGCAAAGTAGGTTAAGTTATGTGTAAAGGCTGGAAAGTTACATGCAAAGTTTGTACAGTTGCGTGAAAAAGCTGCAAAGATGCATGCAAAGTCGGTAAAATTGCGTGAAAAGGCTGCAAAGTGGCGTGCAAAGTAGGTTAAGTTATGTGTAATGGCTGCAAAGTTACATGCAAAGTTGGTAAAGTTGCGTGAAAAGGCTGCAAAGATGCATGCAAAGTCGGTAAAATTGCGTGAAAAGGCTGCAAAGTGGCGTGCAAAGTTGGTAAATTTGCGTGAAAAGGCTGCAAAGTTACATACAAAGTTGGAAAAGTTGCGTAAAAAGGCTGCAAAGATGCATGCAGAGTCGGTAAAATTGCGTGAAAAGGCTGCAAAGTTGGTAAAATTATGTTAGAAGTCTGCAAAGTTGCATGCAAAGTAGGTAAAGGTATGCAAAAAGACTGCAGTTGGTAAATCTCTGTGAAAAGGCTGCAAAATTGCATGCAAATTTGGTTGAGTTCCGTGAAAAGACTGCAAAGTTACATGCAAAGTTGGTAAAGATACGTGAAAAGGCTGCAAAGTTGCATGCAAAGTTAGTAATGTTACGTGAAAAGGCTGCAAAGTAACATGCAATGTTGGTAAAGTTACGTGAAAAGACTGCAAAGTTACATGCAAAGTTGGTAAAGTTACGTGAAAAGGCTGCAAACTTGCATGCAAAGTTTGTAAAGTTACACAAAAAGGCTGCATAGTTGGTAAAATTACGTGAAAAGGCTGCAAAATTGGTAAAGTTTCGTGAAAAGGCTGCAAACTTGCATGCAAAGTCGGTAAAATTGCTTGAAAAGGCTGCAAATTTACATTCAAAGTTAGTAATGTTACGTGAAAAGGCTGCAAAGTAACATGCAAAGTTGGTAAAGTTACGTGAAAAGACTGCAAAGTTACATGCAAAGTTGGTAAAGTTACGAGAAAAGGCTGCAAAGTTGCATGCAAAGTTAGTAAAGTTACGTGAAAAGGCTGCAAAGTAACATGCAAAGTTGGTAAAGTTACGTGAAAAGACTGCAAAGTTACATGCAAAGTTGGTAAAGTTATGTGAAAAGACTGCAAAGTAACATGCAAAGTTGGTAAAGTTGCGTGAAAAGGCTGCAAAGTTGCATGCAAAGTAATTTAAGTTACGTGAAGGCTGCAAAGTTACATGCGAAGTTGGTAAACTTACATGAAAAAGCGCTAAAGTTGCATGCAAAGTCGGTAAAGTTGCGTGAAAAGGCTGCAAAGTTGCATGCAAGGTAATTTAAGTTACGTGAAAAGGCTGCAAATTTGCATGCAAATTTGGTAAAGTTACGCGAAAAGGCTGAAAAGTTGGTAGAGTTATGTGAAAAGGCTGCAAAGTTACATGCAAAGTCGGTAAAATTGCTTGAAAAGGCTGCAAAGTGGCGTGCAAAGTAGGTTAAGTTATGTGTAAAGGCTGCAAAGTTACATGCAAAGTTGGTAAAGTTGCGTGAAAAGGCTGCAAAGATGCATGCAAAGTCGGTAAAATTGCGTGAAAAGGCTGCAAAGTGGCGTGCAAAGTAGGTTAAGTTATGTGAAAAGGCTGCAAAATTGCATGCAAAGTTGGTTGAGTTACGTGAAAAGACTGCAAAGTTACTTGCAAAATTGGTAAAGTTACGTGAAAAGGCTGCAAAGTTGCATGCAAAGTTAGTAATGTTACGTGAAAAGGCTGCAAAGTAACATGCAAAGCTGGTAAAGTTACGTGAAAAGACTGCAAAGTTACATGCAAAGTTGGTAAAGTTACGTGAAGAGGCTGCAAACTTGCATGCAAAGTTTGTAAAGTTACACAAAAAGGCTGCAAAGTTGGTAAAATTACGTGAAAAGGCTGCAAAGTTTGTAAAGTTACGCAAAAAGGCTGCAAAGTTGGCAAAGTTTCGTGAAAAGGCTGCAAACTTGCATGCAAGGTCGGTAAAATTGCGTGAAAAGGCTGCAAAGTTGTATGCAAAGTTAGTAATGTTACGTGAAAAGGCTGCAAAGTAACATGCAAAGTTGGTAAAGTTACGTGAAAAGACTGCAAAGTTACATGCAAAGTTGGTAAAGTTACGTGAAAAGACTGCAAAGTAACATGCAAAGTTGCTAAAGTTGCGTGAAAAGGCTGCAAAGTTGCATGCAAAGTCGGTAAACTTACATGAAAAAGCTCTAAAGTTGCATGCAAAGTTGGTAAAGTTATGTGAAAAGGCTGGAAAGTAGCATGCAAAGTTGATAAAGTTACATGAAAAGGCTGCAAATTTGCATGCAAAGTTGGTAAAGTTACGCGAAAAGGCTGAAAAGTTGGTAGAGTTATGTGAAAAGGCTGCAAAGTTACATGCAAAGTCGGTAAAATTGCGTGAAAAGGCTGCAAAGTGGCGTGCAAAGTAGGTTAAGTTATGTGTAAAGGCTGGAAAGTTACATGCAAAGTTTGTACAGTTGCGTGAAAAAGCTGCAAAGATGCATGCAAAGTCGGTAAAATTGCGTGAAAAGGCTGCAAAGTGGCGTGCAAAGTAGGTTAAGTTATGTGTAAAGGCTGCAAAGTTACATGCAAAGTTGGTAAAGTTGCGTGAAAAGGCTGCAAAGATGCATGCAAAGTCGGTAAAATTGCGTGAAAAGGCTGCAAAGTGGCGTGCAAAGTTGGTAAATTTGCGTGAAAAGGCTGCAAAGTTACATACAAAGTTGGAAAAGTTGCGTAAAAAGGCTGCAAAGATGCATGCAGAGTCGGTAAAATTGCGTGAAAAGGCTGCAAAGTTGGTAAAATTATGTTAGAAGTCTGCAAAGTTGCATGCAAAGTAGGTAAAGGTATGCAAAAAGACTGCAGTTGGTAAATCTCTGTGAAAAGGCTGCAAAATTGCATGCAAATTTGGTTGAGTTCCGTGAAAAGACTGCAAAGTTACATGCAAAGTTGGTAAAGATACGTGAAAAGGCTGCAAAGTTGCATGCAAAGTTAGTAATGTTACGTGAAAAGGCTGCAAAGTAACATGCAAAGTTGGTAAAGTTACGTGAAAAGACTGCAAAGTTACATGCAAAGTTGGTAAAGTTACGTGAAAAGGCTGCAAACTTGCATGCAAAGTTTGTAAAGTTACACAAAAAGGCTGCATAGTTGGTAAAATTACGTGAAAAGGCTGCAAAATTGGTAAAGTTTCGTGAAAAGGCTGCAAACTTGCATGCAAAGTCGGTAAAATTGCTTGAAAAGGCTGCAAATTTACATTCAAAGTTAGTAATGTTACGTGAAAAGGCTGCAAAGTAACATGCAAAGTTGGTAAAGTTACGTGAAAAGACTGCAAAGTTACATGCAAAGTTGGTAAAGTTACGAGAAAAGGCTGCAAAGTTGCATGCAAAGTTAGTAAAGTTACGTGAAAAGGCTGCAAAGTAACATGCAAAGTTGGTAAAGTTACGTGAAAAGACTGCAAAGTTACATGCAAAGTTGGTAAAGTTACGTGAAAAGACTGCAAAGTAACATGCAAAGTTGGTAAAGTTGCGTGAAAAGGCTGCAAAGTTGCATGCAAAGTAATTTAAGTTACGTGAAGGCTGCAAAGTTACATGCGAAGTTGGTAAACTTACATGAAAAAGCGCTAAAGTTGCATGCAAAGTCGGTAAAGTTGCGTGAAAAGGCTGCAAAGTTGCATGCAAGGTAATTTAAGTTACGTGAAAAGGCTGCAAATTTGCATGCAAATTTGGTAAAGTTACGCGAAAAGGCTGAAAAGTTGGTAGAGTTATGTGAAAAGGCTGCAAAGTTACATGCAAAGTCGGTAAAATTGCTTGAAAAGGCTGCAAAGTGGCGTGCAAAGTAGGTTAAGTTATGTGTAAAGGCTGCAAAGTTACATGCAAAGTTGGTAAAGTTGCGTGAAAAGGCTGCAAAGATGCATGCAAAGTCGGTAAAATTGCGTGAAAAGGCTGCAAAGTGGCGTGCAAAGTAGGTTAAGTTATGTGTAAAGGCTACAAAGTTACATGAAAAGTTGGTAAAGTTGCGTGAAAAGGCTGCAAAGATGCATGCAAAGTCGGTAAAATTGCGTGAAAAGGCTGCAAAGTGGCGTGCAAAGTTGGTAAAATTGCGTGAAAAGGCTGCAAAGTTACATACAAAGTTGGTAAAGTTGCGTGAAAAGGCTGCAAAGATGCATGCAAAGTCGGTAAAATTGCGTGAAAAGGCTGCAAAGTTGGTAAAATTATGTTAGAAGTCTGCAAAGTTGCATGCAAAGTAGGTAAAGGTACGCAAAAGGACTGCATAGTTGGTAAATCTCTGTGAAAAGGTTGCAAAATTGCATGCAAAGTTGGTTGAGTTACGTGAAAAGACTGCAAAGTTACTTGCAAAATTGGTAAAGTTACGTGAAAAGGCTGCAAAGTTGCATGCAAAGTTAGTAATGTTACGTGAAAAGGCTGCAAAGTAACATGCAAAGCTGGTAAAGTTACGTGAAAAGACTGCAAAGTTACATGCAAAGTTGGTAAAGTTACGTGAAGAGGCTGCAAACTTGCATGCAAAGTTTGTAAAGTTACACAAAAAGGCTGCAAAGTTGGTAAAATTACGTGAAAAGGCTGCAAAGTTTGTAAAGTTACGCAAAAAGGCTGCAAAGTTGGCAAAGTTTCGTGAAAAGGCTGCAAACTTGCATGCAAGGTCGGTAAAATTGCGTGAAAAGGCTGCAAAGTTGTATGCAAAGTTAGTAATGTTACGTGAAAAGGCTGCAAAGTAACATGCAAAGTTGGCAAAGTTACGTGAAAAGACTGCAAAGTTACATGCAAAGTTGGTAAAGTTACGTGAAAAGACTGCAAAGTAACATGCAGAGTTGCTAAAGTTGCGTGAAAAGGCTGCAAAGTTGCATGCAAAGTAATTTAAGTTACGTGAAGGCTGCAAAGTTACATGCGAAGTTGGTAAACTTACATGAAAAAGCGCTAAAGTTGCATGCAAAGTCGGTAAAGTTGCGTGAAAAGGCTGCAAAGTTGCATGCAAGGTAATTTAAGTTACGTGAAAAGGCTGCAAATTTGCATGCAAATTTGGTAAAGTTACGCGAAAAGGCTGAAAAGTTGGTAGAGTTATGTGAAAAGGCTGCAAAGTTACATGCAAAGTCGGTAAAATTGCTTGAAAAGGCTGCAAAGTGGCGTGCAAAGTAGGTTAAGTTATGTGTAAAGGCTGCAAAGTTACATGCAAAGTTGGTAAAGTTGCGTGAAAAGGCTGCAAAGATGCATGCAAAGTCGGTAAAATTGCGTGAAAAGGCTGCAAAGTGGCGTGCAAAGTAGGTTAAGTTATGTGTAAAGGCTACAAAGTTACATGAAAAGTTGGTAAAGTTGCGTGAAAAGGCTGCAAAGATGCATGCAAAGTCGGTAAAATTGCGTGAAAAGGCTGCAAAGTGGCGTGCAAAGTTGGTAAAATTGCGTGAAAAGGCTGCAAAGTTACATACAAAGTTGGTAAAGTTGCGTGAAAAGGCTGCAAAGATGCATGCAAAGTCGGTAAAATTGCGTGAAAAGGCTGCAAAGTTGGTAAAATTATGTTAGAAGTCTGCAAAGTTGCATGCAAAGTAGGTAAAGGTACGCAAAAGGACTGCATAGTTGGTAAATCTCTGTGAAAAGGTTGCAAAATTGCATGCAAAGTTGGTTGAGTTACGTGAAAAGACTGCAAAGTTACTTGCAAAATTGGTAAAGTTACGTGAAAAGGCTGCAAAGTTGCATGCAAAGTTAGTAATGTTACGTGAAAAGGCTGCAAAGTAACATGCAAAGCTGGTAAAGTTACGTGAAAAGACTGCAAAGTTACATGCAAAGTTGGTAAAGTTACGTGAAGAGGCTGCAAACTTGCATGCAAAGTTTGTAAAGTTACACAAAAAGGCTGCAAAGTTGGTAAAATTACGTGAAAAGGCTGCAAAGTTTGTAAAGTTACGCAAAAAGGCTGCAAAGTTGGCAAAGTTTCGTGAAAAGGCTGCAAACTTGCATGCAAGGTCGGTAAAATTGCGTGAAAAGGCTGCAAAGTTGTATGCAAAGTTAGTAATGTTACGTGAAAAGGCTGCAAAGTAACATGCAAAGTTGGCAAAGTTACGTGAAAAGACTGCAAAGTTACATGCAAAGTTGGTAAAGTTACGTGAAAAGACTGCAAAGTAACATGCAAAGTTGCTAAAGTTGCGTGAAAAGGCTGCAAAGTTGCATGCAAAGTCGGTAAACTTACATGAAAAAGCTCTAAAGTTGCATGCAAAGTTGGTAAATTTATGTGAAAAGGCTGGAAAGTAGCATGCAAAGTTGATAAAGTTACATGAAAAGGCTGCAAATTTGCATGCAAAGTTGGTAAAGTTACGCGAAAAGGCTGAAAAGTTGGTAGAGTTATGTGAAAAGGCTGCAAAGTTACATGCAAAGTCGGTAAAATTGCGTGAAAAGGCTGCAAAGTGGCGTGCAAAGTAGGTTAAGTTATGTGTAAAGGCTGCAAAGTTACATGCAATGTTTGTACAGTTGCGTGAAAAAGCTGCAAAGATGCATGCAAAGTCGGTAAAATTGCGTGAAAAGGCTGCAAAGTGGCGTGCAATGTAGGTTAAGTTATGTGTAAAGGCTACAAAGTTACATGAAAAGTTGGTAAAGTTGCGTGAAAAGGCTGCAAAGATGTATGCAAAGTCGGTAAAATTGCGTGAAAAGGCTGCAAAGTGGCGTGCAAAGTTGGTAAAATTGCGTGAAAAGGCTGCAAAGTTACATACAAAGTTGGTAAAGTTGCGTGAAAAGGCTGCAAAGATGCATGCAAAGTCGGTAAAATTGCGTGAAAAGGCTGCAAAGTTGGTAAAATTATGTTAGAAGTCTGCAAAGTTGCATGCAAAGTAGGTAAAGGTACGCAAAAAGACTGCATAGTTGGTAAATCTCTGTGAAAAGGCTGCAAAATTGCATGCAAAGTTGGTTGAGTTACGTGAAAAGACTGCAAAGTTACTTGCAAAATTGGTAAAGTTACGTGAAAAGGCTGCAAAGTTGCATGCAAAGTTAGTAATGTTACGTGAAAAGGCTGCAAAGTAACATGCAAAGCTGGTAAAGTTACGTGAAAAGACTGCAAAGTTACATGCAAAGTTGGTAAAGTTACGTGAAGAGGCTGCAAACTTGCATGCAAAGTTTGTAAAGTTACACAAAAAGGCTGCAAAGTTGGTAAAATTACGTGAAAAGGCTGCAAAGTTTGTAAAGTTACGCAAAAAGGCTGCAAAGTTGGCAAAGTTTCGTGAAAAGGCTGCAAACTTGCATGCAAGGTCGGTAAAATTGCGTGAAAAGGCTGCAAAGTTGTATGCAAAGTTGGTAATGTTACGTGAAAAGGCTGCAAAGTAACATGCAAAGTTGGTAAAGTTACGAGAAAAGGCTGCAAAGTTGCATGCAAAGTTAGTAAAGTTACGTGAAAAGGATGCAAAGTAACATGCAAAGTTGGTAAAGTTACGTGAAAAGACTGCAAAGTTACATGCAAAGTTGGTAAAGTTACGTGAAAAGACTGCAAAGTAACATGCAAAGTTGGTAAAGTTGCGTGAAAAGGCTGCAAAGTTGCATGCAAAGTAATTTAAGTTACGTGAAGGCTGCAAAGTTACATGCGAAGTTGGTAAACTTACATGAAAAAGCGCTAAAGTTGCATGCAAAGTCGGTAAAGTTGCGTGAAAAGGCTGCAAAGTTGCATGCAAAGTAATTTAAGTTACGTGAAGGCTGCAAAGTTACATGCGAAGTTGGTAAAGTTATGTGAAAAGGCTGGAAAGTTGCATGCAAAGTTGGTAAAGTTACATGAAAAGGCAGCAAATTTGCATGCAAAGTTGGTAAAGTTACGCGAAAAGGCTGAAAAGTTGGTAGAGTTATGTGAAAAGGCTGCAAAGTTACATGCAAAGTCGGTAAAATTGCTTGAAAAGGCTGCAAAGTGGCGTGCAAAGTAGGTTAAGTTATGTGTAAAGGCTGCAAAGTTACATGCAAAGTTGGTAAAGTTGCGTGAAAAGGCTGCAAAGATGCATGCAAAGTCGGTAAAATTGCGTGAAAAGGCTGCAAAGTGGCGTGCAAAGTAGGTTAAGTTATGTGTAAAGGCTACAAAGTTACATGAAAAGTTGGTAAAGTTGCGTGAAAAGGCTGCAAAGATGCATGCAAAGTCGGTAAAATTGCGTGAAAAGGCTGCAAAGTGGCGTGCAAAGTTGGTAAAATTGCGTGAAAAGGCTGCAAAGTTACATACAAAGTTGGTAAAGTTGCGTGAAAAGGCTGCAAAGATGCATGCAAAGTCGGTAAAATTGCGTGAAAAGGCTGCAAAGTTGGTAAAATTATGTTAGAAGTCTGCAAAGTTGCATGCAAAGTAGGTAAAGGTACGCAAAAAGACTGCATAGTTGGTAAATCTCTGTGAAAAGGCTGCAAAATTGCATGCAAAGTTGGTTGAGTTACGTGAAAAGACTGCAAAGTTACTTGCAAAATTGGTAAAGTTACGTGAAAAGGCTGCAAAGTTGCATGCAAAGTTAGTAATGTTACGTGAAAAGGCTGCAAAGTAACATGCAAAGCTGGTAAAGTTACGTGAAAAGACTGCAAAGTTACATGCAAAGTTGGTAAAGTTACGTGAAGAGGCTGCAAACTTGCATGCAAAGTTTGTAAAGTTACACAAAAAGGCTGCAAAGTTGATAAAATTACGTGAAAAGGCTGCAAAGTTGGTAAAGTTTCGTGAAAAGGCTGCAAAATTGCATGCAAAGTCGGTAAAATTGCGTGAAAAGGCTGCAAATTTACATTCAAAGTTAGTAATGTTACGTGAAAAGGCTGCAAAGTAACATGCAAAGTTGGTAAAGTTACGTGAAAAGACTGCAAAGTTACATGCAAAGTTGGTAAAGATTCGTGAAAAGGCGGCAAACTTGCATGCAAAGTCGGTAAAATTGCGTGAAAAGGCTGCAAATTTACATTCAAAGTTAGTAATGTTACGTGAAAAGGCAGCAAAGTAACATGCAAAGTTGGTAAGTTGGTAAAGTTATGTGAAAAGGCTGCAAAAATGCATGCAAAGTCGTGTAAGTTGCATGAAAAGGCTGCAAAGCTGCATGCAAAGTTGGTAAAGTTACGTGAAAAGGCTGCGAAGTTGCATGCAAAGTTGGTAAAGTTACGTGAAAAGGCTGCAAAGTTGCATGCAAAGTTGTTAAAGTTACATGAAAAGGCTGCAAAGTGGCGTGCAAAGTAGGTTAAGTTATGTGTAAAGGCTGCAAAGTTACATGCAAAGTTGGTAAAGTTGCATGATAAGGCTGCAAAGATGCATGTAAAGTCGGTAAAATTGCGTGAAAAGGCTGCAAAGCGGAATGCAAAGTTGGTAAAGTTACGTGAAAAGGCTGCAAAGTTGCATGCAAAGTTGGTAAAGTTACATGAAAAGGCTGCAAAGTGGCGTGCAAAGTAGGTTAAGTTATGTGTAAAGGCTGCAAAGTTACATGCAAAGTTGGTAAAGTTGCATGAAAAGGCTGCAAAGATGCATGCAAAGTCGGTAAAATTGCGTGAAAAGGCTGCAAAGCGACGTGCAAAGTTGGTAAAATTGCGTGAAAAGGATGCAAAGTTACATACAAAGTTGGTAAAGTTGCGTGAAAAGGCTGCAAAGATGCATGCAAAGTCGGTAAAATTGCGTGAAAAGGCTGCAAAGATGCGTGCAAAGTAGGTTAAGTTATGTGTAAAGGTTGCAAAGTTGGCAAAGTTACGTGAAAAAGCTCTAAAGTTGCATGCAAAGTTGGTAAAGTTACGTGAAAAGACTGCAAAGTTGCATGCAAAGTCGGTAAAGTTTCTTGAAAAGGCTGCAAAGTTGCATGCAAAGTGGGTGAAATTGCGTGAAAAGGCTGAAAATTTACATGCAAAGTTAGTAATGTTACATGAAAAGGCTGCAACATAACATGCAAAATTGGTAAAGTTGCGTGAAAAGACAGCAAAGTTACATGCAAAGTTGGTAAAGTTGCGTGAAAAGGCTGCAAAGTTGCATGCAAAGTGGGTAAAGTTGCGTGAAAAGGCTGGAAAGTTGCATGCAAAGTTATTTAAGTCACGTGAAGGCTGCAAAGTTACATGCAAAGTTGGTAAAGTTACGTGAAAAAGCTCTAAAGTTGCATGCAAAGTTGGTAAAGTTACGTGAAAAGGCTGCAAAGTTGCATGCAAAGTTATTTAAGTTACGTGAAGGCAGCAAAGTTACATGCAAACTGGGTAAAGTTACGTGAATAAGCTCTAAAGTTGCATGCAAAGTTGGTAAATTTATGTGAAAAGGCTGCAAAGTTACATGCAAAGTAATTTAAGTTACGTGAAGGCTGAAAAGTTACACGCAAAGTTGGTAAAGTTATGTGAAAAGACTGCAAAGTTACATGCAAAGTTGGTAAAGTTACGTGAAAAGGCTGCAAAGTTGCATGCAAAGTTTGTAAAGTTACACAAAAAGGCTGTAAAGTTGGTAAAATTACGTGAATAGGCTGCAAAGTAGGTAAACTTTCGTGAAAAGGCTGCAAAGTTGCATGCAAAGTCGGTAAAATTGCGTAAAAAGGATGCAAATTCACATGCAAAGTTAGTAATGTTACGTGAAAAGTCTGCAAAGTAACATGCAAAGTTGGTAAACTTACGTGAAAAGACTGCAAAGTTACATGCAAAGTTGGTAAAGTTACACAAAAAGGCTGCAAAGTTGGTAAAATTACGTGAAAAGGCTGCAAAGTTTGTAAAGTTACGCAAAAAGGCAGCAAAGTTGGTAAAGTTTCGTGAAAAGGCGGCAAACTTGCATGCAAAGTCGGTAAAATTGCGTGAAAAGGCTGCAAATTTACATTCAAAGTTAGTAATGTTACGTGAAAAGGCAGCAAAGTAACATGCAAAGTAGGTAAGTTGGAAAAGTTATGTGAAAAGGCTGCAAAAATGCATGCAAAGTCGTTTAAGTTGCATGAAAAGGCTGGCAAGCTGCATGCAAAGTTGGTAAAGTTACGTGAAAAGGCTGCGAAGTTGCATGCAAAGTTGGTAAAGTTACGTGAAAAGGCTGCAAAGTTGCATGCAAAGTTGGTAAAGTTACATGAAAAGGCTGCAAAGTGGCGTGCAAAGTAGGTTAAGTTATGTGTAAAGGCTGCAAAGTTACATGCAAAGTTGGTAAAGTTGCATGAAAAGGCTGCAAAGATGCATGCAAAGTCGGTAAAATTGCGTGAAAAGGCTGCAAAGCGGCGTGCAAAGTTGGTAAAATTGCGTGAAAAGGATGCAAAGTTACATGCAAAGTTGGTAAAGTTGCATGAAAAGGCTGCAAAGATGCATGCAAAGTCGGTAAAATTGCGTGAAAAGGCTGCAAAGCGGCGTGCAAAGTTGGTAAAATTGCGTGAAAAGGATGCAAAGTTACATACAAAGTTGGTAAAGTTGCGTGAAAAGGCTGCAAAGATGCATGCAAAGTCGGTAAAATTGCGTGAAAAGGCTGCAAAGTGGCGTGCAAAGTAGGTTAAGTTATGTGTAAAGGTTGCAAAGTTGGTAAAGTTACGTGAAAAAGCTCTAAAGTTGCATGCAAAGTTGGTAAAGTTACGTAAAAAAACACTGCAAAGTTGCATGCAAAGTTGGTAAAGTTTCTTGAAAAGGCTGCAAAGTTGCAGGCAAAGTGGGTGAAATTGCGTGAAAAGGCTGAAAATTTACATGCAAAATTAGTAACGTTACATGAAAAGGCTGCAACATAACATGCAAAATTGGTAAAGTTGCGTGAAAAGACAGCAAAGTTACATGCAAAGTTGGTAAAGTTGCGTGAAAAGGCTGCAAAGTTGCATGCAAAGTGGGTAAAGTTGCGTGAAAAGGCTGCAAAGTTGCATGCAAAGTTATTTAAGTTACGTGAAGGCTGCAAAGTTACATGCAAAGTTGGTAAAGTTATGTGAAAAGGCTGCAAAGTTACATGCAAAGTTGGTAAAGTTACGTGAAAAAGCTCTAAAGTTGCATGCAAAGTTGGTAAAGTTACGTGAAAAGGCTGCAAAGTTGCATGCAAATTTATTTAAGTTACGTGAAGGCTGCAAAGTTACATGCAAACTGGGTAAAGTTACGTGAATAAGCTCTAAAGTTGCATGCAAAGTTGGTAAATTTATGTGAAAAGGCTGCAAAGTTGCATGCAAAGTCGGTAAAGTTGCGTGAAAAGGCGGCAAAGTTGCATGCAAAGTAATTTAAGTTACGTGAAGGCTGAAAAGTTACACGCAAAGTTGGTAAAGTTATGTGAAAAGACTGCAAAGTTACATGCAAAGTTGGTAAAGTTACGTGAAAAGGCTGCAAAGTTGCATGCAAAGTTTGTAAAGTTACACAAAAAGGCTGCAAAGTTGGTAAAATTACGTGAATAGGCTGCAAAGTAGGTAAAGTTTCGTGAAAAGGCTGCAAAGTTGCAAGCAAAGTCGGTAAAATTGCGTAAAAAGGATGCAAATTCACATGCAAAGTTAGTAATGTTACGTGAAAAGTCTGCAAAGTAACATGCAAAGTTGGTAAACTTACGTGAAAAGACTGCAAATTTACATGCAAAGTTGGTAAAGTTACGTGAAAAGGCTGCAAAGTTGCATGCAAAGTTTGTAAAGTTACACAAAAAGGCTGCAAAGTTGGTAAAATTACGTGAAAAGGCTGCAAAGTTGGTAAAGTTACGCAAAAAGGCTGCAAAGTTGGTAAAGTTTCGTGAAAAGGCGGCAAACTTGCATGCAAAGTCGGTAAAATTGCGTGAAAAGGCTGCAAATTTACATTCAAAGTTAGTAATGTTTCGTGAAAAGGCAGCAAAGTAACATGCAAAGTTGGTAAGTTGGTAAAGTTATGTGAAAAGGCTGCAAAAATGCATGCAAAGTCGCTTAAGTTGCATGAAAAGGCTTCAAAGCTGCATGCAAAGTTGGTAAAGTTACGTGAAAAGGCTGCGAAGTTGAATGCAAAGTTGGTAAAGTTACGTGAAAAGGCTGCAAAGTTGCATGCAAAGTTGGTAAAGTTACATGAAAAGGCTGCAAAGTGGCGTGCAAAGTAGGTTAAGTTATGTGTAAAGGCTGCAAAGTTACATGCAAAGTTGGTAAAGTTGCATGAAAAGGCTGCAAAGATGCATGCAAAGTCGGTAAAATTGCGTGAAAAGGCTGCAAAGCGGCGTGCAAAGTTGGTAAAATTGCGTGAAAAGGATGCAAAGTTACATACAAAGTTGGTAAAGTTGCGTGAAAAGGCTGCAAAGATGCATGCAAAGTCGGTAAAATTGCGTGAAAAGGCTGCAAAGTGGCGTGCAAAGTAGGTTAAGTTATGTGTAAAGGTTGCAAAGTTGGTAAAGTTACGTGAAAAAGCTCTAAAGTTGCATGCACAGTTGGTAAAGTTACGTGAAAAGACTGCAAAGTTGCATGGAAAGTCGGTAAAGTTGCGTGAAAAGGCTGCAAAGTTGCATGCAAAGTTATTTAAGTTGCGTGAAGGCTGCAAAGTTACATGCAAACTGGGTAAAGTTACGTGAATAAGCTCTAAAATTGCATGCAAAGTTGGTAAAGTTATGTGAAAAGGCTGCAAAGTTGCATGCAAAGTCGGTAAAGTTGCGTGAAAAGGCGGCAAATTTGCATGCAAAGTATTTTAAGTTACGTGAAGGCTGCAAAGTTACACGCAAAGTTGGTAAAGTTATGTGAAAAGACTGCAAAGTTACATGCAAAGTTGGTAATGTTACGTGAAAAGGCTGCAAACTTGCATGCAAAGTTTGTAAAGTTACACAAAAAGGCTGCAAAGTTGGTAAAATTACGTGAAAAGGCTGCAAAGTTGGTAATGTTTCGTGAAAAGGCTGCAAAGTTGCATGCAACGTCGGTAAAAGTGCGTAAAAAGGATGCAAATTTACATGCAAAGTTAGTAATGTTACGTGAAAAGGCTGCAAAGTAACATGCAAAGTTGGTAAACTTACGTGAAAAGACTGCAAAGTTACATGCAAAGTTGGTAAAGTTACGTGAAAAGGCTGCAAAGTTGCATGCAAAGTTTGTAAAGTTACACAAAAAGGCTGCAAAGTTAGTAAAATTACGTGAAAAGGCTGCAAAGTTTGTAAAGTTACGCAAAAAGGCTGCAAAGTTGGCAAAGTTTCGTGAAAAGGCTGCAAACTTGCATGCAAGGTCGGTAAAATTGCGTGAAAAGGCTGCAAAGTTGTATGCAAAGTTAGTAATGTTATGTGAAAAGGCTGCAAAGTAACATGCAAAATTGGTAAAGTTACGTGAAAAGACTGCAAAGTTACATGCAAAGTTGGTAAAGTTACGAGAAAAGACTGCAAAGTAACATGCAAAGTTGGTAAAGTTGCGTGAAAAGGCTGCAAAGTTGCATGCAAAGTCGGTAAACTTACATGAAAAAGCTCTAAAGTTGCATGCAAAGTTGGTAAAGTTATGTGAAAAGGCTGGAAAGTAGCATGCAAAGTTGATAAAGTTACGTGAAAAGGCTGCAAAGATGCATGCAAAGTTTGTAAAGTTACACAAAAAGGCTGCAAAGTTGGTAAAATTACGTGAATAGGCTGCAAAGTAGGTAAAATTTCGTGAAAAGGCTGCAAAGTTGCATGCAAAGTCGGTAAAATTGCGTAAAAAGGATGCAAATTCACATGCAAAGTTAGTAATGTTACGTGAAAAGTCTGCAAAGTAACATGCAAAGTTGGTAAACTTACGTGAAAAGACTGCAAAGTTACATGCAAAGTTGGTAAAGTTACGTGAAAAGGCTTCAAAGTTGCATGCAAAGTTTGTAAAGTTACACAAAAAGGCTGCAAAGTTGGTAAAATTACGTGAAAAGGCTGCAAAGTTTGTAAAGTTACGCAAAAAGGCTGCAAAGTTGGTAAAGTTTCGTGAAAAGGCGGCAAACTTGCATGCAAAGTCGGTAAAATTGCGTGAAAAGGCTGCAAATTTACATTCAAAGTTAGTAATGTTACGTGAAAAGGCAGCAAAGTAACATGCAAAGTTGGTAAGTTGGTAAAGTTATGTGAAAAGGCTGCAAAAATGCATGCAAAGTCGTTTAAGTTGCATGAAAAGGCTGCAAAGCTGCATGCAAAGTTGGTAAAGTTACGTGAAAAGGCTGCGAAGTTGCATGCAAAGTTGGTAGAGTTACGTGAAAAGGCTGCAAAGTTGCATGCAAAGTTGGTAAAGTTACATGAAAAGGCTGCAAAGTGGCGTGCAAAGTAGGTTAAGTTATGTGTAAAGGCTGCAAAGTTACATGCAAAGTTGGTAAAGTTGCATGAAAAGGCTGCAAAGATGCATGCAAAGTCGGTAAAATTGCGTGAAAAGGCTGCAAAGCGGCGTGCAAAGTTGGTAAAATTGCGTGAAAAGGATGCAAAGTTACATACAAAGTTGGTAAAGTTGCGTGAAAAGGCTGCAAAGATGCATGCAAAGTCGGTAAAATTGCGTGAAAAGGATGCAAAGTGGCGTGCAAAGTAGGTTAAGTTATGTGTAAAGGTTGCAAAGTTGGTAAAGTTACGTGAAAAAGCTCTAAAGTTGCATGCAAAGTTGGTAAAGTTACGTAAAAAAACACTGCAAAGTTGCATGCAAAGTCGGTAAAGTTTTTTGAAAAGGCTGCAAAGTTGCATGCAAAGTGGGTGAAATTGCGTGAAAAGGCTGAAAATTTACATGCAAAATTAGTAACGTTACATGAAAAGGCTGCAACATAACATGCAAAATTGGTAAAGTTGCGTGAAAAGACAGCAAAGTTACATGCAAAGTTGGTAAAGTTGCGTGAAAAGGCTGCAAAGTTGCATGCAAAGTGGGTAAAGTTGCGTGAAAAGGCTGCAAAGTTGCATGCAAAGTTATTTAAGTTACGTGAAGGCTGCAAAGTTACATGCAAAGTTGGTAAAGTTATGTGAAAAGGCTGCAAAGTTACATGCAAAGTTGGTAAAGTTACGTGAAAAAGCTCTAAAGTTGCATGCAAAGTTGGTAAAGTTACGTGAAAAGGCTGCAAAGTTGCATGCAAATTTATTTAAGTTACGTGAAGGCTGCAAAGTTACATGCAAACTGGGTAAAGTTACGTGAATAAGCTGCAAAGTTACATGCAAAGTTGGTAAAGTTACGTGAAAAAGCTCTAAAGTTGCATGCAAAGTTGGTAAAGTTACGTGAAAAGGCTGCAAAGTTGCATGCAAATTTATATAAGTTACGTGAAGGCTGCAAAGTTACATGCAAACTGGGTAAAGTTACGTGAATAAGCTCTAAAGTTGCATGCAAAGTTGGTAAATTTATGTGAAAAGGCTGCAAAGTTGCATGCAAAGTCGGTAAAGTTGCGTGAAAAGGCGGCAAAGTTGCATGCAAAGTAATTTAAGTTACGTGAAGGCTGAAAAGTTACACGCAAAGTTGGTAAAGTTATGTGAAAAGACTGCAAAGTTACATGCAAAGTTGGTAAAGTTACGTGAAAAGGCTGCAAAGTTGCATGCCAAGTTTGTAAAGTTACACAAAAAGGCTGCAAAGTTGGTAAAGTTTCGTGAAAAGGCTGCAAAGTTGCAAGCATTGTCGGTAAAATTGCGTAAAAAGGATGCAAATTCACATGCAAAGTTAGTAATGTTACGTGAAAAGTCTGCAAAGTAACATGCAAAGTTGGTAAACTTACGTGAAAAGACTGCAAAGTTACATGCAAAGTTGGTAAAGTTACGTGAAAAGGCTGCAAAGTTGCATGCAAAGTTTGTAAAGTTACACAAAAAGGCTGCAAAGTTGGTAAAATTACGTGAAAAGGCTGCAAAGTTGGAAAAGTTATGCAAAAATGCTGCAAAGTTGGTAAAGTTTCGTGAAAAGGCGGCAAACTTGCATGCAAAGTCGGTAAAATTGCGTGAAAAGGCTGCAAATTTACATTCAAAGTTAGTAATGTTACGTGAAAAGGCAGCAAAGTAACATGCAAAGTTGGTAAGTTGGTAAAGTTATGTGAAAAGGCTGCAAAAATGCATGCAAAGTCGCTTAAGTTGCATGAAAAGGCTTCAAAGCTGCATGCAAAGTTGGTAAATTTACACAAAAAGGCTGCAAAGTTGGTAAAATTACGTGAAAAGGCTGCAAAGTTTGTAAAGTTACGCAAAAAGGCTGCAAAGTTGGTAAAGTTTCGTGAAAAGGCGGCAAACTTGCATGCAAAGTCGGTAAAATTGCGTGAAAAGGCTGCAAATTTACATTCAAAGTTAGTAATGTTACGTGAAAAGGCAGCAAAGTAACATGCAAAGTTGGTAAGTTGGTAAAGTTATGTGAAAAGGCTGCAAAAATGCATGCAAAGTCGTTTAAGTTGCATGAAAAGGCTGCAAAGCTGCATGCAAAGTTGGTAAAGTTACGTGAAAAGGCTGCGAAGTTGCATGCAAAGTTGGTAGAGTTACGTGAAAAGGCTGCAAAGTTGCATGCAAAGTTGGTAAAGTTACATGAAAAGGCTGCAAAGTGGCGTGCAAAGTAGGTTAAGTTATGTGTAAAGGCTGCAAAGTTACATGCAAAGTTGGTAAAGTTGCATGAAAAGGCTGCAAAGATGCATGCAAAGTCGGTAAAATTGCGTGAAAAGGCTGCAAAGCGGCGTGCAAAGTTGGTAAAATTGCGTGAAAAGGATGCAAAGTTACATACAAAGTTGGTAAAGTTGCGTGAAAAGGCTGCAAAGATGCATGCAAAGTCGGTAAAATTGCGTGAAAAGGATGCAAAGTGGCGTGCAAAGTAGGTTAAGTTATGTGTAAAGGCTGCAAAGTTACATGCAAAGTTGGTAAAGTTGCATGAAAAGGCTGCAAAGATGCATGCAAAGTCGGTAAAATTGCGTGAAAAGGCTGCAAAGCGGCGTGCAAAGTTGGTAAAATTGCGTGAAAAGGATGCAAAGTTACATACAAAGTTGGTAAAGTTGCGTGAAAAGGCTGCAAAGATGCATGCAAAGTCGGTAAAATTGCGTGAAAAGGATGCAAAGTGGCGTGCAAAGTAGGTTAAGTTATGTGTAAAGGTTGCAAAGTTGGTAAAGTTACGTGAAAAAGCTCTAAAGTTGCATGCAAAGTTGGTAAAGTTACGTAAAAAAACACTGCAAAGTTGCATGCAAAGTCGGTAAAGTTTTTTGAAAAGGCTGCAAAGTTGCATGCAAAGTGGGTGAAATTGCGTGAAAAGGCTGAAAATTTACATGCAAAATTAGTAACGTTACATGAAAAGGCTGCAACATAACATGCAAAATTGGTAAAGTTGCGTGAAAAGACAGCAAAGTTACATGCAAAGTTGGTAAAGTTGCGTGAAAAGGCTGCAAAGTTGCATGCAAAGTGGGTAAAGTTGCGTGAAAAGGCTGCAAAGTTGCATGCAAAGTTATTTAAGTTACGTGAAGGCTGCAAAGTTACATGCAAAGTTGGTAAAGTTATGTGAAAAGGCTGCAAAGTTACATGCAAAGTTGGTAAAGTTACGTGAAAAAGCTCCAAAGTTGCATGCAAAGTTGGTAAAGTTACGTGAAAAGGCTGCAAAGTTGCATGCAAATTTATTTAAGTTACGTGAAGGCTGCAAAGTTACATGCAAACTGGGTAAAGTTACGTGAATAAGCTGCAAAGTTACATGCAAAGTTGGTAAAGTTACGTGAAAAAGCTCTAAAGTTGCATGCAAAGTTGGTAAAGTTACGTGAAAAGGCTGCAAAGTTGCATGCAAATTTATTTAAGTTACGTGAAGGCTGCAAAGTTACATGCAAACTGGGTAAAGTTACGTGAATAAGCTCTAAAGTTGCATGCAAAGTTGGTAAATTTATGTGAAAAGGCTGCAAAGTTGCATGCAAAGTCGGTAAAGTTGCGTGAAAAGGCGGCAAAGTTGCATGCAAAGTAATTTAAGTTACGTGAAGGCTGAAAAGTTACACGCAAAGTTGGTAAAGTTATGTGAAAAGACTGCAAAGTTACATGCAAAGTTGGTAAAGTTACGTGAAAAGGCTGCAAAGTTGCATGCCAAGTTTGTAAAGTTACACAAAAAGGCTGCAAAGTTGGTAAAATTACGTGAATAGGCTGCAAAGTAGGTAAAGTTTCGTGAAAAGGCTGCAAAGTTGCAAGCATTGTCGGTAAAATTGCGTAAAAAGGATGCAAATTCACATGCAAAGTTAGTAATGTTACGTGAAAAGTCTGCAAAGTAACATGCAAAGTTGGTAAACTTACGTGAAAAGACTGCAAAGTTACATGCAAAGTTGGTAAAGTTACGTGAAAAGGCTGCAAAGTTGCATGCAAAGTTTGTAAAGTTACACAAAAAGGCTGCAAAGTTGGTAAAATTACGTGAAAAGGCTGCAAAGTTGGTAAAGTTACGCAAAAATGCTGCAAAGTTGGTAAAGTTTCGTGAAAAGGCGGCAAACTTGCATGCAAAGTCGGTAAAATTGCGTGAAAAGGCTGCAAATTTACATTCAAAGTTAGTAATGTTACGTGAAAAGGCAGCAAAGTAACATGCAAAGTTGGTAAGTTGGTAAAGTTATGTGAAAAGGCTGCAAAAATGCATGCAAAGTCGCTTAAGTTGCATGAAAAGGCTTCAAAGCTGCATGCAAAGTTGGTAAAGTTATGTGAAAAGGCTGCGAAGTTGAATGCAAAGTTGGTAAAGTTACGTGAAAAGGCTGCAAAGTTGCATGCAAAGTTGGTAAAGTTACATGAAAAGGCTGCAAAGTGGCGTGCAAAGTAGGTTAAGTTATGTGTAAAGGCTGCAAAGTTACATGCAAAGTTGGTAAAGTTGCATGAAAAGGCTGCAAAGATGCATGCAAAGTCGGTAAAATTGCGTGAAAAGGCTGCAAAGCGGCGTGCAAAGTTGGTAAAATTGCGTGAAAAGGATGCAAAGTTACATACAAAGTTGGTAAAGTTGCGTGAAAAGGCTGCAAAGATGCATGCAAAGTCGGTAAAATTGCGTGAAAAGGATGCAAAGTGGCGTGCAAAGTAGGTTAAGTTATGTGTAAAGGTTGCAAAGTTGGTAAAGTTACGTGAAAAAGCTCTAAAGTTGCATGCAAAGTTGGTAAAGTTACGTAAAAAAACACTGCAAAGTTGCATGCAAAGTCGGTAAAGTTTTTTGAAAAGGCTGCAAAGTTGCATGCAAAGTGGGTGAAATTGCGTGAAAAGGCTGAAAATTTACATGCAAAATTAGTAACGTTACATGAAAAGGCTGCAACATAACATGCAAAATTGGTAAAGTTGCGTGAAAAGACAGCAAAGTTACATGCAAAGTTGGTAAAGTTGCGTGAAAAGGCTGCAAAGTTGCATGCAAAGTGGGTAAAGTTGCGTGAAAGGGCTGCAAAGTTGCATGCAAAGTTATTTAAGTTACGTGAAGGCTGCAAAGTTACATGCAAAGTTGGTAAAGTTATGTGAAAAGGCTGCAAAGTTACATGCAAAGTTGGTAAAGTTACGTGAAAAAGCTCTAAAGTTGCATGCAAAGTTGGTAAAGTTACGTGAAAAGGCTGCAAAGTTGCATGCAAATTTATTTAAGTTACGTGAAGGCTGCAAAGTTACATGCAAACTGGGTAAAGTTACGTGAATAAGCTGCAAAGTTACATGCAAAGTTGGTAAAGTTACGTGAAAAAGCTCTAAAGTTGCATGCAAAGTTGGTAAAGTTACGTGAAAAGGCTGCAAAGTTGCATGCAAATTTATTTAAGTTACGTGAAGGCTGCAAAGTTACATGCAAAGTTGGTAAAGTTACGTGAATAAGCTCTAAAGTTGCATGCAAAGTTGGTAAATTTATGTGAAAAGGCTGCAAAGTTGCATGCAAAGTCGGTAAAGTTGCGTGAAAAGGCGGCAAAGTTGCATGCAAAGTAATTTAAGTTACGTGAAGGCTGAAAAGTTACACGCAAAGTTGGTAAAGTTATGTGAAAAGACTGCAAAGTTACATGCAAAGTTGGTAAAGTTACGTGAAAAGGCTGCAAAGTTGCATGCCAAGTTTGTAAAGTTACACAAAAAGGCTGCAAAGTTGGTAAAATTACGTGAATAGGCTGCAAAGTAGGTAAAGTTTCGTGAAAAGGCTGCAAAGTTGCAAGCATTGTCGGTAAAATTGCGTAAAAAGGATGCAAATTCACATGCAAAGTTAGTAATGTTACGTGAAAAGTCTGCAAAGTAACATGCAAAGTTGGTAAACTTACGTGAAAAGACTGCAAAGTTACATGCAAAGTTGGTAAAGTTACGTGAAAAGGCTGCAAAGTTGCATGCAAAGTTTGTAAAGTTACACAAAAAGGCTGCAAAGTTGGTAAAATTACGTGAAAAGGCTGCAAAGTTGGTAAAGTTACGCAAAATGCTGCAAAGTTGGTAAAGTTTCGTGAAAAGGCGGCAAACTTGCATGCAAAGTCGGTAAAATTGCGTGAAAAGGCTGCAAATTTACATTCAAAGTTAGTAATGTTACGTGAAAAGGCAGCAAAGTAACATGCAAAGTTGGTAAGTTGGTAAAGTTATGTGAAAAGGCTGCAAAAATGCATGCAAAGTCGCTTAAGTTGCATGAAAAGGCTTCAAAGCTGCATGCAAAGTTGGTAAAGTTATGTGAAAAGGCTGCGAAGTTGAATGCAAAGTTGGTAAAGTTACGTGAAAAGGCTGCAAAGTTGCATGCAAAGTTGGTAAAGTTACATGAAAAGGCTGCAAAGTGGCGTGCAAAGTAGGTTAAGTTATGTGTAAAGGCTGCAAAGTTACATGCAAAGTTGGTAAAGTTGCATGAAAAGGCTGCAAAGATGCATGCAAAGTCGGTAAAATTGCGTGAAAAGGCTGCAAAGCGGCGTGCAAAGTTGGTAAAATTGCGTGAAAAGGATGCAAAGTTACATACAAAGTTGGTAAAGTTGCGTGAAAAGGCTGCAAAGATGCATGCAAAGTCGGTAAAATTGCGTGAAAAGGCTGCAAAATAGCGTGCAAAGTAGGTTAAGTTATGTGTAAAGGTTGCAAAGTTGGTAAAGTTACGTGAAAAAGCTCTAAAGTTGCATGCAAAGTTGGTAAAGTTACGTGAAAAGACTGCAAAGTTGCATGGAAAGTCGGTAAAGTTGCGTGAAAAGGCTGCAAAGTTGCATGCAAAGTTATTTAAGTTACGTGAAGGCTGCAAAGTTACATGCAAACTGGGTAAAGTTACGTGAATAAGCTCTAAAATTGCATGCAAAGTTGGTAAAGTTATGTGAAAAGGCTGCAAAGTTGCATGCAAAGTCGGTAAAGTTGCGTGAAAAGGCGGGAAATTTGCATGCAAAGTAATTTAAGTTACGTGAAGGCTGCAAAGTTACACGCAAAGTTGGTAAAGTTATGTGAAAAGACTGCAAAGTTACATGCAAAGTTGGTAATGTTACGTGAAAAGGCTGCAAACTTGCATGCAAAGTTTGTAAAGTTACACAAAAAGGCTGCAAAGTTGGTAAAATTACGTGAAAAGGCTGCAAAGTTGGTAAAGTTTCGTGAAAAGGCTGCAAAGTTGCATGCAACGTCGGTAAAAGTGCGTAAAAAGGATGCAAATTTACATGCAAAGTTAGTAATGTTACGTGAAAAGGCTGCAAAGTAACATGCAAAGTTGGTAAACTTACGTGAAAAGACTGCAAAGTTACATGCAAAGTTGGTAAAGTTACGTGAAAAGGCTGCAAAGTTGCATGCAAAGTTTGTAAAGTTACACAAAAAGGCTGCAAAGTTGGTAAAATTACGTGAAAAGGCTGCAAAGTTTGTAAATTTACGCAAAAAGGCTGCAAAGTTGGCAAAGTTTCGTGAAAAGGCTGCAAACTTGCATGCAAGGTCGGTAAAATTGCGTGAAAAGGCTGCAAAGTTGTATGCAAAGTTAGTAATGTTACGTGAAAAGGCTGCAAAGTAACATGCAAAGTTGGTAAAGTTACGTGAAAAGACTGCAAAGTTACATGCAAAGTTGGTAAAGTTACGTGAAAAGACTGCAAAGTAACATGCAAAGTTGGTAAAGTTGCGTGAAAAGGCTGCAAAGTTGCATGCAAAGTCGGTAAGCTTACATGAAAAAGCTCTAAAGTTGCATGCAAAGTTGGTAAAGTTATGTGAAAAGGCTGGAAAGTAGCATGCAAAGTTGATAAAGTTACATGAAAAGGCTGCAAATTTGCATGCCAAGTTGGTAAAGTTACGCGAAAAGGCTTAAAAGTTGGTAGAGTTATGTGAAAAGGCTGCAAAGTTACATGCAAAGTCGGTAAAATTGCGTGAAAAGGCTGCAAAGTGGCGTGCAAAGTAGGTTAAGTTATGTGTAAAGGCTGGAAAGTTACATGCAAAGTTTGTACAGTTGCGTGAAAAAGCTGCAAAGATGCATGCAAAGTTGGTAAAATTGCGTGAAAAGGCTGCAAAGTGGCGTGCAAAGTAGGTTAAGTTATGTGTAAAGGCTGCAAAGTTACATGCAAAGTTGGTAAAGTTGCGTGAAAAGGCTGCAAAGATGCATGCAAAGTCGGTAAAATTGCGTGAAAAGGCTGCAAAGTTACATACAAAGTTGGAAAAGTTGCGTAAAAAGGCTGCAAAGATGCATGCAGAGTCGGTAAAATTGCGTGAAAAGGCTGCAAAGTTGGTAAAATTATGTTAGAAGTCTGCAAAGTTGCATGCAAAGTAGGTAAAGGTATGCAAAAAGACTGCAGTTGGTAAATCTCTGTGAAAAGGCTGCAAAATTGCATGCAAATTTGGTTGAGTTCCGTGAAAAGACTGCAAAGTTACATGCAAAGTTGGTAAAGATACGTGAAAAGGCTGCAAAGTTGCATGCAAAGTTAGTAATGTTACGTGAAAAGGCTGCAAAGTAACATGCAAAGTTGGTAAAGTTACGTGAAAAGACTGCAAAGTTACATGCAAAGTTGGTAAAGTTACGTGAAAAGGCTGCAAACTTGCATGCAAAGTTTGTAAAGTTACACAAAAAGGCTGCATAGTTGGTAAAATTACGTGAAAAGACTGCAAAATTGGTAAAGTTTCGTGAAAAGGCTGCAAACTTGCATGCAAAGTCGGTAAAATTGCTTGAAAAGGCTGCAAATTTACATTCAAAGTTAGTAATGTTACGTGAAAAGGCTGCAAAGTAACATGCAAAGTTGGTAAAGTTACGTGAAAAGACTGCAAAGTTACATGCAAAGTTGGTAAAGTTACGAGAAAAGGCTGCAAAGTTGCATGCAAAGTTAGTAAAGTTACGTGAAAAGGCTGCAAAGTAACATGCAAAGTTGGTAAAGTTACGTGAAAAGACTGCAAAGTTACATGCAAAGTTGGTAAAGTTACGTGAAAAGACTGCAAAGTAACATGCAAAGTTGGTAAAGTTGCGTGAAAAGGCTGCAAAGTTGCATGCAAAGTAATTTAAGTTACGTGAAGGCTGCAAAGTTACATGCGAAGTTGGTAAACTTACATGAAAAAGCGCTAAAGTTGCATGCAAAGTCGGTAAAGTTGCGTGAAAAGGCTGCAAAGTTGCATGCAAGGTAATTTAAGTTACGTGAAAAGGCTGCAAATTTGCATGCAAATTTGGTAAAGTTACGCGAAAAGGCTGAAAAGTTGGTAGAGTTATGTGAAAAGGCTGCAAAGTTACATGCAAAGTCGGTAAAATTGCTTGAAAAGGCTGCAAAGTGGCGTGCAAAGTAGGTTAAGTTATGTGTAAAGGCTGCAAAGTTACATGCAAAGTTGGTAAAGTTGCGTGAAAAGGCTGCAAAGATGCATGCAAAGTCGGTAAAATTGCGTGAAAAGGCTGCAAAGTGGCGTGCAAAGTAGGTTAAGTTATGTGTAAAGGCTACAAAGTTACATGAAAAGTTGGTAAAGTTGCGTGAAAAGGCTGCAAAGATGCATGCAAAGTCGGTAAAATTGCGTGAAAAGGCTGCAAAGTGGCGTGCAAAGTTGGTAAAATTGCGTGAAAAGGCTGCAAATTTACATACAAAGTTGGTAAAGTTGCGTGAAAAGGCTGCAAAGATGCATGCAAAGTCGGTAAAATTGCGTGAAAAGGCTGCAAAGTTGGTAAAATTATGTTAGAAGTCTGCAAAGTTGCATGCAAAGTAGGTAAAGGTACGCAAAAGGACTGCATAGTTGGTAAATCTCTGTGAAAAGGCTGCAAAATTGCATGCAAAGTTGGTTGAGTTACGTGAAAAGACTGCAAAGTTACTTGCAAAATTGGTAAAGTTACGTGAAAAGGCTGCAAAGTTGCATGCAAAGTTAGTAATGTTACGTGAAAAGGCTGCAAAGTAACATGCAAAGCTGGTAAAGTTACGTGAAAAGACTGCAAAGTTAGATGCAAAGTTGGTAAAGTTACGTGAAGAGGCTGCAAACTTGCATGCAAAGTTTGTAAAGTTACACAAAAAGGCTGCAAAGTTGGTAAAATTACGTGAAAAGGCTGCAAAGTTTGTAAAGTTACGCAAAAAGGCTGCAAAGTTGGCAAAGTTTCGTGAAAAGGCTGCAAACTTGCATGCAAGGTCGGTAAAATTGCGTGAAAAGGCTGCAAAGTTGTATGCAAAGTTAGTAATGTTACGTGAAAAGGCTGCAAAGTAACATGCAAAGTTGGTAAAGTTACGTGAAAAGACTGCAAAGTTACATGCAAAGTTGGTAAAGTTACGTGAAAAGACTGCAAAGTAACATGCAAAGTTGCTAAAGTTGCGTGAAAAGGCTGCAAAGTTGCATGCAAAGTCGGTAAACTTACATGAAAAAGCTCTAAAGTTGCATGCAAAGTTGGTAAAGTTATGTGAAAAGGCTGGAAAGTAGCATGCAAAGTTGATAAAGTTACATGAAAAGGCTGCAAATTTGCATGCAAAGTTGGTAAAGTTACGCGAAAAGGCTGAAAAGTTGGTAGAGTTATGTGAAAAGGCTGCAAAGTTACATGCAAAGTCGGTAAAATTGCGTGAAAAGGCTGCAAAGTGGCGTGCAAAGTAGGTTAAGTTATGTGTAAAGGCTGCAAAGTTACATGCAATGTTTGTACAGTTGCGTGAAAAAGCTGCAAAGATGCATGCAAAGTCGGTAAAATTGCGTGAAAAGGCTGCAAAGTGGCGTGCAAAGTAGGTTAAGTTATGTGTAAAGGCTACAAAGTTACATGAAAAGTTGGTAAAGTTGCGTGAAAAGGCTGCAAAGATGTATGCAAAGTCGGTAAAATTGCGTGAAAAGGCTGCAAAGTGGCGTGCAAAGTTGGTAAAATTTCGTGAAAAGGCTGCAAAGTTACATACAAAGTTGGTAAAGTTGCGTGAAAAGGCTGCAAAGATGCATGCAAAGTCGGTAAAATTGCGTGAAAAGGCTGCAAAGTTGGTAAAATTATGTTAGAAGTCTGCAAAGTTGCATGCAAAGTAGGTAAAGGTACGCAAAAAGACTGCATAGTTGGTAAATCTCTGTGAAAAGGCTGCAAAATTGCATGCAAAGTTGGTTGAGTTACGTGAAAAGACTGCAAAGTTACTTGCAAAATTGGTAAAGTTACGTGAAAAGGCTGCAAAGTTGCATGCAAAGTTAGTAATGTTACGTGAAAAGGCTGCAAAGTAACATGCAAAGCTGGTAAAGTTACGTGAAAAGACTGCAAAGTTACATGCAAAGTTGGTAAAGTTACGTGAAGAGGCTGCAAACTTGCATGCAAAGTTTGTAAAGTTACACAAAAAGGCTGCAAAGTTGGTAAAATTACGTGAAAAGGCTGCAAAGTTTGTAAAGTTACGCAAAAAGGCTGCAAAGTTGGCAAAGTTTCGTGAAAAGGCTGCAAACTTGCATGCAAGGTCGGTAAAATTGCGTGAAAAGGCTGCAAAGTTGTATGCAAAGTTAGTAATGTTACGTGAAAAGGCTGCAAAGTAACATGCAAAGTTGGTAAAGTTACGAGAAAAGGCTGCAAAGTTGCATGCAAAGTTAGTAAAGTTACGTGAAAAGGATGCAAAGTAACATGCAAAGTTGGTAAAGTTACGTGAAAAGACTGCAAAGTTACATGCAAAGTTGGTAAAGTTACGTGAAAAGACTGCAAAGTAACATGCAAAGTTGGTAAAGTTGCGTGAAAAGGCTGCAAAGTTGCATGCAAAGTAATTTAAGTTACGTGAAGGCTGCAAAGTTACATGCGAAGTTGGTAAACTTACATGAAAAAGCGCTAAAGTTGCATGCAAAGTCGGTAAAGTTGCGTGAAAAGGCTGCAAAGTTGCATGCAAAGTAATTTAAGTTACGTGAAGGCTGCAAAGTTACATGCGAAGTTGGTAAAGTTATGTGAAAAGGCTGGAAAGTTGCATGCAAAGTTGGTAAAGTTACATGAAAAGGCTGCAAATTTGCATGCAAAGTTGGTAATGTTACGCGAAAAGGCTGAAAAGTTGGTAGAGTTATGTGAAAAGGCTGCAAAGTTACATGCAAAGTCGGTAAAATTGCTTGAAAAGGCTGCAAAGTGGCGTGCAAAGTAGGTTAAGTTATGTGTAAAGGCTGCAAAGTTACATGCAAAGTTGGTAAAGTTGCGTGAAAAGGCTGCAAAGATGCATGCAAAGTCGGTAAAATTGCGTGAAAAGGCTGCAAAGTGGCGTGCAAAGTAGGTTAAGTTATGTGTAAAGGCTACAAAGTTACATGAAAAGTTGGTAAAGTTGCGTGAAAAGGCTGCAAAGATGCATGCAAAGTCGGTAAAATTGCGTGAAAAGGCTGCAAAGTGGCGTGCAAAGTTGGTAAAATTGCGTGAAAAGGCTGCAAAGTTACATACAAAGTTGGTAAAGTTGCGTGAAAAGGCTGCAAAGATGCATGCAAAGTCGGTAAAATTGCGTGAAAAGGCTGCAAAGTTGGTAAAATTATGTTAGAAGTCTGCAAAGTTGCATGCAAAGTAGGTAAAGGTACGCAAAAAGACTGCATAGTTGGTAAATCTCTGTGAAAAGGCTGCAAAATTGCATGCAAAGTTGGTTGAGTTACGTGAAAAGACTGCAAAGTTACTTGCAAAATTGGTAAAGTTACGTGAAAAGGCTGCAAAGTTGCATGCAAAGTTAGTAATGTTACGTGAAAAGGCTGCAAAGTAACATGCAAAGCTGGTAAAGTTACGTGAAAAGACTGCAAAGTTACATGCAAAGTTGGTAAAGTTACGTGAAGAGGCTGCAAACTTGCATGCAAAGTTTGTAAAGTTACACAAAAAGGCTGCAAAGTTGATAAAATTACGTGAAAAGGCTGCAAAGTTGGTAAAGTTTCGTGAAAAGGCTGCAAAGTTGCATGCAAAGTCGGTAAAATTGCGTGAAAAGGCTGCAAATTTACATTCAAAGTTAGTAATGTTACGTGAAAAGGCTGCAAAGTAACATGCAAAGTTGGTAAAGTTACGTGAAAAGACTGCAAAGTTACATGCAAAGTTGGTAAAGTTACGTGAAAAGGCTGCAAAGTTGCATGCAAAGTTAGTAATGTTACGTGAAAAGGCTGCAAAGTAACATGCAAAGTTGGTAAAGTTACGTGAAAAGACTGCAAAGTAACATGTAAAGTTGGTAAAGTTGCGTGAAAAGGCTGAAAAGTTGCATGCAAAGTCGGTAAAGTTGAGTGAAAAGGCTGCAAAGTTGCATGCAAAGTAATTTAAGTTACGTGAAGGCTGCAAAGTTACATGCGAAGTTGGTAAACTTACATGAAAAAGCTCTAAAGTTGCATGCAAAGTCGGTAAAGTTGCGTGAAAAGGCGGCAACATTGCATGAAAAGTAATTTAAGTTACGTGAAGGCTGCAAAGTTACACGCAAAGTTGGTAAAGTTATGTGAAAAGGCTGCAAAGTTGCATGCAACAGCAGTAAAGCTACGTGAAAAAGCTCTAAAGTTACATGCAAAGTTGCTGAAGTTATGTGAAAAGGCTGCAAAGATGCAAGCAAAGTCGGTAAAATTGCATGAAAAGGCTGCAAAGCTGCATGCAAAGTTGGTAAAGTTACGTGAAAAGGCTGCGAAGTTGCATGCAAAGTTGGTAAAGTTACATGAAAAGGCTGCAAATTTGCATGCAAAGTTGGTAAAATTGCGTGAAAAGGCTGCAAAGTGGCGTGCAAAGTAGGTTAAGTTATGTGTAAAGGCTGCAAAGTTACATGCAAAGTTGGAAAAGTTGCGTGAAAAGGCTGCAAAGATGCATGCAAAGTCGGTAAAATTGCGTGAAAAGGCTGCAAAGTGGCGTGCAAAGTAGGTTAAGTTATGTGTAAAGGCTGCACAGTTACATGCAAAGCTGGTAAAGTTGCGTGTAAAGGCTGCAAAGTTACATGCAAAGTTGGAAAAGTTGCGTGAAAAGGCTGCAAAGATGCATGCAAAGTCGGTAAAATTGCGTGAAAAGGCTGCAAAGTGGCGTGCAAAGTAGGTTAAGTTATGTGTAAAGGCTGCACAGTTACATGCAAAGCTGGTAAAGTTGCGTGAAAAGGCTGCAAAGATGCATGCAAAGTCGGTAAAATTGCGTGAAAAGGCTGCAAAGTGGCGTGTAAAGTTGGTAAAATTGCGTGAAAAGGCTGCAAAGTTAGTAAAGTTACGTGAAAAGACTGCAAAGTTACATGTAAAGTCGGTAAAATTGTGTGAAAAGGCTGCAAAGTTGGTAAAGTTTCGTGAAAAGGCTGCAAAGTTGCATGCAAAGTTGGTAAAGTTGCGTGAAAAGGCTGCAAAGTTGCATGCAAAGTCGGTAAAGTTGCGTGAAAAGGCTGCAAAGTTGCATGCAAAGTTATTTAAGTTACGTGAAGGCTGCAAAGTTACATGCAAAGTTGGTAAAGTTACGTGAAAAGGCTGCAAAGTTGCATGCAAAGCACGTAATGTTACGTGAAAAGGCTGCAATAAAAGTAACATGCAAAGTTTGTAAAGTTACGTGAAAAGACTGCAAAGTTACATGAAAAGTTGGTAAAGTTGCGTGAAAAGGCTGCAAAGTTGCATGCAAAGTAATTTAAGTTACGTGAAGGCTGCAAAGTCACATGCGATGTTGGTAAACTGACGTGAAAAAGCTTTAAATTTGCATGCAAAGTTGGTAAAGTTATGTGAAAAGGCTGCAAAGTTACACGCAAAGTTGGTAAAGTTATGTGAAAAGGCTGCAAAGTTACACGCAAAGTTGGTAAAGTTATGTGAAAAGGCTGCAAAGTTGCATGCAACAGCAGTAAAGCTACGTGAAAAAGCTCTAAAGTTGCATGCAAAGTTGCTAAAGTTATGTGGAAAGGTTGTAAAGATGCATGCAAAGTCGGTAAAGTTGCTTGAAAAGGCTGCAAAGATGCATGCAAAGTCGGTAAAATTGCGTGAAAAGGCTGCAAAGTGGCGTGCAAAGTTGGTAAAATTGCGTGAAAAGGCTGCAAAGTTACATACAAAGTTGGTAAAGTTGCATGAAAAGGCTGCAAAGATGCATGCAAAGTCGGTAAAATTACGTGAAAAGGCTGCAAAGTGGCGTGCAAAGTAGGTTAAGTTATGTGAAAATGCTGCAAAATTGCATGCAAAGTTTGTAAAATTACGTGAAAAGGCTGCAAAGTAGGTAAAATTATGTGAGAAGTCTGCAAAGTTGCATGCAAAGTAGGTAAAGGTACGCAAAAAGGCTGCATAGTTGGTAAATCTCTGTGAAAAAGCTGCAAAATTGCATGCAAAGTTGGTTAAGTTACGTGAAAAGACTGCAAAGTTACATGCAAAGTTGGTAAAGTTACGTGAAAAGGCTGCAACGATTTCCTCATTTCATTGACCATTATTACATAGAAAACGATTTCCTCATTTCATTGACGATTATTACATAGAAAACGATTTCCTCATTTCATTGACAATTAATAGAAAACGATTTCCTCATTTCATTGACGATTATTACCTAGAAAACGATTTCCTCATTTCATTGACGATTATTACATAGAAAACGGTTTCCTCGTTTCATTGATAATTAATTATTACATAGGAAACGTTTTCCTCATTTCATTGACGATTTTTACCTAGAAAACGATTTCCCCATTTCATTGACAATTAATTATTGCATAGAAAACGATTTCCTTATTTCATTGACGATTATTACATAGAAAACGATTTCCTCATTTCATTGACAATTATTACATAGAAAACGATTTCCTCATTTCATTGACGATTATTGCATAGAAAACGATTTCCTCATTTCATTGATGATTATTACCTAGAAAACGATTTCCACATTTCATTGACGATTATTACATAGAAAACGATTTCCTCATTTCATTGACAATTATTACATAGAAAACGATTTCCTCATTTCATTGACAATTAATAGAAAACGATTTCCTCATTTCATTGACGATTAATACCTAGAAAACGATTTCTCCATTTCATTGACGATTAATTATTACCTAGAAAACGGTTTCCTCATTTCATTGACGATTATTACATAGAAAACGATTTCATTGACGATTATTACATAGAAAACGATTTCCTCATTTCATTGACAATTAGTTATTACATAGAAAACAATTTCCTCATTTCATTGACGATTATTACTTAGAAAACGATTTCCCCATTTCATTGACGATTAATTATTACCTAGAAAACGATTTCCCGATTTCATTGACGATTATTACATAGAAAACGATTTCCTCATTTCATAGACAATTAACAGAAAACGATTTGCTCATTTCATTGACGATTATTACCTAGAAAACGATTTCCCCATTTCATTGACAATTAATTATTACCTAGAAAACGGTTTCCTCATTTCATGGACAATTAATTATTACATAGGAAATGATTTAATCATTTCATTGACGATTTTTACCTAGAAAACGATTTCCTCATTTCATTGACAATTATTACATAGAAAACGATTTCCTCATTTCATTGACAATTGATAGAAAACGATTTCCTCATTTCATTGACGATTATTACCTGGAAAACGATTTCCCCATTTCATTGACGATTAATTATTAACTACAAAACGGTTTCCTCATTGCATTGGCGATAATTACACAGAAAACAATTTCCCGATTTCATTGACGATTATTACATAGAAAACGATTTCCTCATTTCATTGACAATTATTACATGGAAAACGATTTCCTCATTTCATTGACGATTACTGCATAGAAAACGATTTCCTCATTTCATTGACAATTATTACATATAAAACGATTTGCTCATTTCGTTGACGATTATTACCTAGAAAACAATTTCCCAATTTCATTGACGATTACTTATTACCTAGAAAACGATTTCCCCATTTCATTGACGATTATTACATAGAAAACGATTTCCTCATTTCATTGACAATTATTACATAGAAAACGATTTCCTCATTTCATTGACGATTACTGCATAGAAAACGATTTCCTCATATCATTGATGATTATTACCTAGAAAAAGATTTCCTCATTTCATTGACAATTAATTATTACCTAGAAAACGATTTCCCATTTCGTTGACGATTAATTATTACCTAGAAAACAATTTCCACATTTCATTGACGATTATTACCTAGAAAACGATTTCCCAATTTCATTGACGATTATTTATTACATAGGAAACGATTTCCCCATTTCATTGACGATTATTACATAGAAAACGATTTCCTCATTTCATAGACAATTAATAGAAAACGATTTCCTCATTTCATTGACGATTATTACCTAGAAAACGATTTCCCCATTTCATTGACGATTAATTATTACCTAGAAAACGGTTTCCTCATTTCATTGACAATTAATTATTACATAGGAAACGATTTCCTCATTTCATTGACGATTATTACATAGAAAACTTTTTGCCCATTTCATTGACGATTAATTATTACATAGGAAACGATTTCCTCATTTCATTGGCAATTATTACATAGAAAAGGATTTCCTCATTTAATTAACAATTAATAGAAAACGATTTCCTCATTTCATTGACAATTATTACCTAGAAAACGATTTCCTCATTTCATTGACGATTAATTATTACCTAGAAAACGATTTCCTCATTTCATTGACCATTATTACATAGAAAACTATTTCCCCATTTTATTGACAATTAATTATTACATAGGAAACGATTTCCTCATTTCATTGACAATTAATTATTACATAGGAAACGATTTCCTCATTTCATTGACGATTATTACCTAGAAAACGCTTTCCCCATTTTATTGACGATTAATTATTACATAGAAAACGATTTCCTCATTTCATTGACAATTAATAGAAAACGATTTCCTCATTTCATTGACGATTAATTATGGCATAGAAAACGATTTCCTCGTTTCATTGACGATTATTACCTAGAAAACGATTTCCCCATTTCGTTGACGATTATCACCTAGAAAACGATTTCCCCATTTCATTGACGATTAATTATTACCTAGAAAACGGTTTCCTCATTGCATTGACGATTATTACATAGAAAACGATTTCCCGATTTTATTGAGGATTATTACATAGAAAACGATTTCCTCATTTCATTGACAATTATTACATAGAAAACGATTTCCTTATTTCATTGACAATTAATTATTACATAGAAAACGATTTCCTCATTTCATTGACGATTATGACATAGAAAACTATTTCCTCATTTCATTGCCGATTAATAATTACATAGGAAACGATTTCCTCATTTCATTGACAATTATTACCTGGAAAACGATTTCCCAATTTCATTGACGATTACTTATTACCTAGAAAACGATTTTCCTATTTCATTGACGATTATTACATAGAAAACGATTTCCTCATTTCATAGACAATTAATAGAAAACGATTTCCTCATTTCATTGACGATTATTACCTAGAAAACGATTTCCCCATTTCATTGACGATTAATTATTACCTAGAAAACGGTTTTCTCATTTCATTGATAATTAATTATTACATAGGAAACGATTTCCTCATTTCATTGACCATTATTACATAGAAAACTATTTCCCCATTTTATTGACGATTAATTATTACATAGGAAACGATTTCCTCATTTCATTGACAATTAATTATTACATAGGAAACGATTTCCTCATTTCATTGACGATTATTAACTAGAAAACGCTTTCCCCATTTCATTGACGATTAATTATTACATAGAAAACGGTTTCCTCATTGCATTGACGATTATTACATAGAAAACGAATTCATGATTTTATTGACGATTATTACATAGAAAACGATTTCCTCATTTCATTGACAATTATTACATAGAAAACGATTTCCTTATTTCATTGACAATTAATTATTACATAGAAAACGTTTTCCTCATTTCATTGACGATTATTACCTAGAAAACGATTTCCCAATTTCATTGACGATTACTTATTACCTAGAAAACTATTTCCCCATTTCATTGACGATTATTACATAGAAAACGATTTCCTCATTTCATTGACAATTATTACATAGAAAACGATTTCCTCATTTCATTGACGATTACTGCATAGAAAACGATTTCCTCATATCATTGATGATTATTACCTAGAAAATGATTTCCTCATTTCATTGACAATTAATTATTACCTAGAAAACGATTTCCCATTTCGTTGACGATTAATTATTACCTAGAAAACAGTTTCCACATTTCATTGACGATTATTACCTAGAAAACGATTTCCCAATTTCATTGACGATTACTTGTTACCTAGAAAACGATTTCCTTATTTCATTGACGATTATTACCTAGAAAACGATTTCCCAATTTCATTGACGATTACTTATTACCTAGAAAACGATTTCCTTATTTCATTGACGATTATTACATAGAAAAAGATTTCCTCATTTCATTGGCAATTATTACATAGAAAAGGATTTCCTCATTTAATTGACAACTAATAGAAAACGGTTTTCTCATTTCATTGACGATTATTACATAGGAAACGATTTCCTCATTTCATTGACCATTATTACATAGAAAACTATTTCCCCATTTTATTGACGATTAATTATTACATAGGAAACGGTTTCCTCATTTCATTGACAATTAATTATTACATAGGAAACGATTTCCTCATTTCATTGACGATTATTACCTAGAAAACGCTTTCCCCATTTCATTGACGATTAATTATTACATAGAAAACGATTTCCTCATTTCATTGACAATTAATAGAAAACGATTTCCTCATTTCATTGACGATTATTACCTAGAAAACGATTTCCCCATTTCATTGACGATTAATTATTACCTAGAAAACGGTTTTCTCATTACATTGATAATTAATTATTACATAGGAAACGATTTCCTCATTTCATTGACCATTATTACATAGAAAACTATTTCCCCATTTTATTGACGATTAATTATTACATAGGAAACGATTTCCTCATTTCATTGACGATTTATTATTACCTAGAAAACGGTTTCCTCATTTCATTGAGGATTATTACATAGAAAACGATTTCATTGACGATTATTACATAGAAAACGATTTCCTCATTTCATTGACAATTAGTTATTACATAGAAAACGATTTCCTCATTTCATTGACGATTATTACTTAGAAAACGATTTCCCCATTTCATTGACGATTAATTATTACCTAGAAAACGATTTCCCGATTTCATTGACGATTATTATATAGAAAACGATTTCCTCATTTCATTGACAATTAATTATTACATAAGAAACGGTTTCCTCATTTCATTGACGATTATGACATAGAAAACTATTTCCTCATTTCATTGCCGATTAATAATTACATAGGAAACGATTTCCTCATTTCATTGACGATTATTACCTGGAAAACGATTTCCCAATTTCATTGACGATTACTTATTACCTAGAAAACGATTTCCCCATTTCATTGACGATTATTACATAGAAAACGATTTCCTCATTTCATAGACAATTAATAGAAAACGATTTCCTCATTTCATTGACGATTATTACCTAGAAAACGATTTCCCCATTTCATTGACGATTAATTATTACCTAGAAAACGGTTTCCTCATTTCATTGACAATTAATTATTACATAGGAAACGATTTCCTCATTTCATTGACGATTATTACATAGAAAACTTTTTGCCCATTTCATTGACGATTAATTATTGCATAGAAAACGATTTCCTCATTTTATTGACGATTTTTACCTAGAAAACGATTTCCTCATTTCATTGACTATTATTACATAGAAAACGATTTCCTCATTTCATTGACAATTGATAGAAAACGATTTCCTCATTTCATTGACGATTATTACCTGGAAAACGATTTCCCATTTCATTGACGATTAATTATTAACTACAAAACGGTTTCCTCATTGCATTGGCGATTATTACACAGAAAACGCTTTCCCGATTTCATTGACGATTATTACATAGAAAACCATTTCCTCATTTCATTGACAATTATTACATAGAAAACGATTTGCTCATTTCGTTGACGATTATTACCTAGAAAACGATTTCCCAATTTCATTGACGATTACTCATTACCTAGAAAACGATTTCCCCATTTCATTGACGATTATTACATAGAAAACGATTTCCTCATTTCATTGACAATTATTACATAGAAAACGATTTCCTCATTTCATTGACGATTACTGCATAGAAAACGATTTCCTCATATCATTGATGATTATTACCTAGAAAACGATTTCCTCATTTCATTGACAATTAATTATTACCTAGAAAACGATTTCCCATTTCTTTGACGATTAATTATTACCTAGAAAACAGTTTCCACATTTCATTGACGATTATCACCTAGAAAACAATTTCCCAATTTCATTGACGATTACTTGTTACCTAGAAAACGGTTTTCTCATTTCATTGATAATTAATTATTACATAGGAAACGATTTCCTCATTTCATTGACAATTAATAGAAAACGATTTCCTCATTTCATTGACGATTAATTATGGCATAGAAAACGATTTCCTCGTTTCATTGACGATTATTACCTAGAAAACTATTTCCCCATTTCGTTGACGATTATCACCTAGAAAACGATTTCCCCATTTCATTGACGATTAATTATTACCTAGAAAACGGTTTCCTCATTGCATTGACGATTATTACATAGAAAACGATTTCCCGATTTTATTGACGATTATTACATAGAAAACGATTTCCTCATTTCATTGACAATTATTACATAGAAAACGATTTCCTTATTTCATTGACAATTAATTATTACATAGAAAACGATTTCCTCATTTCATTGACGATTATGACATAGAAAACTATTTCCTCATTTCATTGCCGATTAATAATTACATAGGAAACGATTTCCTCATTTCATTGACGATTATTACCTGGAAAACGATTTCCCAATTTCATTGACGATTACTTATTACCTAGAAAACGATTTCCCCATTTCATTGACGATTATTACATAGAAAACGATTTCCTCATTTCATTGACGATTAATTATTACCTAGAAAACAGTTTCCACATTTCATTGACGATTATTACCTAGAAAACAATTTCCCAATTTCATTGACGATTACTTGTTACCTAGAAAACGGTTTTCTCATTTCATTGATAATTAATTATTACATAGGAAACGATTTCCTCATTTCATTGACCATTATTACATAGAAAACTATTTCCCCATTTTATTGACGATTAATTATTACATAGGAAACGATTTCCTCATTTCATTGACAATTAATTATTACATAGGAAACGATTTCCTCATTTCATTGACGATTATTACCTAGAAAACGCTTTCCCCATTTCATTGACGATTAATTATTACATAGAAAACGATTTCCTCATTTCATTGAAATTAATAGAAAACGATTTCCTCATTTCATTGACGATTAATTATGGCATAGAAAACGATTTCCTCGTTTCATTGACGATTATTACCTAGAAAACGATTTCCCCATTTCGTTGACGATTATCACCTAGAAAAAGATTTCCCCATTTCATTGACGATTAATTATTACCTAGAAAACGGTTTCCTCATTGCATTGACGATTATTACATAGAAAACGATTTCCCGATTTTATTGACGATTATTACATAGAAAACGATTTCCTCATTTCATTGACAATTATTACATAGAAAACGATTTCCTTATTTCATTGACAATTAATTATTACATAGAAAACGATTTCCTCATTTCATTGACGATTATGACATAGAAAACTATTTCCTCATTTCATTGCCGATTAATAATTACATAGGAAACGATTTCCTCATTTCATTGACGATTATTACCTGGAAAACGATTTCCCAATTTCATTGACGATTACTTATTACCTAGAAAACGATTTTCCCATTTCATTGACGATTATAACATAGAAAACGATTTCCTCATTTCATAGACAATTAATAGAAAACGATTTCCTCATTTCATTGACGATTATTACCTAGAAAACGATTTCCCCATTTCATTGACGATTAATTATTACCTAGAAAACGGTTTTCTCATTTCATTGATAATGAATTATTACATAGGAAACGATTTCCTCATTTCATTGACCATTATTACATAGAAAACTATTTCCCCATTTTATTGACGATTAATTATTACATAGGAAACGATTTCCTCATTTCATTGACAATTAATTATTACATAGGAAACGATTTCCTCATTTCATTGACGATTATTACCTAGAAAACGCTTTCCCCATTTCATTGACGATTAATTATTACATAGAAAACGATTTCCTCATTTCATTGACAATTAATAGAAAACCATTTCCTCATTTCATTGGCGATTAATTATGGCATAGAAAACGATTTCCTCGTTTCATTGACGATTATTACCTAGAAAACGATTTCCCCATTTCGTTGACGATTATCACCTAGAAAACGATTTCCCCATTTCATTGACGATTAATTATTACCTAGAAAACGGTTTCCTCATTGCATTGACGATTATTACATAGAAAACGATTTCCCGATTATTTCATTGACAATTAATTATTACATAGAAAACGATTTCCTCATTTCATTGACGATTATTACCTACAAAACGATTTCCCAACTTCATTGACGATTACTTATTACCTAGAAAACTATTTCCCCATTTCATTGACGATTATTACATAGAAAACGATTTCCTCATTTCATTGACAATTATTACATAGAAAACGATTTCCTCATTTCATTGACGATTACTGCATAGAAAACGATTTCCTCATATCATTGATGATTATTACCTAGAAAATGATTTCCTCATTTCATTGACAATTAATTATTACCTAGAAAACAGTTTCCACATTTCATTGACGATTATTACCTAGAAAACGATTTCCCAATTTCATTGACGATTACTTATTACCTAGAAAACGATTTCCTTATTTCATTGACGATTATTACATAGAAAAAGATTTCCTCATTTCATTGGCAATTATTACATAGAAAAGGATTTCCTCATTTAATTGACAATTAATAGAAAACGGTTTTCTCATTTCATTGACGATTATTACATAGGAAACGATTTCCTCATTTCATTGACCATTATTACATAGAAAACTATTTCCCCATTTTATTGACGATTAATTATTACATAGGAAACGATTTCCTCATTTCATTGACAATTAATTATTACATAGGAAACGATTTCCTCATTTCATTGACGATTATTACCTAGAAAACGCTTTCCCCATTTCATTGACAATTAATTATTACATAGAAAACGATTTCCTCATTTCATTGACAATTAATAGAAAACGATTTCCTCATTTCGTTGACGATTAATTATGGCATAGAAAACGATTTCCTCGTTTCATTGACGATTATTACCTAGAAAACGATTTCCCCATTTCGTTGACGATTATCACCTAGAAAACGATTTCCCCATTTCATTGACGATTAATTATTACCTAGAAAACGGTTTCCTCATTGCATTGACGATTATTACATAGAAAACGATTTCCCGATTTTATTGACGATTATTACATAGAAAACGATTTCCTCATTTCATTGACAATTATTACATAGAAAACGATTTCCTTATTTCATTGACAATTAATTATTACATAGAAAACGATTTCCTCATTTCATTGACGATTATGACATAGAAAACTATTTCCTCATTTCATTGCCGATTAATAATTACATAGGAAACGATTTCCTCATTTCATTGACGATTATTACCTGGAAAACGATTTCCCAATTTCATTGACGATTACTTATTACCTAGAAAACGATTTCCCCATTTCATTGACGATTATTACATAGAAAACGATTTCCTCATTTCATAGACAATTAATAGAAAACGATTTCCTCATTTCATTGACGATTATTACCTAGAAAACGATTTCCCCATTTCGTTGACGATTATCACCTAGAAAACGATTTCCCCATTTCATTGACGATTATTACATAGAAAACGATTTCCTCATTTCATAGACAATTAATAGAAAACGATTTCCTCGTTTCATTGACGATTATTACCTAGAAAACGATTTCCCCATTTCGTTGACGATTATCACCTAGAAAACGATTTCCCCATTTCATTGACGATTAATTATTACCTAGAAAACGGTTTCCTCATTGCATTGACGATTATTACATAGAAAACGATTTCCCGATTTTATTGACGATTATTACATAGAAAACGATTTCCTCATTTCATTGACAATTATTACATAGAAAACGATTTCCTTATTTCATTGACAATTAATTATTACATAGAAAACGATTTCCTCATTTCATTGACGATTATGACATAGAAAACTATTTCCTCATTTCATTGCCGATTAATAATTACATAGGAAACGATTTCCTCATTTCATTGACGATTATTACCTGGAAAACGATTTCCCAATTTCATTGACGATTACTTATTACCTAGAAAACGATTTCCCCATTTCATTGACGATTATTACATAGAAAACGATTTCCTCATTTCATAGACAATTAATAGAAAACGATTTCCTCATTTCATTGACGATTATTACCTAGAAAACGATTTCCCCATTTCATTGACGATTAATTATTACCTAGAAAACGGTTTCCTCATTTCATTGACAATTAATTATTACATAGGAAACGATTTCCTCATTTCATTGACGATTATTACCTAGAAAACGCTTTCCCCATTTCATTGACGATTAATTATTACATAGAAAACGGTTTCCTCATTGCATTGACGATTATTACATAGAAAACGATTTCCTCATTTCATTGACGATTATTACCTAGAAAACGCTTTCCCCATTTCATTGACGATTAATTATTACATAGAAAACGGTTTCCTCATTTCATTGACGATTATTACATAGAAAACGATTTCCTCATTTCATTGACAATTATTACATAGAAAACGATTTCCTCATTTCATTGACAATTATTACATAGAAAACGATTTCCTCATTTCATTGACGATTACTGCATAGAAAACGATTTCCTCATATCATTGATGATTATTACCTAGAAAACGATTTCCTCATTTCATTGACAATTAATTATTACCTAGAAAACGATTTCCCATTTCGTTGACGATTAATTATTACCCAGAAAACAATTTCCACATTTCATTGGCGATTATTACCTAGAAAACGATTTCCCAATTTCATTGACGATTACTTATTACCTAGAAAACGATTTCCTTATTTCATTGACGATTATTACATAGAAAAAGATTTCCTCATTTCATTGGCAATTATTACATAGAAAAGGATTTCCTCATTTAATTGACAATTAATAGAAAACGATTTCCTCATTTCATTGACGATTATTACCTAGAAAACGATTTCCCCATTTCATTGACGATTAATTATTACCTAGAAAACGGTTTCCTCATTTCATTGATAATTAATTATTACATAGGAAACGATTTCCTCATTTCAGTGACCATTATTACATAGAAAACTATTTCCCCATTTTATTGACGATTAATTATTACATAGGAAACGATTTCCTCATTTCATTGACAATTAATTATTACATAGGAAACGATTTCCTCATTTCATTGACGATTATTGCCTAGAAAACGCTTTCATTGACGATTATTACATAGAAAACGATTTCCTCATTTCATAGACAATTAATAGAAAACGATTTCCTCATTTCATTGACGATTATTACCTAGAAAACGATTTCCCCATTTCATTGACGATTAATTATTACCTAGAAAACGGTTTCCTCATTTCATTGACAATTAATTATTACATAGGAAACGATTTCCTCATTTCATTGACGATTATTACCTAGAAAACGCTTTCCCCATTTCATTGACGATTAATTATTACATAGAAAACGATTTCCTCATTTCATTGACAATTAATAGAAAACGATTTCCTCATTTCATTGACGATTAATTATGGCATAGAAAACGATTTCCTCGTTTCATTGACGATTATTACCTAGAAAACGTTTTCCTCATTTCATTGACGATTATTGCCTAGAAAACGCTTTCATTGACGATTAATTATGGCATAGAAAACGATTTCCTCGTTTCATTGACGATTATTACCTAGAAAACGTTTTCCTCATTTCATTGACGATTATTGCCTAGAAAACGCTTTCATTGACGATTATTACATAGAAAACGATTTCCTCATTTCATTGACAATTAGTTATTACATAGAAAACGATTTCCTCATTTCATTGACGATTATTACTTAGAAAACGATTTCCCCATTTCATTGACGATTAATTATTACCTAAAAAACGATTTCCCGATTTCATTGACGATTATTACATAGAAAACGATTTCCTCATTTCATTGACAATTAATTATTACATAGGAAACGGTTTCCTCATTTCATTGACGATTATGACATAGAAAACTATTTCCTCATTTCATTGCCGATTAATAATTACATAGGAAACGATTTCCTCATTTCATTGACGATTATTACCTGGAAAACGATTTCCCAATTTCATTGACGATTACTTATTACCTAGAAAACGATTTCCCCATTTCATTGACGATTATTACATAGAAAACGATTTCCTCATTTCATAGACAATTAATAGAAAACGATTTCCTCATTGCATTGGCGATTATTACACAGAAAACGATTGCCCGATTTCATTGACGATTATTACATAGAAAACCATTTCCTCATTTCATTGACAATTATTACATAGAAAACGATTTGCTCATTTCGTTGACGATTATTACCTAGAAAACAATTTCCCAATTTCATTGACGATTACTTATTACCTAGAAAACGATTTCCCCATTTCATTGACGATTATTACATAGAAAACGATTTCCTCATTTCATTGCCGATTAATAATTACATAGGAAACGATTTCCTCATTTCATTGACGATTATTACCTGGAAAACGATTTCCCAATTTCATTGACGATTACTTATTACCTAGAAAACGATTTCCCCATTTCATTGACGATTATTACATAGAAAACGATTTCCTCATTTCATAGACAATTAATAGAAAACGATTTCCTCATTTCATTGACGATTATTACCTAGAAAACGATTTCCCCATTTCATTGACGATTAATTATTACCTAGAAAACGGTTTCCTCATTTCATTGACAATTAATTATTACATAGGAAACGATTTCCTCATTTCATTGACGATTATTACATAGAAAACTTTTTGCCCATTTCATTGACGATTAATTATTGCATAGAAAACGATTTCCTCATTTCATTGACGATTTTTACCTAGAAAACGATTTCCTCATTTCATTGACTATTATTACATAGAAAACGATTTCCTCATTTCATTGACAATTGATAGAAAACGATTTCCTCATTTCATTGACGATTATTACCTGGAAAACGATTTCCCCATTTCATTGACGATTAATTATTAACTACAAAACGGTTTCCTCATTGCATTGGCGATTATTACACAGAAAACGATTTCCCGATTTCATTGACGATTATTACATAGAAAACCATTTCCTCATTTCATTGACAATTATTACATAGAAAACGATTTGCTCATTTCGTTGACGATTATTACCTAGAAAACGATTTCCAAATTTCATTGACGATTACTTATTACCTAGAAAACGATTTCCCCATTTCATTGACGATTATTACATAGAAAACGATTTCCTCATTTCATTGACAATTATTACATAGAAAACGATTTCCTCATTTCATTGATGATTACTGCATAGAAAACGATTTCCTCATATCATTGATGATTATTACCTAGAAAACGATTTCCTCATTTCATTGACAATTAATTACTACCTAGAAAACGATTTCCCATTTCGTTGACGATTAATTATTACCTAGAAAACAGTTTCCACATTTCATTGACGATTATTACCTAGAAAACAATTTCCCAATTTCATTGACGATTACTTGTTACCTAGAAAACGGTTTTCTCATTTCATTGATAATTAATTATTACATAGGAAACGATTTCCTCATTTCATTGACCATTAATTATTACATAGGAAACGATTTCCTCATTTCATTGACGATTATTACCTAGAAAACGCTTTCCCCATTTCATTGACGATTAATTATTACATAGAAAACGATTTCCTCATTTCATTGACAATTAATAGAAAACGATTTCCTCATTTCATTGACGATTAATTATGGCATAGAAAACGATTTCCTCGTTTCATTGACGATTATTACCTATAAAACGATTTCCCCATTTCGTTGACGATTATCACCTAGAAAACGATTTCCCCATTTCATTGACGATTAATTATTACCTAGAAAACGGTTTCCTCATTGCATTGACGATTATTACATAGAAAACGATTTCCCGATTTTATTGAGGATTATTACATAGAAAACGATTTCCTCATTTCATTGACAATTATTACATAGAAAACGATTTCCTTATTTCATTGACAATTAATTATTACATAGAAAACGATTTCCTCATTTCATTGACAATTAATTATTACCTAGAAAACGATTTCCCAATTTCATTGACGATTACTTATTACCTAGAAAACTATTTCCCCATTTCATTGACGATTATTACATAGAAAACGATTTCCTCATTTCATTGACAATTATTACATAAAAAACGATTTCCTCATTTCATTGACGATTACTGCATAGAAAACGATTCCCTCATTTCATTGACGATTATTACCTAGAAAACGATTTCCCCATTTCATTGACGATTATTATATAGAAAACGATTTCCTCATTTCATTGGCAATAATTACATAGAAAACGATTTCCTCATTTAATTGACAATTAATAGAAAACGATTTCCTCATTTCATTGACGATTGTTACCTAGAAAACGATTTCCCCATTTCATTGATGATTAATTATTACCTAGAAAACGGTTTTCTCATTTCATTGATAATTAATTATTACATAGGAAACGATTTCCTCATTTCAATGACCATTATTACATAGAAAACTATTTCCCCATTTTATTGACGATTAATTATTACATAGGAAACGATTTCCTCATTTCATTGACAATTAATTATTACATAGGAAACGATTTCCTCATTTCATTGACGATTATTACCTAGAAAACGCTTTCCCCATTTCATTGACGATTAATTATTACCTAGAAAACGATTTTATTGACGATTATTACATATAAAACGATTTCCTCATTTCATTGACAATTATTACATAGAAAACGATTTCCTCATTTCATTGACAATTAATAGAAAACGATTTCCTCATTTCATTGACGATTAATTATGTCATAGAAAACGATTTCCTCATTTCATTGACGATTATTACCTAGAAAACGATTTCCCAATTTCATTGACGATTACTTATTACCTAGAAAATGATTTCCCCATTTCATTGACGATTATTACATAGAAAACTATTTCCTCATTTCATTGACAATTATTACATAGAAAACGATTTCCTCATTTCATTGATGATTACTGCATAGAAAACGATTTCCTCATATCATTGATGATTATTACCTAGAAAACGATTTCCTCATTTCATTGACAATTAATTATTACCTAGAAAACGATTTCCCATTTCGTTGACGATTAATTATTACCTAGAAAACAGTTTCCACATTTCATTGACGATTATTACCTAGAAAACAATTTCCCAATTTCATTGACGATTACTTGTTACCTAGAAAACGGTTTTCTCATTTCATTGATAATTAATTATTACATAGGAAACGATTTCCTCATTTCATTGACCATTATTACATAGAAAACTATTTCCCCATTTTATTGACGATTAATTATTACATAGGAAACGATTTCCTCATTTCATTGACAATTAATTATTACATAGGAAACGATTTCCTCATTTCATTGACGATTATTACCTAGAAAACGCTTTCCCCATTTCATTGACGATTAATTATTACATAGAAAACGATTTCCTCATTTCATTGACAATTAATAGAAAACGATTTCCTCATTTCATTGACGATTAATTATGGCATATAAAACGATTTCCTCGTTTCATTGACGATTATTACCTAGAAAACGATTTCCCCATTTCGTTGACGATTATCACCTAGAAAACGATTTCCCCATTTCATTGACGATTAATTATTACCTAGAAAACGGTTTCCTCATTGCATTGACGATTATTACATAGAAAACGATTTCCCGATTTTATTGAGGATTATTACATAGAAAACGATTTCCTCATTTCATTGACAATTATTACATAGAAAACGATTTCCTTATTTCATTGACAATTAATTATTACATAGAAAACGATTTCCTCATTTCATTGACGATTATTACCTAGAAAACGATTTCCCAATTTCATTGACGATTACTTATTACCTAGAAAACTATTTCCCCATTTCATTGACGATTATTACATAGAAAACGATTTCCTCATTTCATTGACAATTACATAAAAAACGATTTCCTCATTTCATTGACGATTACTGCATAGAAAACGATTCCCTCATTTCATTGACGATTATTACCTAGAAAACGATTTCCCCATTTCATTGACGATTATTACATAGAAAACGATTTCCTCATTTCATTGGCAATAATTACATAGAAAACGATTTCCACATTTAATTGACAATTAATAGAAAACGATTTCCTCATTTCATTGACGATTGTTACCTAGAAAACGATTTCCCCATTTCATTGATGATTAATTATTACATAGGAAACGATTTCCTCATTTCATTGACAATTAATTATTACATAGGAAACGATTTCCTCATTTCATTGACGATTATTACCTAGAAAACGCTTACCCCATTTCATTGACGATTGTTACCTAGAAAACGGTTTTCTCATTTCATTGATAATTAATTATTACATAGGAAACGATTTCCTCATTTCAATGACCATTATTACATAGAAAACTATTTCCCCATTTTATTGACGATTAATTATTACATAGGAAACGATTTCCTCATTTCATTGACAATTAATTATTACATAGGAAACGATTTCCTCATTTCATTGACGATTATTACCTAGAAAACGCTTACCCCATTTCATTGACGATTAATTATTACCTAGAAAACGATTTTATTGACGATTATTACATATAAAACGATTTCCTCATTTCATTGACAATTATTACATAGAAAACGATTTCCTCATTTCATTGACAATTAATAGAAAACGATTTCCTCATTTCATTGACGATTAATTATGTCATAGAAAACGATTTCCTCATTTCATTGACGATTATTACCTAGAAAACGTTTTCCCCATTTCATTGACGATTATTACCTAGAAAACGATTTCGCCATTTCATTGACGATTAATTATTACCTAGAAAACGGTTTCCTCATTGCATTGACGATTATTACATAGAAAACGATTTCCCGATTTTATTGACGATTATTACATAGAAAACGATTTCCTCATTTCATTGACAATTATTACATAGAAAACGATTTCCTTATTTCATTGACAATTAATTATTACATAGAAAACGATTTCCTCATTTCATTGACGATTATTACCTAGAAAACGATTTCCCAATTTCATTGACGATTACTTATTACCTAGAAAACTATTTCCCCATTTCATTGACGATTATTACATAGAAAACGATTTCCTCATTTCATTGACAATTATTACATAAAAAACGATTTCCTCATTTCATTGACGATTACTGCATAGAAAACGATTTCCTCATTTCATTGACGATTATTACCTAGAAAACGATTTCCCCATTTCATTGACGATTATTACCTAGAAAACGATTTCCCCATTTCATTGACGATTAATTATTACCTAGAAAACGGTTTCCTCATTGCATTGACGATTATTACATAGAAAACGATTTTCCGTTTTTATTGACGATTATTACATAGAAAACGATTTCCTCATTTCATTGACAATTATTACATAGAAAACGATTTCCTTATTTCATTGACAATTAATTATTACATAGAAAACGATTTCCTCATTTCATTGACGATTATTACCTAGAAAACGATTTCCCAATTTCATTGACGATTACTTATTACCTAGAAAACTATTTCCCCATTTCATTGACGATTATTACATAGAAAACGATTTCCTCATTTCATTGACAATTAATTATTACCTAGAAAACGATTTCCTCATTTCATTGACGATTAATTATTACCTAGAAAACGATTTCCTCATTTCATTGACGATTATTACCTAGAAAACGATTTCCCAATTTCATTGACGATTACTTATTACCTAGAAAACGATTTCCCCATTTCATTGACGATTATTACATAGAAAACGATTTCCTCATTTCATTGACAATTATTACATAGAAAACGATTTCCTCATTTCATTGACAATTAATAGAAAACTATTTCCTCATTACATTGACGATTATTACCTAGAAAACGATTTCCCCATTTCATTGACGATTAATTATTACCTAGAAAACGGTTTTCTCATTTCATTGACGATTATTACATAGAAAACGATTTCATTGACGATTATTACATAGAAAACGATTTCCTCATTTCATTGACAATTATTACATAGAAAACGATATCCTCATTTCATTGACAATTATTACATAGAAAACGATTTCCTCATTTCATTGACGATTATTGCATAGAAAACGATTTCCTCATTTAATTGATGATTATTACCTAGAAAACGATTTCCTCATTTCATTGACAATTAATTATTACATAGAAAACGATTTCCTCATTTCATTGACGATTATTACCTAGAAAACGATTTCCTCATTTCATTGACGATTATTACATAGAAAACGATTTCCTCATTTCATTGACAATTATTACATAGAAAACGATTTCCTCATTTCATTGACAATTAATAGAAAACGATTTCCTCATTTCATTGACGATTATTACCTAGAAAACGATTTCCCCATTTCATTGATAATTAATTATTACATTGGAAACGATTTCCCCCATTTCATTGACGATTATTACATAGAAAACGATTTCCTCATTTCATTGACGATTAATTATCACATAAGAAACAATTTCCTCATTTCATTGACGATTATTACATAGAAAACGATTTCCTCATTTCATTGACGATCATTACATAGAAAACGATTTCCCCATTTCATTGACAATTATTGCATAGAAAACGATTTCCTCATTTCATTGACGATTAATTATTACATAGGAAACAATTTCCTCATCTCATTGACGATTATTACATAGAAAACGATTTCCCCATTTCATTGACAATTATTACATAGAAAACGATTTCCTCATTTCATTGACAATTATTACCTAGAAAACGATTTCCTCATTTTATTGACGATTATTACCTAGAAAACGATTTCCTCATTTCATTGACGATTAATTATTACCTAGAAAAAACGATTTCCCGATTTCATTGACGATTATTACATAGAAAACGATTTCCTCGTTTCATTGACAATTAATTATTACCCAGAAAACGATTTCCCCCATTTTATTGACGATTATTACCTAGAAAACGATTTCCTCATTTTATTGACGATTATTACCTAAAAAACGATTTCCTCATTTCATTGACAATTAATTATTACCCGGAAAACGATTTCCCCATTTTATTGACGATTATTACATAGAAAAACGATTTCCCCATTTCATTGACGATTATTACATAGAAAACGATTTCCTCGTTTCATTGACAATTATTAACCAGAAAACGATTTCCCCCATTTTATTGATTATTACCTAGAAAACGATTTCCTCATTTTATTGACGATTATTACCTAAAAAAACGATTTCCTCATTTCATTGACAATTAATTATTACCCAGAAAATGATTTCCCCATTACATTGACGATTATTACATAGAAAAAAAAACGATTTCCCCATTTCATTGATGATTATTACATGTACCTAGAAAACAATGTTGGTTTCTTGATGATATTTAAAATTCCCCGTAGTTCGGGCAGCTATTGGTTCACCGGGGTTTGTTGATGGGGAAACGCAAAGACGATAAATAAAACTTGATTTTCACATAATTCATAACCTGATGTGATCTACACTATGGAGTATCGAACAACAACTCAATAATGATCAAATAGGATCATGATTTATCGTATAAACTAAGAACCCAGGAAACAACGGTAATTGTTGAATATAAATTTAAAACACTAATACGCATGCGCATTAAATGTTATTGTACGTACTAAAACAAACAGTGCACATGAGTATCAGAGGGTGTCATTGTTTACGAAGACTCAAATGTATGCTACAAGACAGGTTTTTTTTCAGTTCATGGTGAATCACAGTCCAATGCATCTATCAATATACAGTATCAAACAATACAAAAATTATCTGTTCTGCTTATTGCATTTTTAATGTTGAGTGTACATGTCTGTGTGCCTTTCATGACATGGTGAAAACTACGCTAGTTAAAATGATTGCAGTGATTAGTTTGTGAGCCCGGATGCTTTGTTGATCCTTAAAACGCAGTTAGGGCAGGCACTAATCTGAGTCTGTCTTTTTTAAAAACTAAGTCGATTACCGCTATGAACAAGAAACTACGCCAATAAACCTTGCAACTCTAAATACGGGTGTGAATTTGCATCAGCGCTCGTTGTATCTCAGAATTACCCTTAAAATAAAGTTGGTATAGTAGAATAGGAATAACCACCCAGGTGAGTATACCACTCGATTTTGACCAGTTCATTCTATATGCACATTCTCTATCGCTATGTGCATGTCGTGAAACTGATTCAACCTTGTGTATACTTCCTTCTGATGGTGGTTATTTCTTAATTAGCTCACCCATTCCTAAACTGATTGTAAAACAAAACAAAGTGCCACAGTATAATTTTCTTACCAAGTTTTATTGAAATCACCATTTCATTAATGCGAAATCTTTGTACAATTGTATAATTATACACCAACCACCCAACCAACCCGGCAATGATACACTGTTCATTCCACTGATTCACCAACCAATCAATCCGGCAATGATACAAAGTTCATTCCACTCATTCGCATTTTGGGCTGTGCGTAATGACGTGTCATAAAAATGTTCATTTAGTAGCTGTACTGCCCTCTCAAACAGGTTAAATATTATTTACTTTTATTGAAAATATATAGATGTTGTGCTACAGATTATCTCATCTATTTATATTCCTCTTAGCCCCTGACACATAAGGTCATACATATATGTTGTGGCAAATTCACGTGATTTGGGTATTAAAATTTATTTTGATTTGACGCATTACTTTCAAAATCTTGTGTGCTTCATTCATACATTCAAGTGAGGGCGTAACGTGAATTCCACATTAGCAATGCAATATTGAAAAGTTACCGGAAATGTCACGTGGGAATTATAGTCAAAACCTCTTGTAATTAATTCGATAGATGGTAAAACAAAAATAGACATTAGTGTTAAAAGATGTGGTCGTCACGGCGTGTGATAAAGACCCCATGCGACATACACAACGCATGTATTACACGTAATGCTAACACGCGATGTGTGACAGCCTTTATAGAGTGGTATGTTGTATTCAACATCACCAAATGATTTTTACAATAACTTTTAATTGTATCACACGCAATACAACAGTCGCATAAATAGAAAATGATGCATACACATTATGACCATTTAACTATAATCAGCGAAACAATCTGTAATTAGTGACACAATCTGTAATTAGCGAACAAATCTGTGATTAGCGAAACAATCTGTAATTAGTGACACAATCTGTAATTAGCGAAACAATCTGTAATTAGTGACACAATCTGTAATTAGCATAACAATCTGAATTTAGCAAAATCGTAAAATACTAACTGTCTGACATAAATTATTTACTCAGTACTCATAGTTCGTTCCACAATATACAAATAATTTAATATACTGGTCAAGTATACGATGATAGTTTCAAATACTGTGCATGTAGAGAGAGCCCTTGTTTTGATAATTATAAAAGTATATACAATACAGACAACTATTATTTTACGGCAAATGTTTCTCATACGACTAAAAAATAAATATACTGGCAGTTGTGAATATTTCACGACTATTGTCATTTCGCTAATTACCGTTTAATGGTAGTTATGTGTAGGTAGTTTTTTTATTGCGTCAATTTGACAATCAAACTTTAAAAAAAAGCACATAATGTACAAATAAAACTGAAGTCGATATGTAAAATATAAAAGCCTTCCAGTTATTTTCAGCTTGTTTTGTTTCACATCATGTCGTAACCAAACATTTCGAAATCCAGCGAGTAAACTTCTTTTAAATTCTGATACACGGTTGGAGATAGCTGAGACATGTAACTATCGATTGACGTCACTGAAGTATGTGTGTTGTGATTGTTGAGTTTTGTGGTTGGGAAATGTACAATATCGTAAACACCGATTTCATGGAGCACGAAGTTAGTATCGCGATCAAGAGTTTCATATTTGCCAATGATATCATAGTCAATATCACACGGACGGCACAGCCTGTGGTACTGGTCCCAGTGCATATCGATTTGTTTGGTGTTAGCAAATGCCGTAACATAGCCAATGAATTCTTCAAACGTCACTTTCGTTTTCTGCGCGTCAAGTTCGCGAGCACTCATTTCCGGGTGAGCCCACTTTTTAATAGGAACACCAAATGTCTTCATGTACCACCACTCCTCATGGGCGACGCCCATCTCGAATTTATCACGAAATGCGGAGACCAATCTCTCAAAAGGGTGCCTTACAAAGAAGAACTTTTTGTAAGTGTGAATGCGTCTAAGACGTTCGGCTGGAGAAAAGGTTTTTAATGGTTTGTGCTTGGACGTGTAAGCGAGGTAATGATCTTTTCCAACCTGTGACTCGTTTTTGACGTCACCCGCTAAGACCATGAGTACGCGTCTCCAGTTAGAAGTGGCGACTTTGTGGATAGGACAGTAGAGCACTTTGTACTTGTCGTCTACGTATATTGTTGTGGAGGCAGTGACATTTTCCAGATTTACGTGATCCTGGTACAAACTATTCGTTGAACATGTCACTTTCAGTTGGCGTCTTCTTTCTTCAAGTTCATTTTCAAGTGGCATTAGCATATTATGTAATGTTGTCTGTGTGATGTTCGTGTCATTGTCCTGAAAATCAACAAGAAACTCAAAGACATTTATTAAGTAGGCATAATAGGGGATTACGTAACATTATGGTCTTGAGTTTGGAGCACAGCAGTTATTCGGTCGTTTGTGAGAAGCCCTGACACACCTTGGAAAGTTAGACAGTAAGTAGAATGTACTTGAATAGGTGGCACTGATCATTGATCGCTCCTATTGACATGGCCGAAGTAGACCTCCGGTGGGCTGGGGTTGTCAATTGATCTGTATTTTTTGCGGGATGAAGGGGGAGGGCCTGGCGTGCCTCATCGTAAATCTGCACGTGCTGATTTATTTATGAATGACCTACACGTCAATGTTACTATGATAGTCATTTCAGACTGGTTGACTAGACCTTCAGAGAGTGGTCAAATAACTACTTTTATCCAATATATCATGCCGGCTTTCTTTTTCAAACATGAAAAATGTTGCCCAGGAGATCACATTTATTGAGTATCTAGTCAATCAACACAACGATTTTGTAGAAGAGTTTTTTTGCTGTTTTTATTAAAACAAATGGCGCTCATAGTCACGTGACTGTTGGTGATTTTATTGCCTATATCTATTGTACACAAATGGTAGTATACACCATAAACAATTCAAATCGCCTTCTTAAAGTGGCAAAATAACCACATCTCTATAAATCTCAATAAAAGAGTACACGAGATGCATTTTGCAATGCATTGACTCGTGTTGACATACAGGTTATATACGAAAAAAGAATTCATTACTGCTGACAGCTGCAACACGCACAATCGGGTTTTATCGTACATAAAAATGCAAAAATAACAATTGATAACATCATTCAATTATATGGAATGAAGTAAACAAAAGTGAAACAGTCATTCAAATTGTTCCTTAACTGTGAGAACGCAAGGCATAAATGATGAACCGTTTATTTCATATCAGCAATGCTTGGTCCAAAGTGTGTGAATATGACAATGGTTACCTTTGAAATGTATGTAAATAATGAATGTGAATATGACAATGGTTGACATGAAATGTATGTGAATATGACAATGGTTGACTTGAAATGTATGTAAATATGACAATGGTTGACATGAAATGTATGTAAATATGACAATGGTTGACGTGAAATGTATGTGAATATGGCAGTGGTTAACATGAAATGTATGTGAATATGACAATGGTTAACATGAGATGTATGTGAATATGACAATGGTTAACATGAAATGTATGTGAATATGGCAGTGGTTAACATGAAATGTATGTGAATATGACAATGGTTAACATGAAATGTATGTGAATATGACAACGGTTGACATGAAATGTATGTGAATATCACAATGGTTAACATGAAACGTATGTGAATATGACAATGGTTAACATGAAATGTATGTAAATATGACAATGGTGAACATGAAATGTATGTGAATATCACAATCGTTAACATGAAACGTATGTGAATATGACAATAATTGACATGAAATGTATGTAAATATGACAATGGTTGACGTGAAATGTTTGTGAATATGGCAGTGGTTAACATGAAATGTATGTGAATATGACAATGGTTAACATGAGATGTATGTGAATATGGCAACGGTTATCATGAAATGTATGTGAATATGGCAGTGGTTAACATGAAATGTATGTGAATATGACAACGGTTGACATGAAATGTATGCGAATATCGCAATCGTTAACATGAAACATATGTGAATATGACAATGGTTAACATGAAATGTATGTGAATATGACAACGGTTGACATGAAATGTATGTGAATATCACAATCGTTAACATGAAACGTATGTGAATATGACAATGGTTAACATGAAATGTATGTAAATATGACAATGGTGAACATGAAATGTATGTAAATATGACAACAGTTGACATGAAACGTATTCGAATATGACAATGGCTGATATGAAATGTATGTGAATATGACAATGGTTAACATGAAATGTATGTGAATATGACGATGGTGAACATGAATTGTATGTGAATATGATGATGGTGAACATGAAATGTATGTGAATATGATGATGGTGAACATGAAATGTATGTGAATATAACAACAGTTAACATGAATTGTATGTGAATATAACAACGGTTAACATGAGATGTATGTGAATATGACGATGTTGAACAGGAAATGTATGTGAATAGGACAATGGCTGATATGAAATGTATGTGAATATGACAATGGTTAACATGAAATGTATGTGAATATGACAACGGTTAACATAAAATGTATGTGAATACGGTAGTGGTTAACATAAAATGTATGTGAATGTGATGATGGTGAACATGAAATGTATGTGAATATGACAATGGTTAACATGAAATGTATGTGAATATGACAATGGTGAACATGAAATGTATGTGAATATGACAACAGTTGACATGAAACGTATGTGAATATGACAATGGCGGATATGAAATGTATGTGAATATGACAATGGTTAACATGAAATGTATGTGAATATGACGATGGTGAACATGAAATGTATGTGAATATGACAACGGTTAACATGAAATGTATGTGAATATAACAACGGTTAACATGAGATGTATGTGAATATGACGATGGTGAACATGAAATGTATGTGAATAGGACAATGGCTGATATGAAATGTATGTGAATATGACAATGGTTAACATGAAATGTATGTGAGTATGACAACGGTTAACATAAAATGTATGTGAATACGGTAGTGGTTAACATGAAATGTATGTGAATGTGACGATGGTGAACATGAAATGTATGTGAATATGACAATGGTTAACATGAAATGTATGTGAATATGACAATGGTGAACATGAAATGTATGTGAATATGACAACAGTTGACATGAAACGTATGTGAATATGACAATGGCGGATATGAAATGTATGTGAATATGACAATGGTTAACATGAAATGTATGTGAATATGACGATGGTGAACATGAAATGTATGTGAATATGACAACGGTTAACATGAAATGTATGTGAATATAACAACGGTTAACATGAGATGTATGTGAATATGACGATGGTGAACATGAAATGTATGTGAATAGGACAATGGCTGATATGAAATGTATGTGAATATGACGATGGTGAACATGAAATGTATGTGAATATGACAACGGTTAACATGAAATGTATGTGAATATGGCAGTGGTTAACATGAAATGTATGTGAATATGACGATGGTGAACATGAAATGTATGTGAATATGACAATGGTTGACGTGAAATGTATGTGAATATGACAACGGTTAACATGAATTGTATGTGAATATGACGACATTGAACAAGAAATGTATGTGAATATGGCGATGGTGAACATGAAATGTATGTGAATATGACAATGGTTGACATGAAATGTACGTGAATATGTCAACGGTGAACAAGAAATGTATGTGAATATGACAACGGTTGACATGAAATGTACGTGAATATGTCAACGGTTAACATGAAATGTACGTGAACATGACGATGGTGAACATGAATTGTATGTGAATATGACAACGGTTGACATGAAATGTACATGAATATGACAATGGTTAACATGAGATGTATGTGAATATGACAATGGTCAACATGAAATGTATGTGAATATGACAATGGTCAACATGAAATATATGTGTATATGACAATGGTGAATATGAAATGTATGTGAATATGGCAGTGGTTAACATGAAATGTATGTGAACATGATGATGGTGAACATGAATTGTATGTGAATATGACAACAGTTGACATGAAACGTATGTGAATATGACAATGGTTAACATGAAATGTATGTAAATATGACAATGGTTAACATGAAATGTATGTAAATATGACAATGGTTAACAGGAAATGTATGTAAATATGACAATGGTTAACAGGAAATGTATGTAAATATGACAATGGTTAACATGAAATGTATGTGAATATGACAATGGTGAACATGAAATGTATGTGAATATGACAATGTTTAACATGAAATGTATGTAAATATGACAATGGTTAACATGAAATGTATGTGAATATGACAACAGTTGACATGAAACGTATGTGAATATGACAATGGTTAACATGAAATGTATGTGAATATGACAATGGTTAACATGAAATGTATGTAAATATGACAATGGTTAACATGAAATGTATGTGAATATGACAATGGTTAACATGAAACGTATGTGAATATGACAATGGTTAACATGAAATGTATGTAAATATGACAATGGTGAACATGAAATGTATGTAAATATGACAACAGTTGACATGAAACGTATTCGAATATGACAATGGCTGATATGAAATGTATGTGAATATGACAATGGTTAACATGAAATGTATGTGAATATGACAATGGTTAACATGAAATGTATGTGAATATGAAATATTCACATTCTTGTCATCCTGTGTCAAGCAGGTTTGAAAACGATAAAACTATCTTGCGTAATGTTCCAATAACGTAAAAGCACCGAATTGTTGTCAAATTGAATAACAACTTTTTTGAACATCCAATTTGATAGAAAGGTGAAACCCTTTATGGGCTTTTTCAAAAGATATTGAAATATGCATATTTTAAGGGGCGGTAGTCATCGCGCAGCGCGTGATTCACGTACGACGATGTTTATACCGCTATGAGTCCCATCGAACAGGACGCGAAGCGACGACCACCGCCCTTTAATAGAAGTCTTGTAACCTTGGACGTGTAAGGTTATTAATCAAACACATGAACCTTTACAACATGAAAGACAATTTCTGCTACACACGATTATCATATTCTCGTCGACATTAACAATTATTCGCATCAAAAATGAAAGTGAATGAAAAATGTTCTGTAAAACATACTTTGTTGCTCAAACTGAATATATAATTTATAATATAGACATTGATAACTCACACTACCAGCATAATTTATTAGTAATCCCAAAATACTCCCTCATAGATAGTTATCAATAAACGGGTGATTGAACGTTTATTAGTTATATTAATACATCAGTAGGTTAGAACGTCGACATACATTAACACGCAACGATGCATTGTAGGGAAGCTGGATATTGTAATATGAGTGTATCATTACTCTGTCCCGTAAGGATGCGTATACGGCAAGTTACATGTTTATTTCCAAATAAAACAGCTTTATTTAAATATACGCAATTACAAAGTCAATTCATCTCAGTCCCAGTGTTTTAATCAATGGATCACACAATTATAACACATTAGTCTTTGATTGATGCGATATACAAATGTACCCACTAATTTGAGGTACGAATAAGTCGGCAGTTTGCCATCGATTTTCATCGTTTTATTCTGTACGAAATGTGTGATTTCCCAACATAGAATTTCAGATCCCATTGCACGGAGCTAAAAAAGTTACGGTATCGCTTGTTTGTGTCTAGTTTTCAATAAACTCTCGTACTAGGTAATTCGTATCATCATAAAAATATTACTAATTACAAAAATGCATGCTACATTTAATTTGAATATTTACAACGTTGAAATTCGATGTCAATTTCGGCACTCAATTGGTTCAAATATAGAAATAGTCTACAGACGAGCGAGGAGCATGAAAAGTTGACAAGCTCCTTTAAACGAACTCACGTACAGCACAAATGACGCGTCTAATGCCAGTGTCGACCAGTTAACATTCAAAACATGATTGCAGTTGGTACAGTGCAGCTCGTGTTATTATAATATTTTTTAGCAATCTTTTTGCCCATCATATTCATGAAGGTTCTGTCAATGCCTGGACATATTCAGGGTTCTCCCCAGAAAAAATGCATAGCGCCGGGGCTAATTTGCATAATAATTTGCATATCATTTACATATCTTTTCTTCATTGATTAACAGAACTTATTTACAATTATGAATATTAGTGAGCTCAGTCACAGGGCAAATATTTTTTTTAATGGAATCAACACATTATGTTTCACAATTTAGAAGAGTTTGAAACATTCTCGAAATACAAATGCTGCAGACTAAAAACAAACACAAATACATTATTGTTGCAATTTAATTGTTTTGTAAAACGTTGAAGGAAACGCATTCAAAACGTTAAGCCAGATTTATGTTCACGAATCTCATAATTGTATTCACTCCAAAAACATTCTCCTTCAAAAAATCAATCACGTAATTAATTGACGTATTGTTGTAATTTATTATTCGTACCATCAACTTCTAATACGTTTACAATTACAGTAATGAGCGAACAAATAAAGCTTCAAAACGATCATCAAAGTTACGACGTGACATAACTTACTTGGCCATGTTATACACCAGTTATAAAAATAATTCCTCAAGAAATTTTACTTCTTTTTTTTGGATATGAAATGTAAGTAAAATCCGACTTATTTTATATCGGGAGCGATTATTTTTGATCACTTGATGGCTTCGGTAAAAAAAAACAGACCCGCCATGATGTTTGTGAAACATTAGCATGTGTCCTTTGACCCGATGGGTCAAGAATTCCATTAACCAATCAAAATGCCGCATGGTAAGGCTGGTAGAACCCGAAGTTTTCCGAATGGTAGTGATCATCAAAATTACATTGCGGAAGTAAAGCGATGTCGTAGCACAATGTGTTGGCATCGATTTCAATTGAAAACTGCATGACAGCTTTCGAAAGAGGTTATTTGCAATTTTTAAAAGGTAAATTAGGTCTTGAAAGAAGAGTTTTTACATGATTCGAAATGATAACAGTTCAAATGTATTTTACCAAATCACGCAATAAACACGTTGTTTTTTTCTTGAGTAGCGTGAACTGATCGTGAACTCCGATTTGACCATGTTATATCGAGGTGGAATTGATTTTGAAATAATTTTAGCTTTCAATCTAAAGACTGTGTCTATCGCAGAAAGTATTTACTTACAAACAAAGAGGTGCTAATTCCACAAATTTTACTAGCCGCTACATATCGTGCGACTAGGTCTATTGTTTATAAATTATAATCCACGACTGGCAGGATGCGTGTCGGTCGGTACGTAATTACTGTAAAGGGGGTAATTATTCACTGGGTTTTAATTCAGCTTATTTTGCTGACTGGAAAATGCGCTAAATTAAAACCCAGTGATTATGTAAAATTTAGCATAGAACACATTATCTAAATGACAAAACCGTGAATTTAAAACCCACTGAATATGCCTGAAATGGTAAATCAGTGAAATTTAAACCCAGTGAAAATTAGTCATTTTACAGTATACCAACAATCAGACAATTGTCCTCGTCGGAAGCATTTCCGTGTTGGACACTAATTTTGAGTGACGGTCGGGGCTGACCGGCGTGGCGAACAAAGCTTTTTCACATCTGATATTGGCATGTCAAACATGAAATCAAGCGCCGAGGTGGGAACACATAGCGCCGAGGTCCCAAGTGAAGCGCCGAGATTCACAGGTATAGTGCCGCGGACCTCGGCGCTAAAAAGCCCTGGGGAGAACCCTGCATATTTTGCCGATTAACCCACATTGCTATTGTTAAATAGATAAAACAATGCAAGTTTACACAAGAGATATATTATGACCGTATCATCCAGTTGAATGTCTGCACCTCTTCTAGATGTTTGTCTTAAAAAGGGCGTGGCCTAGAACTTGTAGCTCCTAAATGCCCGCATACGTAAATATAACCGATGTGCCGTGATCGACAGCATTATATAAATTATAAATATCATGTCATGTGGCAACGCGCTTCATTACAATCGTTATTCATTGAATGTCGTCATGGTAACTATGACTTTCTGTCACCACTGAATATACGGCAATATGTCTAAAGACGGTAGAACGATATGCAAAAAATACTTACTGGAAGATAATTTGTGTGAGTTGTATCAGCCTGTAGATCACCCTCTCTTATAGTGACCGTGATGTCAGGAAATCTCTGCGACATACGGACGGTTCGGTTACTTCTGAAATATCCTTTGAATAAATCAGACAACAGGAAGCATGTCAGAAGATGTTGTTGGAGGACAGCCGATATACCTAGTGCATATTCGTTGTTACAGTTTACAATAATGACCATAATTTAGAAATCGAATTAGGTAAAGAACTGAAGAAAACCACCCATAGATCAGAAAAATAATTTGATATCAAAACAATAGATACATAATATATATTATTTTGCATAATGTATTATTTTTGTTTTTTTCAGTGAAATGTGTTTTATGTTTTGTCTTTACAATACATTGCCCCCAGATGGCACTTATTGAGTAAAAGTTATTATAAGCAGGACAGGGGTGACAAATACCGCCACATTATTACTAATGGATCCGTTACATGTATGCCTAAATACTTTCCATGACTGATACGAAAATATAGAATCAATGGTAAATATGGCAGCACAGCATTATACAATACTCCCACATGTCACATAATTAGATCGTGCATTGATGCATTATTTAATTATACCTCACAAATGAAAAAAAAAACAATCAAAGAAAGCTGAGAAAGAACTCCCATGTGCTGAGAGTATTGGAGACACATTAAATATAATTCGAAATTACTTAGCTGAAAACTAATTATGCAAATCAGAAAATTAATATGAACAGATTTGAGTGTAAAACTAATGAGGTCTGCGCAATGTAACAGAAAATCTATGTTTCCAAGTTTAATTGAAATGTGATTAGAACCAAAAAATTATGAATTATTATGCTTATTAGGGAATTAATATGAACAGATTTTTACCCCAAACTAATTTGGTTTGTACATTGTCCTAGAGCATCTTTGTACTAAGTTTCATTGAAATGGAATAATTAGTACTTTAGATATCAGTGTGAAAGCTTAAAATTGGTTAATTATGCAAATTAGGTAATTACTATGTACAGATTTTCGCCCACAATTATCCAGGTCTGTCTATTGTCCTACAGCATCAGTGTGAAAGTTGGTTAATTATGCAAATTAGGTGATTAATAGGCACAAATATTTACCGGAAACTAATTGGGTCTGCATAATTCTAGATTCATTGAAATGTGATGATTAGTACTTTAGATATCAGTAGAAAAGCTGAAAATTAATTACGCAAATTAGTTAATTAATATGCACAATTATTTGCCCTAAAACTAATCAGGTCTCTGCATAGTCCTAAAGGACCTATGTACCAAGTTTCATTGAAATGCAATGATTAGTACTTGAGATACCCGTGGAAAAGCTGAAAATTAACTAATTATGCAAATTAGGTGATTAATATGCACAAATATTTATTGGAAACAATAAATCTCTGCATAGTCCTTGAGTATGTAAGTACCAAGTTTCATTGAAATGTAATGCTCATTACTTATATCAAATGCTGAAAATTAATTAATTATGCAAATTAGGTAATTAATATGTACTGATATTACCATAAAAACTATCAGGTCTGTACAGTGTCATATGACATCTATGTACCAAGTTTCATTGAAATGTGATGATTAGTACTTATATCAAATGCTGAAAATTAATTAATTATGCAAATTAGGTAATTAATATGTACTGATATTACCATAAAAACTATCAGGTCTGTGCAGTGTCATATGACATCTATGTACCAAGTCTCATTGAAATGTGATGATTAGTACTTGAGATATCAGTGGAAAAACAGAAAATTGACTAATCATTATGCAAATTAGGTGATTAATATGCACAAATATTTATCAGAAACAATCAATCTCTGCATAGTCCTTGAGTATGTAAGTACCAAGTTTCATTGAAATGTAATGCTCATTACTTATATCAAATGCTGAAAATTAATTAATTATGCAAATTAGGTAATTAATATGTACTGATATTACCATAAAAACTATCAGGTCTGTACAGTGTCATATGACATCTATGTACCAAGTTTCATTGAAATGTGATGATTAGTACTTATATCAAATGCTGAAAATTAATTAATTATGCAAATTAGGTAATTAATATGTACTGATATTACCATAAAAACTATCAGGTCTGTGCAGTGTCATATGACATCTATGTACCAAGTCTCATTGAAATGTTATGATTAGTACTTGAGATATCAGTGGAAAAACAGAAAATTGACTAATCATTATGCAAATTAGGTGATTAATATGCACAAATATTTATCAGAAACAATCAATCTCTGCATAGTCCTTGAGTATGTAAGTACCAAGTTTCATTGAAATGTGATGATTAGTACTTGAGATATCAGTGGAAAAACCGAAAATTGACTAATCATTATGCAAATTAGGTAATTAGTATCTACGGATTATTACCAAAAATTAATCAAAACCTAGCATTAGTTCAGAGCATGTATGTACAAAGTTTCATCAAATTCCAATGAGTGGTTGTTTAGATATTAGTGGAAAATCATGGAACAGCTAAAAATCAGCTAATTATCATGCAAATTAGGTAATTAACATGCACAGATTTTTACCAAAAACTAATCAAATCTGCGCATATGTTCAGAGCATCTATGTACCAAGTTTCATCAAAATCCAATGAGTGGTTCTTTAGATATCAGTGAAACAGTCATAGAACAGCTAAAAATCAGCTAATTATCATGCAAATTAGGTAATTAACGAGCATGGATTTTTACCAAAACCTAATCAAATCTGCGCATTGGCCCAGAGCATCTATGCCCCAAGTTTCATCAAAAACCGATGTATGGTTCTTGAGATAGCAGTGGAACAGTCGGACACACATACACACACATACATACACACACACAGACATACTAACTGCAAAGACTCCCATTATGTGCTTCGCACATGGGAGTCAAAAACGTACGTTCGTGTGATTAGTAATTGTTAAGCTAAATGTTCATTTGCGACCGTCTGAGAACAATGCATGTGAATCACGTGGCCATTGACTGATAAAACATATCATACAGAAGGTAACACTGACAGGTGGTGTGTGAGGCCTTTGGTGAATAAATAAATAAATAAATCCAATGTAATTCGAGAAGGGTGGAAACTTATAAATCCCAAAACAAAAATAAAATGACTGGCAAACATTTCGAAAAAAGTAAGCACATGCTTTACATGTGGTACTCCAAACTGGACAAGTGACATTGATGCTATTTAAGATCACCTGTGTTAATTTGTACGAAACAAGATAATGTTTTTTTAAAACGTACGTTTATGCACTATAGTTCGTAGCATGGCGAATGAGCTCAGAAATGTACACTCCATCTAGGTAGAAAACAAGCAGCCTCTTGGCTGAGATAGCTCCACTGTTAGCAATGCACATTTCAATTAAAGAACAGAAGATATCATTAGAAAATGAACAATATGCATAGTATCAATGCAATGGGACTTGTTGTTTTCAACAAGAATTCAAATGATTGTGGTTTTTAACAACAAAAAAATATCACTTTTTACCAAAAATGACAAAAATATTCATCAAAATTAGAGAATTGAAGATATCATCATGAAATGAACAAATTTGAGAGTGGTCCACAAGTAGTACCTATCCATGTAATATCAAAGCAATTGGACTTGTCGTTTTTAACAAGAAGTCGAAAATATCACTTTTTACCAAAAATTTTCACCAAAATTAGAAAATTAAAGATATCATCATGAAATGAACAAATTTGAGAATGGTCCACATCTAGTACCAACATATATTATATCAAAGCAATTGGACTTGCGGTTTTTAACAAGAAGTCGAAAATATCACTTTTTACCAAAAATGACAAAATAGTCACCAAAATTAGAAAATTAAAGATATCATCATGAAATGAACAAATCTGGGAGAGGTCCACATGTAGTACCTATATTTGTAATATCAAAGCAATTGGACTTGCGGTTTTTTACAAGAAGTCGAAAATATCACTTTCTACCAAAAATGACAAAAATATTCATCAAAATTATAGAATTGAAGATATCATCATTAAATGAACAAATTTGCGAGTGGTCCACATGTAGTACCTATATATGTAACATCAAAGCAATTGGACTTGTTGTTTTTAACAAGAAGTTGAAAAGATAATTTTTTACCAAAAATGACAAAAATATTCATCAAAATTAGAGAATTGAAGATATCATCATGAAATGAACAAATTTGAGAGTGGTCCACAAGTAGTATCTATATATATTATATCAAAGCAATTGGACTTGCGGTTTTTAACAAGAAGTCGAAAATATCACTTTTTACCAAAAATGTTCACCAAAATTAGAAAATTGAAGATATCATCACGAAATGAACAAATCTGAGAAAGGTCCACATGTAGTATCTATATATGTAATATCAAAGCAATTGGATTTGCGGTTTTTACAAGAAGTCGAAAATATCACTTTTTACCAAAAATTACAAAAATGTTCACCAAAATTAGAAAATTGAAGATATCATCACGAAATGAACAAATCTGAGAAAGGTCCACATGTAGTATCTATATATGTAATATCAAAGCAATTGGATTTGCGGTTTTTACAAGAAGTCGAAAATATCACTTTTTACCAAAAATTACAAAAATATTCACCAAAATTAGAGAATTGAAGATATCATCATGAAATGAACAAATCTAAGAGAGGTCTTGTCTACCCCAGGTACATACACTCCAAGTATCAAAGCATTCAGGCTTGTAGTTTTCAAGAAGAAGTCGAAAAAGTAAAACATTGACACGGACGACGGATAATCACTCATACGATAAGCTCCGCTCGACAAAGTCGACAGCGGAGCTAAAAAGTGGATTATTGAATATAATGTAAAAGTGTGGATAATTGATGATAGTAGATGAGAATCATCTTTTTGTCACATAATCTAGTACATAGCCAGTGAAATTCGAGGCACATATCCAAGTATAAAGCTGAAGAATCATAATCTCATATTCCCCGTCAACATAATCACCACTTCAATATGCTGTTAATTGACCGACATGAGATTTAAATTGGAAGGTGTCAATGAGAGTATATTATCTAGTATGGATCTAGACTTGCATGCAGCATCTTTTAGCTGTTGATCTGCAGCGGCTTGCGAATCGTTTTTGATTGGATAATGTTTAATGACTACGCCACCTATGGTCAATGGTCTTTTAATCATATGATATGGAAAAGTTACTTGTTGACATCATTAGATTCGTCACGCATTTGCTTTGAGCGCAGTGTTTCGAGCTAAAATTTTCTGTGGGCGACTTTACGAACTGTATTGAGAGCTGTATTTGAATCAAGTTAAGTAGGTATTGTTGGTGTGAGTTCTGAATAACGTGTGATATTTATGATAAATGCGGTCGATCGTAGCATTGAACTAGTTGTAGCTGTGACAGCTATATTGGTGACTGACTAAGTATATCCTACTTTTTGCCTCTTTTTTATTGTCCTAGAGAAGCAAAAATCGTTCGTTGACACTCATACTAACACTTGATCGATTAATCTTTATTTTCACCATCTTTATGGTGCACATGCGAATAAAATACACAGCCTTGCTTGGGTACCACGGTGTTCTTGCCGCAGTGTTAGTCTAAATTGTGACTCGTACTGTGGCAGAAACTCTTACGACGCCTACTTGTGAGGTTGCCGTAGTGACCACCAACACTCAGGTACCCTGTTGTTCATGTCATGATGTAATTCAAATCTGCGAATTGCATCATGGGGTCGGCTGCTATGACACCTGCACATGAGGGTGTGATGCTCTCCCCATACCTACCTATTGGCATCCTTGTCTCTGTGTCATTTATTTGGTCTCACCCCACTTGATCTAACTACTAGTAGTACCTTCAGTGTTAAGTGCTAGTTAAAAAAGTTGAAGTGGGTGAACAATAGTGAGTGTTCACGCTTCAAATGATGACATCACAGACATTGTATTCAAACAATGTTTTATTAGTAATGAAATTTGAGTTAGCACAAGAAAAACAATCAAATATATGTGAATTACCTAATTTTTTCAAATAATTTGTTGCATATCCCACTTAAAACGCGACCACCACCTTTCAGATCAACAAGATATGCTTCTCAGAGTATATTAATTATTTTGCCCCGTATATACATTGTAGTGTGTTCCCTCAACTATTGTATATTTAATTAATAATACGGTACTAATATTGTACTTTTCAGACAGTGGCCTATAATATAGAATAAACATTATATTACAGTTTTTTGCATAATAAATATGGGAAACAAGGGAAAAAAAGTTGAAATATATCAGTGATTAGGACATCATTTTAAAATTACAAAGCATGTAACTATATCAACCTATATACTGTGTATCACATGTAAGCATACACATTATAGGTGAATTAATTATAGTAACATGCTTAGTTCTGTACTTGGTGACAACAACTATACCAACTTTATGTTGTATAAAAATAGTATTGATCTATTTACAGGTTACATGTTTGTTTTTTTCTTTCAAGTTTCAAGATTTTAGTGTAATAGAAATGCAGGTAAGAAAATGTATTCATAATTAATAAAATTTATTTGTTAAAACATGATAGTACCTTGCTTAAGAAACAAATATCTTTTATTGTCATTTCTGGTGCAATTTTTTTTTTCAAACTAAATTATTTTAATTAACCATTGACAAAGTTTGATTATAGGTACTATAAAATCCATTAATTTTCGCTTGGAATTAATTTTCGCTGATAGAATGATTCAGTGAAAATAAAATCCAGGGAATATACTCTATTTCCTATATTTTACATTCAGCTCATCAAAAATAAATGAAAATAAATTTTATACAAAACATCCAAAAAGTCTTTTCAGCAAGAATTAATTTGAGCTAAAATAAAGTACATTGTATTTTACAATATGTATATTTTAAAAATAGGCAATGGTGATAAGGTATAAAACAAAAGATATAAATCTTGATTAAAACTCAATGACATCTACTCTCCTTTCCTATTGACCTCCATGAGCCTACATACATTGCTGCACTATTTGGAAACTTGTCTACTTCTACTTAAATTTTAAAATTAATTGATTAAGTGTGCATATTGCTATACATGTATATCAGAAAAAAATATGGTTCCAAATTTGTATCCACTGTAAACTACTTTATTTTTGCTATTTTTCGCTGAAAGGATAATTCAGTGACAATGAAATCTTTTTTCCTATATTTTACATTCAAGTCAAAAAAAACAGTGAAAATAAACACCTGAAATATCCTTCCAGCAAAAATTGATTCCAGCTAAAATAAAGTATTTAACAGTATCACAAAATTTGCCAGTGGCTTAAGAGGTCAATTGGAGTGGGGGGGGGGGGGCAAAGCTCAATATGTCAGTAAGCTAGAGGGTGCTGCTCTGCAAATCAAACAGTACATTTGTACCTTTCTTGGCTATCCATGAAACGCATAAGCACACCTATCCATATTGCCAAAAAATCATGGTATCACCTTCAGATATATATATAAAAGTATTTTCGTATGCCAATACTGAAATAATATTGTATTTTTTTTTGATAATTATCTAAATTTTGCTGTGAACATTTATTCAGAAGATTTATTTTTATATTCATAACTATTCATTTTGGTATGCAATTTCCATCATGGCAACCACGCGAAAACATTGGGAGATATTGTACTCGAGCAAAAAAAAAGAACTGATGATGAGACTGTGCTTTACTTCCTGTTACTCTGCAATCTGCAATTTCTGAATTTGTTGGTATTGTTTTATAACTGTAGAACTGTCGTTTATACCTAGTTAATGTACAAGTACTCATGAATAAAATGATTTTGAAGATTTTTGTATATTCGTGATGTGAATTAACGCAATCGGGTCTATCCGATATGCTAACATATAAGATTAGCTTAAATCTTAGCGCATACTTCATGTAGGGTGAGCACTTCTAATCTTTTAATATTCCGGTAAGCATTTGTTAATCATATATGCAGAAAGTACAGTCATCTATTTACTACTGATCATAAAAACTATTTTAGCTAAATAGTGTAGTAATCTTGAATGTAGTGTAAATGGTCCTTACTATTACTGTCAAATTGCTGTACTATTGCTACAGTGCAACATAGAGAATACAATTCCTGGCTTTAAACCTTTAAATAAAGTGATTCACACTGACATAATGCATCTTGAATGCCATACTTTCTGCAAGTTATTTATTTAATAATTTGCTTAAATTTATTTTAGGCTTGTAAGAAAAGAAATCAAGGATATTGTGGAGTTTGTGGTTATGTCTACTGCAACAGATATAAAGAAGAATCATGCCCGTCATGTGGAAATTTTCTTGGTGGGGCACACAAAGTGAAAAAGATGAAAGTGGATGCACATGTTAGTATAAGTGACGACGTATACAGTGTAAAAATTTGTAATGCTGGGCCAGATTACCGATGCTTTGTTATCATCACACCTGGTGGTGACCGTATATGCTTGTACCAGAAGTGCTTGGATAGTCGCAATATTGCGAGCACATCCGGTGCATCATTGGATTTGTTCACATGTGAACATATTGAGAAGGTTCTATCATCTGTTATCACTGCAGCAACAAAATATGTCTTGTCTTTATCAGATATTACTGATATGCCATATTCAGAGAATATCATTAGCAACATCACCCAAATAATTCAGAGTGCATACATGTATCAGAAGCCAGCTGCTGTTAAGATCACAGACTATTCATATGTTGTTTATGCTCCCCCAACAGCAAGTGCCACAATTGGATATTGCCATGTTTCTGTAAAGGAAAGGAGTTTTGTTTGTTCAAGCGCTGACTGTAAGAAGTTGAAAATCAAATCAAAGCAGTCCTCAGAACAAATGTATTCATTTTTATATCTTGCATGCATGTTTGAAAGATAAAGTACCATTTCTACCTTCTCAAGGAGAAACACACACAAGATTAGAACATACTTTGCAAACTTCATCACCAGCCAGCACATCATCATCAAGAACTCTACCATCGCTAATGTCCAACCCCACCAAAACAACAATAACAACAGCAGCAGCAGCAGCAATAACAACAACAACAATACCCTCACCTATAGGATCAACATTTCCAACATATCGGCAATCAACTATCAACATATCGGCAATCAACTATCAACATATCGGCAATCAACTATCAACATATTACGCAAACAATCAATTCCATATGATGATAAAGAAATGAGGAAATTGTTGTTACAAATTAAAGAACGTGACTTGAGTAGTTCATGGCCAAATTATTTTGAGCCATCAAATAAGTTCTGCGATAATTGTGGCCAGATGAAGCCAAAAAAAGATCTGGAAAGAAGACTTCAGATTCAACATACTTGATTACTTTGACTCACTGTTTTGTTCCAGTGACTGTTGATGTAAAATATTGTATGAACAAAGAGTGTGGTGCCATGAATATGGCAATGCCTTTAGATCAAGGTAAATATACACATTAATTTAATTGACATATATTTTTTATTAAAGTACCTTAATTGGCTGTAATCATGCATACATATACAATGTATAAGTGTCATAAGTTAGAGAAATAGTTTGAACTGAACAGTCAAGTCAAGGCATTGATTTGCTCTGAACAGCATTCATGGAAAAATATTATGGTCATTCTTCTATTTTTAATTTGTTCTGAAAAACAAAATGCACCAAAGTCTCATAATATCTATTTCCAAAATATGGCCTTGTGTGTGATGTGTGTGTGAAGTTTCAACTTGATCAGTCCAATCAGATATATGGATTTAAGACACATTTTATACACATGTAGTCCATGCTACACATGTGGCCCACCAGTGGGCCATTTGAACTCAATCCTAAAAATGAAATTGTGTGCATGGGGTGGGTGGTCCATGGTGTCCTATGTGTTAACTACGTTTAAACAAAATCCATGGCTAAGATCTGGTTTTGAAGTGGTGAAAATGTAATTTTGATGTATTTTAGTCTTAAAATAACTATCATTAGGCTATCTTAAATCTGAACTTTGAACCAGATTGTTGCAATCATGTTTGAGATACTGCTCGATACATATAGGTGCAATGACGGACACACAAAGGTCAATGTACATGTTCTAAAAGTAGGCAATGTTCAGCCATCTTGAATGAATCTTTAATGAATGGACATATGTATACATGTATGTAGTACAACTGTAGTAATTACAGCCTGCATTTGAATACAACTTGTAATTACATTTTGCAAGTGAACAGGACTGTGCTAATTAGTCAACATGAGTGAAGACAACCAACAGTTACACTATGCATATGAATACAATTGGAGTGGCAGTAAATTGCTAATTTTTGTGAGTGTATGACCATAACAATTATTGGGTCACATAAGATGTATAAGTGGTTCAAAAATTTAATATATTACAGGCCTTATCAATATAGCAGATAAACTGTTTATTTCATTGGAAATTCTTATTTGAAAGAGTGTGAGTAATGGAATACACGTAAGAACAGCATTTGAATCCCTGTTGTCGACATTATTGCTGAAATCAGTAAGTGATGAACTTGGTATTTTTAAGTCTGTTAAAAAACGATAATTCACACTTCGCATACAGCACATATGTGTGTTTCTAACATATAAAACACATCATGGCACATTCTCTCTACACTATCTCGTATTTCATTCACTCAGACTAATGCACAAGAACATGTGTATAATTGTGCTTACCGCACATTAGGTGTGATGGCCAAAAACTCAGGGCCCAAAAAAAGCATATAGTCAAAAGTTCAACCATTTAAGGTAGCGAGACTATTATTTGTGTTGAAAATTACGATTTTCACATTTATTTATTAATTGATGAAATGCACTATAAACTGTGAAAACATTATCTTTTAGATTTGTTGACCTATGGCTACTGGGGATTTGAGAGCATGACAGTCAGAGATTACACTGATGTTATCTGTGGAATCTGTGGCACTATTCCACAGACCCTCAATGGAGATGGGAATAAAAAAAATTGTTGTAGTACCATGTATGTAAGTTTCCATGCTTATTATTCAACAAATATCACAAACATTTTATTTGTGTAATTTTTTTTTCAAAAATTAATGATTCATAGACAAATTCTCATTCAAGTCCATTTTCTCATTTTATTTTTTTCCCCCAAGTCAAGTTTCTTGATATCTAAGTAGCTGGGCAAGGATATTCCATATGTCATTAGTTTAGGATTAAAACTGTTGCTTACTTTATTTGCATACTTGTATAAAACACTAATCACAAATGAAAGATGTACAATCAAATTTATTATACATTTATTTATTTAATTAGTATTACCAGCTTTAATGTACTGGGATCAAATTGCATTCACATAGTGTGTCTCGAAGAGCAGAGCTATCCAACAAGCTTATTTTTTAAAAGGCTAATTCTTAATATTCTCAGCATGTAAAAGTTCATTATAAGCTTTCTTCAATATTTATTGCAGCAGAGAAAATATAGAACTATCTATTTTATGATATCTACAGTACTGGTAATTCCTGTTTATACTAGGGTCTGAACTAGGCACCCTGTTGCCAGCCTTTTTGTATAACTGTATGTATTCACTTATCAAGTTAACACTCAATTGATTTTATTATTTAGATCCAATATGATGATGATGATGATGATAGTTGTACCAATGAGTGTGGGACCATTGATGTTGCTTTGACAAGGATAAAAGAACATTTTCTTGAAAGACTTGCATATACAAGGTCTCTTTCTGTCCTCGAATTTAATTACAAGTCTATTGGAATATGTACCGGTATTGCACCAGCTTTGAGAGGTAGTACTGTATTCAACACAGAGAACCAAAAAAAAGCCTAAGAGGCTCAAAGGAAGATAGTTTACCTGAACGTAATTTTGATAGTATTTGTACTAAATATTTTTTTCACTGTTTAGACAAAATCTAAAAACAAGCACATGCACATCATGATCTATATCTCTGGAATGATAAAAATGGCTGTCATTATGTGCTACAGTATACCTGTTTTTCTGCCTCTGACATTTTGGTTGGCTCACCGTCCCTCATTGAGGGACGGTGGTTGGCTGTATGCCATCTCCTCCCTCATTTAAAACAAACATTTTATTGTTGTATCAACTAGACCCCAACAGTTTAAACATCTATGCACATATTTACACACTCTAATTTCTACTATGTGTAGGGGATTCAAGCTGCTTGTCACAGTTGATAAAAAGTGGAATCTGTTATCCAAAGCTATTAAATACCTACAGTGAAGCAAAAATCCATGAGATTTGTGATGCCTGCAATATACCCACATTACTTTCAAAGGTATTGATATCATTTATTTGTTGTTTCATATTGCTGGTTGTTTATTGATATCCACCTGGTTTAGTGCTACTGGTATATAATAATTTTTTGCAGTAGAGTACTAAAGTGCCTGGCATCTGTCTTCTTTTTTTTGTTAGAGCAAATTAAAGCAAATAACACAAACAAGTAAAAACACCACACAACAATAATTCCATGTTCAACACTTGCATGGCCATTTCACTGTTTTTTATGTGTAAAATATGTCTGTGATAAATATATAATTGTGTGATATGTCTGCTGAAGTCAACCTAAAAAAATAGTGTTTAGTTATATTTAATTATTTTATTCTATTGTTATTAGTTTCAGTTGATGCAAAAGCTTACAAGATTATATGACGGCATTCTAGCTGGAGTATCATCTTGTCATACTTTCACGAAAGCGGTCGGTCAGACTGGAGGATATTACCTTACTGTGTGTCGTCATGGGGTATGTACAAGTATATAAAAGGTTAAAAAACAATACACAGGCAACCCGGAAAGCAAAGAGCTGTATATTTGAAAAAAGTTTTTGAAAAAGTAAGCGTGGGTGGTACAAAAATGGTCAGCTCAAAAGATTATATAAGACAGCTGGGATACGTGGAATTATAGATTAACTTGTATATATGAGTTGATGTATGTTGGGATGCCATTGCTTGGTTGACTGGATTATTCAGACGACAAAATTAAGTATAAATTTTGTATAAAAAATTGTTTTATACAGCCATGCAGGTCTTCAAAATGCTATCAATCATTAGTTTGTTTTTTTATATCTACGGTAACTTCATTTGAATTCTTTTAAATTTGTCTCATTGCAGATAATTTATACTAGAGATGCTGCTGATCAATACATGTCTCTTAAATATCCTCCACCAGTATTTATTAATGATACTTCATGTACCCTTGCTAGGCACATCAAGATTCGTGAGCCTGAGACAGCATTAAATATTTAATTAGATTGTGCATTGTCAATGCTTGTTTGAATTATTTTCAACATTGGAATTTAAATTGCATACATTCGTGGTCAATTTTATCTTGAAGCCATATTATTGATAGTTTTTTTTTTTAACTTCTTCAGGTCTATATGTGATGCCATTATTTGTTAAGCTTTAAGCATTCATCGTGCATAATTACTACATTTTGATATCTTTCCTTTTTTCAGTGCAAATGATCAGATGCAAGTGATGTCCACGATGATGAGGTTTTGGCTTCACCACTTGCCAATGATTCTGTGTGTGTCTGGTGCCACAAAGACACTGGCTTTTATGCCTGTGTGCAATGCAACACTTGCGGCAACTGGGAACATATAAAGTGTGTTCCTCAGTTAACATTTTTCATGGCTAAAAGAAACCACTATGTACATGCCTGTATTGTTTGTTAAATAATCATGAAATAAAAATAGTTTAAAAACAAAATTGAGTGTGGTTTTTAATTGTAGTACATACTGGAATTAGGTTCAAATTAAAACACACACACACATAAATCATTCTAAAACAAGTCATTGTCAATGACATGTCCCCGTTCCGTTCATATTTGAGTGACATATACATTCAAAGCAGGTCATGACCGAAATCTCAGACCACTTTCAGTGGTCTGATCTGAAATGCACCTGCATATGTACAACACATTGTACTAAATCTGAACAAAATCCATCCATGCATGACTGAGATCCAGTTCCGGAATTGTGAAAATACGTGATTTAATCATTTTGATGCATTTTTGGCCTTAAAATGGCCATCATTCAGCTATTGTTAAGCAGATCATGAAACAAATGCACATATCTATTTGTGACATCATGTACCATGTGTGTGTGAAGTTTGAACTTGATCAATCCAGACATGTCTCGGATACGGATCCAGAACTGAATTCTTTAAAACAAAATGGCCGCCCGTCGGCCATTTCGAACTTGATCCGAAAAAAAAATGACGTGCATCAAGGTCCTATTATGTTTAATGTATGTACCAAATTTGAACAAAATCCGTCTATGCATAACTGAGATCCGGGTCCGGAATGGCAAAAATGTGCGATTTCAATGCATTTTCGGCCTTAAAGCGGCCGACATTTGGCTATCGTTAATGAGACCATGAAACAAATGCACATACATATTTGTGACATGATGTATCTTGTGTGTGTGAAGTTTGAACTCGATCAATCCAGGCATGTCTCAGATATGGATCCAGAACTGAATTCTTTAAAACAAAATGGCCGCCAGTCGGCCATTTCCAACCCGATCCAAAAAAAAAATGACTTGCATCAAGGTCTTATTATGTTTAATGTATGTACCAAATTTGAACCAAATCCATGCATAACTGAGATCCGGGTCCGGAATGGTGAAAATGTGCGATTTTGATGCATTTTCGGCCTTAAAATGGGCACTATTCGGCTATCGTTAATCAGATCACGAAAAAAATGCATGTGCATATGCATATAATATGTGATGTATGAGTGAAGTTTGAACTTAATCGGTCAATGCATGTTCGAGATACAGGTGACCACGAACGCATGGACGCACACAGGGCAAACCATAAGTCCCCGTTTTCGTACTACGTCCGAATGGGGAATAAAAAGAATTGTCTTTCATGATATGCAGTTTAAAGCAAGTTATTTAATTGTTGCAGAAGCTCAAAAAATTCAATGTGTGATTTGCTAGTATATATATTTTATTTTGATGTTAGTGTGTCTTACTTTATATTTAATTTCAACAGAATCCAGTTCAACCAAATGAAAAGATGAATTTGACAAAATCCATTCCAAACTCGTTCAACCACGTTCAACCTGTTCAACCAAATGAAAGATGAATTTGACAAAATCCATTCCAAACTCGTTCAACCACGTTCAACCTGTTCAACCAAATGAAAAGATGAATTTGGCAAAATCCATTCCAAACTCGTTCAACCTCCTTCAACCATGTTCAACCTGTTCAACCAAATGAAAAGATGAATTTGACAAAATACATTCCAGCCTCGTTCAACCTGGTTCAACCACGTTCAACCTGTTCAACCAAATGAAAAGATGAATTTGCCAAAATCCATTCCAAACTCGTTCAACCTCGTTCAACCACGTTCAACCAAATGAAAAGATGAATTTGACAAAGTTCTACCTGTTCAACCAAATGAAAAGATGAATTTGACAAAATCCATTCCAAACTCGTTCAACCCGTTCAACCAAATGAAAAGGTGAATTTGACAAAATCCATTTCAAACTCGTTCAACCCGTTCAACCAAATGAAAAGATGAATTTGACAAAATCCATTTCAAACTCGTTTAATCCGTTCAACCAAATGAAAAGATGAATTTGACAAAATCCATTTCAAACTCGTTCAACCCGTTCAACCAAATGAAAAGATGAATTTGACGAAATCCATTTCAAACTCGTTCAACCAAATGAAAAGATGAATTTGACAAAATCCATTTCAAACTCGTTCAACCCGTTCAACCAAATGAAAAGATGAATTTGACAAAATCCATTTCAACCACGTTCAACCCGTTCAACCAAATGAAAAGATGAATTTGACGAAATCCATTCCAACCTCGTTTAACCACGTTCAACCAAATGAAAAGATGAATTTGACAAAATCCATTCCAAACTCGTTCAACCACGTTCAACCAAATGAAAAGATGAATTTGACAAAATCCATTCCAAACTCGTTCAACCACGTTCAACCCGTTCAACCAATTGAAAAGATGAATTTAACAAAATCCATTTCAAACTCGTTCAACCCGTTCAACCAAATGAAAAGAAGAATTTGACAAAATCCATTCCAAACTCGTTCAACCACGTTCAACCAAATGAAAAGATGAATTTGACAAAATCCATTCCAAACTCGTTCAACCACGTTCAACCCGTTCAACCAAATGAAAAGATGAATTTAACAAAATCCATTCCAAACTCGTTCAACCACATTCAACCCGTTCAACCAAATGAAAAGAAGAATTTGACAAAATCCATTCCAAACTCGTTCAACCATGTTCAACCCGTTCAACCAAATGAAAAGATGAATTTGACAAAATCCATTCCAAACTCGTTCAACCACGTTCAACCTGTTCAACCAAATGAAAAGATGAATTTGGCAAAATCCATTCCAAACTCGTTCAACCTCCTTCAACCATGTTCAACCTGTTCAACCAAATGAAAAGATGAATTTGACAAAATACATTCCAGCCTCGTTCAACCTGGTTCAACCACGTTCAACCTGTTCAACCAAATGAAAAGATGAATTTGCCAAAATCCATTCCAAACTCGTTCAACCTCGTTCAACCACGTTCAACCAAATGAAAAGATGAATTTGACAAAGTTCTACCTGTTCAACCAAATGAAAAGATGAATTTGACAAAATCCATTCCAAACTCGTTCAACCCGTTCAACCAAATGAAAAGGTGAATTTGACAAAATCCATTTCAAACTCGTTCAACCCGTTCAACCAAATGAAAAGATGAATTTGACAAAATCCATTTCAAACTCGTTTAATCCGTTCAACCAAATGAAAAGATGAATTTGACAAAATCCATTTCAAACTCGTTCAACCCGTTCAACCAAATGAAAAGATGAATTTGACGAAATCCATTTCAAACTCGTTCAACCAAATGAAAAGATGAATTTGACAAAATCCATTTCAAACTCGTTCAACCCGTTCAACCAAATGAAAAGATGAATTTGACAAAATCCATTTCAACCACGTTCAACCCGTTCAACCAAATGAAAAGATGAATTTGACGAAATCCATTCCAACCTCGTTTAACCACGTTCAACCAAATGAAAAGATGAATTTGACAAAATCCATTCCAAACTCGTTCAACCACGTTCAACCCGTTCAACCAATTGAAAAGATGAATTTAACAAAATCCATTTCAAACTCGTTCAACCCGTTCAACCAAATGAAAAGAAGAATTTGACAAAATCCATTCCAAACTCGTTCAACCACGTTCAACCAAATGAAAAGATGAATTTGACAAAATCCATTCCAAACTCGTTCAACCACGTTCAACCCGTTCAACCAAATGAAAAGATGAATTTAACAAAATCCATTCCAAACTCGTTCAACCACATTCAACCCGTTCAACCAAATGAAAAGAAGAATTTGACAAAATCCATTCCAAACTCGTTCAACCATGTTCAACCCGTTCAACCAAATGAAAAGATGAATTTGACAAAATCCATTCCAAACTCGTTCAACCACGTTCAACCCGTTCAACCAAATGAAAAGATGAATTTGACATAATCCATTCCCTCTCCGTTCAACCTCGTTCAACCACGTTCAACCTGTTCAACCAAATAAAAAGATGAATTTGACATAATCCATTCCCTCTCTCTGTTCAACCACATTCAACCTGTTCAACCAAATGAAAAGATGAATTTGACATAAATCCATTCCAAACAAATAAATGAAGTGGGTATGTATAAAGCTGGGTGGTGTCCCAGTTGCATTTGGAACAAAAAACAAAACTATCGAAACAATAATGTTAAGCATGGCTACAGGTGACTAAAATGATCTAAATCAAAGTCTATTATAATAAAAACATAACCAGTAAGAGGAGTACTACAACCACCTCACCCATAGCTCTAAACGTGCCCACCTAGTGCCTCTCCCCCATTTCAATTGTTTATACCGACTTTGTGTCATTGCAGTTATTTGGAGGGACATGTTAAATTACATTTGAGGCTGGAGTGATAAGGTGATTGTTCAGGTTAGTAGTGAGGGGGCTTTTAGGAACTTTTTTCCCACAAGCTTTCCCTATTATGGCTTTCACATACAACCCTACAATTTTTTTTTTTCAAATTTTAATATGCAAATAAGGTATTTTCAAACTGGTGATATCCGAGTCGCGAGCTGCTGCAGATTAGCCCTCTTTTAGTAATATTATGGGGGGTGTGTGTTGTCACGTCTATTCTGGTTATTGTCGCATACGACTTGTTTACCACTTCAGTGTGACTGAGAATGTTCTAGAACCGTACTGTGTCTGGGTGGAATTTTTAGAAACTGGTTGAATAGGTAATAGAACACTGTAGGAGGCAATAGAAAGTAATGGAACATTCTAGAAATTTGTAGTAAGTTCCAGACTCATTATGTATGGTGATGTAATGGTCTATTTATAGACAGTGTGGGTATATATAGGGGAGTTGTTCAGCACTGAGATCAGATCGGAGATCTCGTTGAATTGTATTGGAGTTTAAGTATCTAGTTATTGAAGTAGTGGAGTTTTACTGCATTGGGCCATTCCAGTTTATATCTGCACCCCCCCTGTTGATGAGGTCAGATTTCCAGCACTGTATGATGGGGAAATTACCCCGGATTTCCAACTGTATATGGAGAAACAGAATCTGGAAATCCAGACGAGTATGGAAAAAAAAATTCTGGAAATCCAGGCAGTTATGGCTACTAAATTAAATATGGCCTAGTTTATCTCACCACATACCGGTTGATGAGGTTGGATTTCCAACACTGTATGACTGAAAAAACTTGGATTTCTGACTGTATTGGGCCAGTATGAAATAGTTATTTCTGAAATTAGATAATGATGGTGGGACGAATGAGCTCATCAACACCGTGAATCAGGACTAGTTTGGATTTCCATTATCAGATATAAAATTTTGAACTTGGTAAATTAGCATATGATGAGAGTTATATTTGGAAATCCTACTCTGTATGGTGTCACAAAGGAACTCATCAACACCATAAGTAGGACCTATAGTTTTGGATTTCCATTACTGTATGGTGAATGGTGATTTGGAAATAAAACTTTGTATGACTTATACACCCATGGAAATTATACCCTGTATGAAGTAAACACACAAACTCATCAACAGGGGGGGTGCAGATATAAACTGGAATGGCCCATTATTGTACTTGATGTTTGCAGAGTATAATAATACCAGTACCAGTTGAAACCTCATCTGTTGGCTCCGTGTTCGTATGTTATCATCGCCGCCAGGGAAGTCTTTCTGTTACTGTTGCCATTTTGGTATTTGAACCATCACACCTGTACTATACCAATTACGGTAATATTACGTTGCGTGTGACAGTTATTAATAACTTTATCACTCAACAAGTACCATCTGAGGGTACCATATGGTAAAGACAGAACATAAAATACATTGCACAGACATAAATAAACAATACATTATGAGAAACTATTGCAAAGGAAAATACTTATTACAGAAATAAATCAAAGAAAGCTTAGAAAGAACCCCCATGTGCTGAGAGTATTGGAGACACATTAAATATAATTCGAAATTACTTAGCTGAAAACTAATTATGCAAATCAGAAAATTAATATGACCAGATTTGAGTGTAAAACTAATGAGGTCTGCGCAATGTAACAGAAAATCTATGTCTCCAAGTTTAATTGAAATGTGATTAGAACCAAAAAATTATGAATTATTATGCTTATTAGGGAATTAATATGAACAGATTTTTACCCCAAACTAATTAGGTTTGTACATTGTCCTAGAGCATCTTTGTACTAAGTTTCATTGAAATGGAATAATTAGTACCGTGAAAACTCCAAAATTTCGACCCCTCTAAAAATTCGGACGCCTATTTATTTGCCGGGTTTCGGTGTTTTATTTACCTCCAAATTTTCGACTCCACTAAAAATTGACGACTCATTCTTATTCGAAAATTGCGACCAGTTTTAGTTTTCCCCAAAACGAAAAAAAGAGACCGATGTGAGCGTTCAAACGGGACCTTCCTCGAAGGCATGAATCCGGGTTTCTGATTGACTGAGAGATTTTTATTTTATTGGTAACGAAAATATATTCTAAATAAACGAAGTTTCAAATAAAAACGAACACAAAAATCTCGGCATGCTGCGTTTCTGAATTGTTGATTATTACTGTACATGTACTCAGTAGTGATTATAATAATGTACACAAAATAAATTTGTTGAATGGTTATGAAATACAAATAAAAGTCAACTTAGTTTCATCGTAAGCGAATGATTCCGGTCTCGTATAAACGTTTGATGCTGTAGGATATCCGCCATGTTCTCTTAGGTCAAATAGGTCAAATCGCTAATTAACCAATCAAAAAGCTGGATGATGCCAACGTGTTCAAATTACCATAGCTTATTTAAATATGTTAATGTTATTGAACGCAATGCGGAAGAGATTGATGTTGTAGTACGATATTTTGGCTTGGATTTTGATGCGAAAACGGCATGATTTTTTTTAAATAAAAAAATTAGTTGTTTTTAAAAAATAAACTGGTCATCTGAAGAATAATTTAACATTGTTCACAGTGATAACAGCTCATTCTCGAAAGGAAGCTTACCCGCTCACGCTAGTCACGATAAAAATCATACACGTGTACTCTTGAATAGACAGACGTCAATGACTACGGTAAAACTTAGACTCTATTTTAGCCGGCAGGATTGATTGAAATGTCCGAAAAATGACGCCAAAATACACCTTAAAAGTCCCATTTTATTTTCTTAAATCCCATTTTATTTTTTAATCCAAGGGCGAATTTACGGCAGAATTTGGTCCCTCAAATAAGGGACACGTGAGCTTTGATTCTAACCGGATACATTGCACTGGGTCGGGGAGATAGTTTGCTAAACTTCTATGTATCTTTTGCAAGTTTTCCTAGGTAGTGCGAGACAGCTTTGTCTTTTGACCTATTAGTTTTGTGCTGACCTCTTCTCCGCGTCTTGATGTTTTGTTTTGCTTGTCATAATACTCACTGATTGATGACTTTGTTTAGATTTTGAGTTACAACTCGGCCACAACCTTTGCTTTTATCGTGAAACATGAGGAAGTTTACGTCAATTGACGGATATTGCATTTTTTAAAAACTAATGAAGCACACTGTCTATCATCCCCATTTTTTCATTTGCTGATTTCTATTCTGAAAAATTCGACCGTCCGAAAATGCACCTTAATTTTGACTCTAAAAACACGTCACATTTCTAACACAAATTATTTAAAACCGGTCGAAATTTTGGAGTTTTTACGGTACTTTAGATATCAGTGTGAAAGCTTAAAATTGGTTAATTATGCAAATTAGGTAATTAATATGTACAGATTTTAACCCACAATTATTCAGGTCTGTCTATTGTCCTACAGCATCCATGTACATTCATTGATATGTGATGTATAGTACCTGAGATATCAGTGTGAAAGTTGGTTAATTATGCAAATTAGGTGATTAATATGCACAAATATTTACCGGAAACTAATTGGGTCTGCATAATTCTAGATTCATTGAAATGTGATGATTAGTACTTTAGATATCAGTAGAAAAGCTGAAAATTAATTATGCAAATTAGGTAATTAATATGCACAATTATTTACCCTAAAACTAATCAGGTCTCTGCATAGTCCTAAAGGATCTATGTACCAAGTTTCATTGAAATGCGATGATTAGTACTTGAGATACCCGTGGAAAAGCTGAAAATTAACTAATTATGCAAATTAGGTGATTAATATGCACAAATATTTATCGAAAACAATCAATCTCTGCATAGTCCTTGAGTATGTAAGTACCAAGTTTCATTGAAATGTAATGCTAACTACTTATATCAAATGCTGAAAATTAATTAATTATGCAAATTAGGTAATTAATATGTACTGATATTACCATAAAAACTATCAGGTCTGTGCAGTGTCGTATGACATCTATGTACCAAGTTTCATTGAAATGTGATGATTAGTACTTGAGATATCAGTGGAAAAACCGAAAATTGACTAATCATTATGCAAATTAGGTAATTAGTATCCACGGATTATTACCAAAAACTAATCAAAACCTAGCATTAGTTCAGAGCATCTATGTACCAAGTTTCATCAAAATCCAATGAGTGGTTGTTTAGATATCAGTGGAACAGTCATGGAACCACTAAAAAATAGCTAATTATCATGCAAATTAGGTAATTAATATGCACGGATTTTTACCAAAAATTAATCAAATCTGCGCATATGTTCAGAGCATCTATGTACCAAGTTTCATCAAAATCTAATGAGTGGTTCTTTAGATATCAGTGGAACAGTCATAGAACAGCTAAAAATTAGCTAATTATCATGCAAATTAGGTAATTAACGAGGATGGATTTTTACCAAAACCTAATCAAATCTGCGCATTGGCCCAGAGCATCTATGCACCAAGTTTCATCAAAAACCGATGTATGGTTCTTGAGATAGCAGTGGAACAGTCGGACACACATACACACATACATGTACACACACATACAGACACACTAACTGCAAAGACTCCCATTTTGTGCTTCGCACATGGGAGTCAAAAACCAATGGCCCCGAATGCCGGGTTATTCATTCGCTGAACCCGCCTTTTATACACTCCCATATTCCATTTTATCAAATAAACACCAAAAGATAAAGAGCAAGTCTAGTGTGAGCCCTCTGTTTTCTCATTTTATAAAAGCACGAAACAATTCTATAGGAAAATTAAAGAACAAAATCTTTGACGTGATTTTGAAATAGAGCTATGGTGTCGATATCGTCGTGTAAGGAAATTTTGAAAAAAAAATAAAAAAAATGTGTACAGTGGCTATACCGCATCCCGCGCAGTTTGTAATGGCCAGCCCCTTAGAATGGCCAGCCCCTTAGAATGGCCCGCCCCTTAGAATGGCCAACGCCATGACCTTCCTTTCCTTACCTGTATAGTGGAATAAACCAATTGTTATTAGTATAGACACCACGATAAGTAGCTTCAGCAGATGACCATCACAACGCATATTGACAGTCACACCTTCCAATGTTGACCTCAATTAAGATGAATGGGGCTGTCAGCTGTCAGCTGTAAGTGATAAACAACAGACTTTCAGAAGCCATGGGGTAACAACCATAGTTATTATAACTAACAACTTACTAAGTCAGATATATTATGAAGAATATTTTCAGTAGTATCCGATAGTACAATTGGCTAATTTAAAACAACAATAATGCCACCCCATTCTTTGCATAATTATAGGCTTGATCGGCTATTCATTGCCACTTACCCACAATGTTTTCTACAGTTTGCTGTACATGCATGTACATACATATGTTACTAGTAATCTCACAATATATCCTACACTACAAATGTAAATAACAGATGTTCTTTGTGTACAACATTTGTTTTTTGTGTTTTTTAATAATAATAATACTTTATTGCCTCAGTGTAAAAAGATTTACATAGGATAAGTTCTTCACAAAATGTTCTTCATCTTCAATTGAATTTGTGTCACAGTTATTGCATATTCTTTTATTTATAGGTTTCTTAGGAAATGAATATCTGCCTTCCTCTATTGCCAAGTTATGGTTACTAATTCTAAATTTTGTCAACATTTTCCTTTTATGAGTGTCAAGTTCAGTCAAATATGGCTCAAAGATGTATTCTGTTTGCTATTTTCTATGGAAATCATTTCTTTCCAGAAACTGGTATATTTATTTTCAAGGGAAGTTTTTAAAATTTGATTAATTTGATTTTTTTGTTGGATAGTGAATGTTTTTTCTTTTATGAAGTTTAGTGAATTGTCTTTCAATATTGTATGTATTGCATTTAGCCATTTGTATTGTATAGTATTGTGTTGTGTTTGTTCTAGGTATGCCTGTTTTGTAAGATTGTCATCTGGGAGATCCTTTACATGCAACCAGTAATTAATAGCTTGAACTTTTGCACTGAGCAGTAGTGGATAATTACCCACCTCTGCTCTTGATGGTAAGTTACAGGATTTTTTTATTTACTTGTAAGATTTGTTTGCAGAATTTAATATTGATTTTTTCAATTGATGTTTTGTCCCATTTAGCATTGTCCTGAATGTCCTGCAAGTCTAGGGCCCATAATTCTGAGCCATAAAGCAAAATTGGTTTTATGTAAATGTTAAATATTTTGTCTAGATTTCCTAAAAGTACTTTGTTCATGGTGTAAATTGATTTTCCAGCTTTACCTGCTAAATTTGACATGGCATCCGCAAAACTCCCATTTGATTTTATTGAGATTCCTAGATATGTATAACTGTTTGTTATTTGAATGTTATCATTTCCAAAATTGAATTGGTATTTTTTTCTCAATGTAGATGAACCGAAGATAACAACTTGAGTTTTTGAAAGGTTCACACTCAATTTCCACTTATTGCAATATTCATTTAGTGTATTTAATGATGTCTGTAGACCAGTCTGGGTAGTGGAAATAAGGGCTAAATCATCTGCATATAAAACAGAGTTAACAGTGTTATTATTCAGGAGTGGTGATTCAGTATTATCCAAACTATCCTTTAAATCAATTAATAAAAATGTTGAAAAGAGTTGGGCTAATTATACATCCCTGTTTTACTCCTCTATTAATAGTGAATTCTTTAGTTATATAATTATTTATATTAATGCAAGCTTTTTTTTTTTGAATACATGTTTTTTATTATTTTGTAAATCTTGCCATTAATGTTATTTTTTAATAGTTTATAGAATAGCCCTACTCTCCATACCGTGTCGAATGCTTTGGCAAAATCTACAAAACAGCCATAGAGTTTTTGTTTATTTTTAATATGTTTTTGAATTGGAGTTTTTAATACAAAAATTTGATCAGTTGTTCTGTGTTTCTTCAATGAAACAGTTTACGCGTTTATTTATAATGTAACAGAAGACTTTACTAATACAACTTGAAACTGATATTCCCCTGTAATTTTGAGGGTCTAATTTGTCTCCTTTTTTATAAAGATGAGTAATGCAACTTAAATTCTAAATATCTGGGAAAACTGAGCTACCCAAAACTAAGTTAAACAATTTGGTAAGTAAATTAATTAGATAGTTTGAGCTGTATTTTAATAGTTCTAAACAGAAACCATCCAAGCCTGGTGCTTTTTTGGATTTTAGCATTTTCAGTGCTCCACTAACTTCTTTTTCACTAATAACCTTATCTAAGTGATCATTTACTATTATGTTCTCTTCATGCTCTGATAATTCATAATTCATTTTTGTCTGCCATTTATTTGTTTGTCGTATTTTTTTCGAAAACGCAATATCATATTCTCCCTATATATACATAACAAATTGTATACAAATTGTACAAAGACGCACAATTGGAATCGTCAATAAATACAGGGCCCTTCGTTCGCGAAGAATTTGTGGATATGTCCTATCTATAATGAGCAATAAATTTCAACTTAACATTAATTCAATTCAATTCACTGGTAACATTTTTTTGTCATAATGACGACAGAAACTAACGTTTACTGGTATGACATTTTCATTCAAAGCGGGCCACGCAAGACAGCTGCATTTTATGAAGATCTATACCATAACTGCATTCAGCGCACATTGTAGGTTCCCCGTAAATCATGCCTAGCACGACGGTATTGTCAGCGAGGATTTGATCAACGAGATACATGTACGCGGGTAAAATAACCTTGAGCAGCGCGGTTCAATGTCGGTGTCGACTTTGAAGAACTTGTTACGAAGTTAACTCCTAAACAGAGCAGTCTTAAACACCACCCACAGTCGTTATTTATATATAGTGACTTACTTCAACAGATACGTGTAACTTCCACTCAGTAAATAGCAATGGTGATAAATAACCAAGAATATATGGTGTGGTGTACAGCGTTTGACATGCTAACTAGGGTATCCTCTCAGAAGTGACCTGACGTTGACTAGCGTGAGAATGGCTTAACGGAATATGTTCACGCATGCGCATAGAGAGATGACTTGTCAGATGTCGTTGCTCGAATAAATTAAACAGGCGAGTCATTCGTAAAAATAGTTAACTTGAAGCTGGCAATGGTCGCGCCTCACACGTAAGCTGGCAAACGTCGTGCCTCAGCAGCCTCACACGTAAGCTGGCAATGGTCGTGCCTCACACGTAATCTGGCAATGTCCGTGCCTCACACGTAAGCTGGCAATGGTCGTGCCTCACACGTAAGTAAGTAATGCCTTTATTGAAATCATATCCTGTTCAGGATCTGGATTTTTAAAATACAATAAAGTTTCAAATACATACAGAATGGCAAGACGAAAAATACAAATGAAGACATAGTAAAAACATAATAAAATCAAATAAAAACGGAGAACAAGGAATGGTTAGAAAAAACATACAGAAAAGGTATCTTAATAAGTAATATCAATTATAAAGCAGCTGGTATTTTTTGTTTATGAGTGTCATTTCTTAAATTGAAGCACTCAAAGATATATTTTGCCAAATGAATTAGTGATTGTTTATCTTTTGTTTTTAGATGGCTTTCATCTTCTATTTGTTTTTCCTGACAGTAGTGGCATTTTCTCTATGGTGTGCCATTAGGGCCAAAATTGAAAAACACCAATAAATAAAAGAATAGATAAATAAATAAATAAATAAATAAATAAATAAAAGAATAAATCAAAGAATAGATAAATAAACAAAAGAATAAATAAAAGAATAGATAAATAAATAAAAGAATAGATAAATAAATAAAAGAATAAATCAAAAAATAGATAAATAAATAAATAAAAGAATAAATCAAAGAATAAAACAATAAATAAAAAAAAAATTGAAAATTAGAACAAGAAATAAAAGATTATATGGAAGAATAGAACGATAAATTAAAAAATAGAAGAATAAATAAAATAATAAAACAAAAAATAAAACAATAGAAAAATAAATAAAACAATAAACGAAAGAATAGAAAATTAAATGAATAAATAAAAGAATGGAAAAATAGAATCAGCTTATTACCAAACGCTTCAGCGTGGTATTAAGAGTTTGTTTTCAGGGGTGGGTGATACCAAGGTGGGAAATGGATGCACATAAGGGGTTAATTCCTTGAATTGCAATATCCTCCGGGGCGGACATCCGGGCATTTTATACCGCCTGGCAACCCTCGCGGTGAAAACAAAGACCCAAAACCCGCAGAAAACGGTACTTTGCTGTGGTTGTTGAGAGTTCCCTGAACAGTGTAACAAGATTAACCCTACGTGTGTAACATATATGAATTTGGTTGTTCAGGATTACTTCAAAGTTGAGTTTGTGTTGTTTTCTCGAGTTTTCACTGCCTCCACCGGCGTTCTTCGGCAGCGCGCACAAAGCCCATAGAAATACGTTGTACAGTGGTGCGCGTCTTAGCAACGTAGAACGTCCGTGACGTAGCTCCGCCCCCCGAGGATAGAGGGTTCAGGCCGAAATACAATATATAGTGTTTTCATGTTTCGTCTGATATTTCTGTGGTATTCTGCTGCTGTAAGTAATGCACGATTTGTTCCGAAATTCAGTATTTTGTGTGCATTCCAGGGTTATTCGTTTTTTGCTGAAAACACCCCTATTTTTTAATGGCAGAGTCGAATAGTTTCACTCCCACTGGGAAATCTGCATTGTTGCTTGAATGAGAGCTAATTAAACACATTTCCCAGACCGGCGAAAGAGTATGCAACAGCCAATTTTAACAGCCTGTCACATGATTTTAGTCTGAATGTCAACACGAAAAGAGGCTAGTCCATTATACGCAGGAGTAATTGGGAGTAGAATATGTGAGGGATAGTATTAACAGAGATGTGTATACTGGAAAGTAATAACTATCATACTTTTGCACTCTGAGCATTCCTGTTTTAGTATATTGGTTTGAAAATGTTGAACTTGCATGATTTGCAATGTGTTTTTTTTACTGAAACTCCCCTATTGATCGAATTCCGGGTTTGAACGAGAACGACACACCACGTGATTCATTTGAATACAATGCTGAAGGCAAGCATGCCGTGCTACTGTGGTACTCCACTGACGGGATGACTTACTAGTACTGCATGCTACAACTTCGCTTCTGATGTTGCTTGCTAGCCGTGGATTGAATGAATCTTGATTACCGGTTAAAATGTTGCTCATTTGGCGTTGGTAATCTTTATTTGGAACTGGGTAACGCAGCAACGTCGCCAGCAGAAACCTCCTGGTACCGGTACTTCGTACTATGATAAAACTCAGTCAACATACACCAAGTTCTGTCAATCGTAGTATTCCATGTGATGTACACCTAATATGCAAAAAATGTTGCTAAACTGGATAAAAATAGCAGACGAACATTTATTTACAAAATAAAAATACTTCGGTTGCCAATGAAAACAAGCCGGTAAAAAACAAGCAATATGTTTTCGGCTGTTACCATGGCAGGACATGAACGTGAAGCTAACGTCGGATTATAACTAAAACCAGGCACCTTATACGAGGTTCGCAAAATAACATTCAGTCTTTAGAAGTCACTTTATTTTATTGCTAGGACGTATTCAGCCGTTAAATGTATTATTTCCAACCGTTTTGCGATAGTATTTTCTAGATTGGAGGCAGCATTTAGATTTTATTCAAAGTTCAATTGGGATTACGTTGACAGTGTAACAATGTCGGCGCCAGTGATCTCTTACCAGTGCGCAACGTAGCCAGAATAAAAGGCATGATCATTTGGCCACTGCTATTACAAGACTGGTAGGAGGTAATAAATATGGGGCGAAAGTATTCAAAAAACAGATTTTCGCTGTTGCCATGGTAGCGGTGGGTCAGGATTGTTTTTCCAATTAGTGATGGTACGATCTGCCTATCAAGTTTGAACAAAATCAGCCAAGCCAAAAAAATCACAGAAGAGTTAAAAAGCCATTCCTGGTGAACAGTTACTCTAACTTTGGGGTCAAATTTCTCATTAATGAAAAAAGATATAAAAAATTCAAATAGTAACTTTGTACCCACACTCAAACCGAGTACAATGAGCTATGTCTGAGGTGTTGTATCACAGGGAATTGGACAAACTTATGTATTTTAATAAATTATTGAATAATAAAATGTTATATAACTTTTCTTTTACCCCCTCCCCTTCCTGGTATCTAAATCAAGTAATCACTATTTTTATTTTGAAAACACATTTCCGTCTGCTATTTTTGTCAGGTTCAAATCGTTCACCAATCGTTCATTTTTGGCATGTTAGATGTACATCACATAGAATACTAGGATTGGGAGAACTTAATGTATGTTGACCACCTGGAAACTGAGTTTTATCAATCTTGAAGGGCTCTCTGAACATCCACCCGCAGCCTGGACCCGCAGTAAAATCAGCCTTTTCACTTTGGCGCGTAAATGTTTTGACTTGACAAGTTGTTTGACAGCTAGCAAAAAGATTGTGCGACGCGCATCGTCGGCGGCGTCTTTTTTATGACGTTTTGAACACTTAGTCAATTTGAGCAGTATTTATTCGGACAATGACTCAAGTTTAGACGTCTGATTATTTTATTTTCACACGTACAGTGACACGCGTTCTACACTGACACGCGTTGCTAGGTCGCAGCACTGTCTTGGAGCATATTAATGGGCAATTGAGTTCCCGACCTAAATTTCTATCCCGATTTGTTGCACGTTCTTTCTTTAATATGAAATAATCAAATATGGGACATATGTAATAATAACAGAACTCCATACCCTCCCAGTGGCTTCGCTCGTGAAAGTACGGCAGCAGGATACACCGCATCACTCGTGAAAATAACTTCCATACGCAATGAAAGCCACGGGGAGGGTATGGGGTTCTGTCATAATACTTCATTATCACTGAAAACATTTTCCCCCTGAAATAAATTCCAGTGAAAATGCCATTTCCCTCACACTCTATTGAGACACAGCACAGTGAAAATTGGATTCACATGTAATGCTTGAAAACATGTCAGCAAAAATAAATTAAGTGAAATTCTACGTGACTTCATAAGAGTTGGATATGAACAAATTACACCCGACCCTACCACTCCATACACAATGTAAACTACACGCCAAAACATCCTTTCGCCCATGGGTACTATCGTGTTTCACCAGTATATTCTATTTGACTTCAGGAGAAATTGAAATAAACAAATTAATTATAATTTCAGCCTCTAGTTGAGCACTGATTAAATCATAAACTACCTCGTCTTTATGTCAACTTTAAGTTATTCATTGCCTACATCAGTGACTTCAAAATATATGTTTCAATCCCAAGAATTTAACTCGCTGTTAATTGCATGGGAGTGCCAGTCTTTCATGAATTTCTATTGTCATGTCAAATTCTTGCGATTACTGGGAACATGAAGCTGTAACTAAATCGTGGTATAAGCACCGGTTAGGCAGGCTTGAACTATGCATGTGAAGCCACCTGAGAGGTATATTCAATCCAATAGATTTCTCATTGTTTGGTAACTATTTGCTGCAAATGCAGCAAAAATCAATATAAAAATATTACCCACACAGCATTCTACAGGTTACTTGTTTAAATAAGTGTTTTAAAAAACCTGTTTAAAAGTAAACCGCCGTTGCGTCGCAACAGAGCTAAAAATTTAACCACCGTTGCGCCGCAACGGAGCTAAAAATGTAACCGCCGTTGCGCCGCAACGGAGCTAAAAATTTAACCGCCGTTGCGCCGCAACGGAGCTAAAAATTTAACCGCCGTTGCGCCGCAACGGAGCTAAAACTTTGACCCAAACCTTTAACCCCAAAGTCACAACGCGCTTGGAAAACAAGATGTCGAAGGAAAGTCATCACCAACAGGGAGGTGCTGATCATCGTCGATCTCGTTTGGTAACTGCGACTGAAACACTTCACCGAGCCGCTGATGACGTGGCGAAATTATTGGCCGAAGACCAGACAAGTCGTCGCAATGAACCAAGTCATTCACAGTTACAAATATCCCCGCCACCATTGTCGGCGCCTTCGGGTCCCGCGACGCGAGCAGTTCGTTGACAAAATCGACACACGACTTTTCTAGTAAAGAAGCCCTTGGTGAATTATTCCCTAGTTTAAGGGATCAACGTTCTGGAAAAGGTCGCTCAAAACCATGTATGTAAATGTGTCGAAATGGGCTTAGTGCGAGTGGCTAGTGCTAGTAGCACTAATCCAAAAAAGTACTAGATCTAGTGCTAAAATGGCACTAGATCTAGCGCTAAAATGGCACTAGATCTAGTGCTAAAATGTGCATAGTGCGAGTGGCATTGTTATCGCATTGTCAACGACGTCGATTAATAGGAGGGGCATCAACAACCACTTTCATATGCAAACTACAAACAGTATAAAACATCGGCAATATGCGCAAGATGTCCATAATAATACTTTCTTTATATAATATCGGATTCTGCCGTAAATTCGCCCATCCCAAAAATCGCCCTGGGGATTTCACGGCTGATGGGCGCTTATTTGGGGTTCAAAATTTAAAAAAATAATTATCAAACATTTTGGGGGGGGGGAATTTTCATTGTATCTAACTACACAGACTTTCTACGCCGTCAGTTGGGCCACCCAAGACGAAAGAAACTATTGCAGAATCAACAATAATTAATAATTCTTGCTGAATTATAAAGTAGACCACCTGGAATGTCATTACAGTGTCTCCCAGTGTAATTTTTCAAATACATTTGTTTTTATTTTATTGGTAACAAAAGTATATTTTAAATGACGTTTCTAATAAAAACGAACACAACTGCATTGCGTAGCAGCAAGCAATCACATATGCTCAATCCGGACATGCTACGTTTCACAAACGTTGAATATTACTCAGTAGTGATTATAATAACGCACAAAAAATAAATTCGTTGATTCAAATAAAATTCAACTTAGTTTCATCGTACGCAAATGATTCCGATTGCATATAAACGCTCGATGCGGTAGGGTATCCGCGGTGTTTCTACTGCGTGAGTTGAGCTAATAGGTCAAATCGCTAATTAACCAATCAAAATGCTGGATGATGCCAATGCGTTCAAATCACCATAGCTTATTTAAATATGTTTATGTTATTGAACGCAACGCGGAAGAGATTTGCCGGTGTTGTAGTACCGGGAGTACGCTCTTTTGGCTTGGATTTTGATGGGAAAATGGCATGATTTTTTTTAAATAAAAAAATAGTTGTTTTCAAAGATGAACTTTAGCATAAGAAGAATAATTTAACATTGTTTACAGTGATAACAGCTCTTTGTCCAAACGGAGCTTACGCTAGTCACAATAAACACGCTCTTGAATAAAAACTTAAATAGACTGATTTAGGCGTCAGGAACGATTGAAATGTCCGATAAATTACGACAAAATGTTTTAAAAAAATAAATTTAAAAACTGCCGAAAAATCGCCCTGGACGATTTCTTGCTCCATTTTTTTAACGCGACCATACACTGGGTTTGTTTAGCTGTGAATGGTTAAAATACGTATTTCACAACCGGAAATTCAACAGACGAACTTGTTACTTCACTTGTTTTAATTATTAACAACTGTAACAAGAACAAGATTTCGAGAGTCTACAACAAAAAATCCTAAGGGCTCCTAAAAAATATTTTTGCAGAGAAAGTGTCTGGACATATAGCATATATAATATGGTCCCGTTAAAAATCAAAAAATCGGTGAGGTTGCATCATATTCCGTTAGTTCCTCCATGATACAATGTAACAACAGGATTGCGTGAAAATGTATATGCCCATTCACAGGTCGCAGTACACACAAAATGAGGTATGTACGACCTAGAAATAGTACCGTATGCGAGTACCAAGTTGCGAGTCGCAAGTAGCAAAATATGCCATATGCTAGTGGTAAAAACGCCATATGCGAGTGGTAAAATGTATCGTTTGCTAGTAGCAAAAAAGCCCTATGCGAGGGGTAATACAAAGGCTTGTAACGTTTGCTTATAATATAACAACGTACGTTCAATTGTGTTTTATCACAGTAAAATCAAATATTTATCATGGTTACGAAATGATGTGTACATGGTTGGTTAAGATTGACATGATGCTGTTATGGTTTTTACTTTAGGGGTGATTCATATATAAAAATAATGGTAGCAAATAGGTGTCAATGCGATCTAGCCTAGGTGTCGACCGGCGCACGCCGCCCTGTACTCAACATTACAGTCGACTAGTGTACGCGGATTACATTGCGAAGGTCGCAAATAAAAGCAGCTTTAACTACTATTTCCAGTGCTTTTTGTTTATTATTCATTTAAGTGTTTATATCAAAAAGTTCATTCAGTCGTTTGCATAGAATCGATGTTTGCTCTTCACGAAATTGCACAGGAAATGTGAAAGCACAATAATTTAATAAACGGCCATGACCAGCCAGCACTACGGCAACCGAGGTGGATCACAACATGGCATTTTATAAAACCATTTTTACAATTCATTTACATTTTGAAAACAAATTTTTACTTGTTAATCCTTTTTTAAACACCATTTTCGGTCCTGGAATCAATTTTTAAAACCCACTTTCGTTTCTGGGTTCTGTTTTTATTTTAAAATCCAATTGTTTAAATCCATTTTCATTTTCAAAATTCATTTTCGTTTTCAAATTCCATTTTCATTTTCAAAATGCATTTTCGTTTTCAAATTCCATTTTCATTTTCAAAATTCCATTTTCGTTTTTAAAATTCATTTTCATTTTTAAAATCCATTTTCGTTTTCAAATTCCATTTTCATTTTCAAAACCAATTTCATTTTCACTTTTTGACCTGTGACCTCGCCCTCTAACCCCATATGACGTGACTAAGAATTGTAACTCGGATTCCGGATTTTTTATTTCCACCGGTAACGATTCCATGGTAAAGCTTATTTACGTAAGTTCTTCTTCTTCAGACTATACCCTATTTGGCCGTGTTTTTTTAGGGGGTTCTTATCTTCATCTGTCGGCTTACGCTGTGGTGTCGTATGCCTGTACATACACCGATGGCGCTGCCTTGTGTACCGACAGTACCTTATCCGGTACGATAACACAGCGGACCCACAGCTATAACTTGTTATAATCTGAGTATCAACGTTACAGCTGATAAAACGAGAGCTCCAAAGTTGATTAGAATAAGTTATAGCCGTGGTTTTGCTGCGTTTTGTACCGGTAGGGTATTGTCGGTAAACAAGGCAACGTCGTCGGCGGACAAGCCTGACCACAAATGCATTTGACGTCAAAATGTAAGCCAACCTATGAAGCCAAAAACCCTTTATGAACTAAAATCGCCACGGAACCACGGCTAAAGTTATAGTCTGAAGAATAACTTACGTAAAAAAGCCTTACCATGGAAACGTCGCTGGTGGAAATAAAAAAAAAATCAGGTCAAGTTGAAATGGTATACAAAACACAAATCGAATCGAAATGAGAATCTTAGTAAAAACAATTAAAAACAGTTAAAGTTAAAGCGATAGGCGGGGAACAACAGTGATTTTTATGTAAATTCTGATGGAAAATTTGCTTCAACGTGAAAAATACTTATATACCTATACTTCAAATGTCAACAAAAACATGAGAATGGATTTTAAAAATAAAAACGGATTAGGAAAAACAAAAACGTATTTAAAAAACGATAGATTTTAAAAATGAAAATGGATTTAAAAAAAGAAAATGGATTTTAAAAATGAAAATGGATTTTGAAAACAAAAATGGGTTTTAAAAACAAAAATAGATTTTGAAATCAAATATGAATTTTAAAAACAAAAATGGATTTTAAAAATGAAAATGGATTTTGAAAACGAAAATAGATTTAAAAAAAGAAAATGGATTTTTAAATCAGAAATGAATTTTTGAAAATGAAAAAGGATTTTAAAAAAGGAAAATGGATTTTTAAATCAAAAATGAATTTTGAAAATGAAAAAGGATTTTAAAAATGAAAATGGATTTTGAAAACGAAAATGGATTTTAAAAAAGGAAAATGGATTTTTAAATCAAAAATGGATTTTGAAAATGAAAACGGATTTTGAAAATGAAAACGGATTTAAACAATTGTTCTTTTTAAATGAAAACAGATATTAGAAACAAAAATCGATTTTAGAATCGAAAATGGTTATTAAAAGGGAATTATAAATAAAAATGAATTGTAAAAATAGTTTTATAAAATGCCATGTTGTGAGCCACCTCGGTTGCCGTACAGCACACTCCGCATAACATGTGAAAATTGTTTTTTCTTTCGGTAAAATTAGTATGAACCCGTGGTCAGCGATTAAAGAATCATAGAATTATAATTGTAGTTAGTAAAAACGGGTGCATGTTCACCGAAGGGTCACAGAATTCCTGTGTCACGCGCCGCCGTTTAAATGAAGACAATGGCAGGTTTCAAAAGTAGTCACACCTCGGAGAGGTGTTAAATTTGCCACAACCCAAGTGTTAACTGTTGCTACCGTCGTACGGTAAATCTAGGAATTCCTCTACAGCGCCCTCTATTACAATTGTTTGTTTGATATGCACTGGAGTAGAAATGCCGTCAACGTAAAGGGCTCATACCACTAATTGAATTTCCATAGACGACAATGTTAACATATGACGAGATTGCTATATGAAAATGACGAAGAAAGTTGAAAATATGGCTCAAAAATGGGAAACCAACATGCCAGTAATCAACCATATGAAAAAAACTAACATGTTGGCCAGCTCAAACTCTTGCAAATCTCAGGTAAACAAGACACACCTACTGTACTTGGATTGCACCAAGAGAAATCACTGGAAAAACACCAAGATTAGAACATCCATTAACACACAGAATAAACCCACAGGTACACAGCCGCTAAGTAGTAAACAAAAGACCACATGTTGGTCTCACCTCTGACCCAGGTGATTACGCCCTCAAACGGGGAGCACCTGAGAAAAATAATATTTAAAAAATTTCATTGGTTCTTGCTAGGCATTTAGTGGCATGAGACCTAAATATGGCAGCCATTTAAAGACCGGGCTCCATCAGTTTGCCCCGAAATCTAGGTGAATACTTAATTTAAATGTATTTTCTAGTAGCGATAGAAATGATTAATATCTATTGGTGCTGACATTACAATTGTGTTTGATTCTTTGTATTTTATGGATTTGTATTTGATGATTCAAAATGTGCATGTTCATTACGACGTTGCTCAAGTTTTATATGTACTTTTGTACTGTAGTTTACCTGGATGGTATAGACAGCAAAATAAAGTTCGTGAAGACTACGAAATTACAGCTATTATCATTCTGAGTAAAGAATTAAGGGTAGCGCCCGCAACAGTAAACTAGAAATGTCCGAGGACACAGAAGTTCAGCTTGAAGGTCAATCTCCAGTCGATGAAGACAGAGATCAAGCAGCAAGTGTCAATGGGACGCGAATGCGGACTTTAACACTGAAAGGTAAGGAGCTCAGATTCAACATTCTTAGAAGAGATTTGAAAGCAAAGAAATCTGAACTTAGTAAAGCCAAAAGAAATGCTATTATGCAAAAGGGATTTGAAGATACCCGAGCACTTAAACAAAAGCTGTTGGTTGCACAGATAGCATGGCAAGACATAAGTGAACTTTATGATGAACTTGCTGAATTGTTGGAAAAGCAGGAAGAAATTGCTGCATTCACAAAACAGAAACAACAAGACTTTTTGGAATGGCATAAATTTGAGGATGACATCAAAGTAGAAATTCAACATCGTATTGATATGGAAATGCTAAACCCTGAATCACTCAAATCAAGTTCACAGAAAACTAAAATTAGTAGCCATAGCAACCGTACAACTCCCAGTGTCAGGTCAATGAAACTGGAACTTAAGAAACAGGAAGCTGCATTGATAGTACAGCTAGCGTTTGCACAAAAGGAAAAACAGCTAGAAAGAGAGGAGCTAGAACATAGAAGGAGGATTGAAGAATTAAAGTTACATAAGAAACTTGCTGAAAATCAGGCACAGCAAGAAGTGATATATGAAGTAGACAGATCTGATGAAGGAAGTCAGAATTTGAGTGGCATACTGCCAGCCAATAAGGATGAAGATATGTACAAATTTTTAAATTCACAACCAGAGATGGATGAACAACACTCACAATCAAATAATACAGAAGCACAAAGGGCTATGCAAACTACTAGTTGTACAGCCAGCAGTTTTGATTACAGCCATGTTCCTTCAGTACACGATCAGAACTGTGCATTAATTTTGTCACCAAAAATGGAAGCAAAGGTAAACAAAAAAGTAGAAAACAAGGATGCCAGGGCCATGGTGAGCAGTGTTCCAAACCCACTTGCGAATGAAGTCACTGATGCTATGAAACAGTTGGTGGACTCATTTAGGCTTCCTCAAGTCAAATTAGAAATTTTCAGCGGAAACCCACTCCAGTTTCTCTCATGGGAGTCCTCTTTCAAGTCTCTGATTGAGTCAAAGGCCCCCTCAGTGGTTGAAAGATTAAATTTGTTGAGCCAACATCTGTCTGGTGAGCCCAAAGCAATGGTTAATAGCTACTTCTTGCTCCAAACTGAAGAGGCATTTGTACAAGCCAAAGCAGAGTTGAAGGACAGGTATGGTAACAATACAGTGATTGCCAAGGCATTCATAGATAAGCTTGCATCATCACCAAGGATCCAACCACGTGACTCCATTGGACTCCGAAGATTTTCTGATATGTTAAATGAAATTGTTGCAGCAAAGCGAACAATACATGATCTTGGTGTCTTGGATTACCCACAAGAAAATGCAAAGCTGGTAGCTAAAATTCCAACTTATATAGAAAACCAATGGAGACGTATTACACATGCCAGTGTTAGCAGTGGATGTTTTCCAACCTTTGAGCGGTTTGCATTATTTGTGAAAGAAAAGGCAAAAGAAGCAAACATACCTGCTTTTGAACCTGAAGTGAAAGACTGGAAGGAATCTTCTGTTTTCAATAGAGAAAGCAAAAACACCAGCAGGGGAGGGAACCAAGTGAAAGCTAGAACATTTACCACAAATGTAATCAGTGGTAATGAAGATCTGAAGTGCCCTTTTTGCAAAGAACAGCACCATATTGATGACTGTGACAAACTGATGAATCTTCACAGAAGAGAACGAAAGCAATTCTTCAAGACAGAAGGTCTGTGCTATGCTTGTGGGATGACTAAAGAACACAACGGGAGAGCATGTACATCCAGAGTTGATTGTAAGAAATGTTCAAAAAAACATTTGACAGCTCTCCACTATGATGAAAACCGTACTACCAGTGTAAGTCATTGCATTTCTGTATGTAACAGAGAAGGACAGACAACTGACAACTCCATGATTGTACCTGTATGGGTACGAAGCAAAGTTAATCCCAACAGAGAAATTTTACAATATTGTGTTCTAGATCCACAGAGCAATACCTGTTTCATCTCAAAAGAACTTCAGAAACAACTTAGAATCATAGGGCATGATACTGAACTGACAATGTCAACAATGCAAATGAATGGTGCAGTTGTTTCAGCTAAGAGGATAAGGGATTTAGATATTCTTAGTTACGACAGAAAGGTTGTAATACCAGTGCCAACATCCTACACCAGAGACCATGTTCCAGCAGAGAGACACCAAATCCCAAGTTCAGAGGTGGCAATGAAGTGGAACCGTCTACAAAGAATTGCTGATAAGATACCTCCAATCATGCCTCAAGTTAAGGTTGGAATATTAATAGGTAACAATGTTCCATCGGCTGTAAGACCTAGAGATATCATAGCTGGCGATGAAGATCATCCATATGGCCAAAGGTCTCTACTAGGATGGGGAATAGTTGGAACAATTTGTTCAAATTCAGAAAACAATGTTGTGTCAAACCGCATTGTGACCACAGAAACAAATGCAGCGAGTCAGCTTACAGCCATGCCTGCAAAAAAGCCGAAATTAGTTAACAGATTGGTAGTTCAGTCAACCTCACAACAGGTTCAACAGATGTTTGAACGGGACTTTATTGAACATAAACACAAACAAGAATCTCTGTCAGTTAATGATCATAAGTTCATCAGGTGCCTCTCTGACAATATCATCAAGAGAGAGGATGGTCACTATGAGATGCCCCTTCCACTGAAGTACAATAATCTTCGACTTCCAAACAACAAACCATTAGCTGTAAAAAGAACATTACAACTCAAAAGACGATTGCAAGGAAATCAGAAATACAAAAAAGATTACTTCACATTTATGGAAGATATCCTAACCAACTGTACTGAAGAAGTTCCTGAAGATCAACAGAATGTAGATGGCAGGGTGAATTATGTACCACATACAGCTGTGTATCACCCCAAAAAAAAACCTGATAAGATCCGTGTGGTTTTTGATTGCTCTGCAAGATATGAGGGCATATCTCTTAATGAGTGTCTCCTCCAAGGACCTGATCTTACCAATGGTCTAGTTGGGGTCTTAAGTCGCTTCAGAAAAGAAGAGGTGGCAGTGATGGCGGACATCCAGGGTATGTTCCACCAGTTCCATGTCACTCCAAATGATAGGGATCTGTTACGCTTCTTATGGTGGAAAGATGGTGACTTGGACAAGGAATTGTCTGAGTACAGAATGACTGTACACTTATTTGGTGCAGCCAGTTCACCAGGATGTGCCAACTTTGGTCTGAAGAGAGCAGCAGATGATGGAGAGGAGGAATTTGGTGAAGAAGCAGCTAGCTTTATCAGAGATGACTTTTATGTAGACGATGGGTTAAAGTCAGTTTCAGATGTAAGCAAAGCCATCACCCTTGTTAACAATAGTATTGATATTTGTGCTAAAGCTGGGTTGAAACTGCACAAGTGGATCTCAAACAAGAGAGAAGTGCTGGATGCGATACCTCCTGAAGCTCGTGCGTCAAGTTTGATGGAAGTAAACCTTCAAACAGACCTCTTACCTGTAGAAAGAGCATTAGGAGTGACATGGGTCGTGGAGGGTGACTTTTTCCAATTTAGAATATTATTGCGCGACTTACCACTTACTCGCAGAGGTATTCTTGCTACCATCTGCTCAGTGTATGATCCTTTAGGTTTTGCAGCCCCAGTAATCCTAACTGGAAAGATCATCTTGCAAGAATTATGTAGAAATAATGTTGATTGGGATGATCCCATCACTGAAGACCTCAGAATGAAATGGATACAGTGGAGAACTGACATTCTTGAGTTACAGAGTTTGAAGGTAAACCGTTGCTATAAACCTAACAACTTTGGTGAAGTCAAGAGAATAGAGCTTCATTACTTCTCTGATGCCAGTGAAACAGGTTATGGACAGAGCACATATTTGAGACAAATCAACCAGGATGACGAAGTATACTGTTCTTTCGTCATAGGAAAGGCCAGAGTCACACCACTCAACAAACAAATCACCATCCCTCGCCTTGAGCTGACAGCAGCAGTTTTATCTGCAAGAATGAGTCACTACATCACCACAGCACTACAGTTTAAAGATGTGAAAGAGTATTTTTGGGTAGATAGTAAAGTTGTTCTTGGATACATAAATAATGAATCCAAACGTTTTCACACCTATGTCGCCAACAGGGTCCAGCAGATATGAGAGTTGACTTCTCCAGATGCATGGAAGTATGTTAACACTGCCTCAAACCCAAGTGATGATGCTAGCAGAGGGATAACTGCCAGGCAACTTATCGAAGATTCTAACTGGTTAACTGGACCAGATTTTCTATGGAATGATAAGTCCCTATCTGCAACAGAATTTCGATATGAGTGTACCAGTGACACAGAAGAAGAGATGAGGAGAGAAATGAAGAGAACTTCCACGGTATTGAAGACTAATTCACTCACATCCTGTTCAGATGGTCAATTGATCAACTGCTTTGATCAGTACTCATCATGGGACGCATCTAAACGAGCAGCCGCTAATTGTCTACGTCTTAAGGCAAAAATTATATTATAACTATGAGCGAAGGACCATGATTACGTGATAACAAATAAGCGAAGGACCACGATTATATTATAAATATGAGCGAAGGACCATGATTACGTGATAAATATGAGCGAAGGACCATGAGTACGTTATAAATATGAATGAAGGACCACGTTTATATTATAAATATGAGCGAAGGACCATGAGTACGTTATAAATATGAGCGAATGACCACGTTTTTATTATAAATATGAGCGAAGGACCACGATTACGTGATAAATATGAGCGAAGGACCACGTTTATATTATAAATAAGAGCGAAGGACCACGTTTATATTATAAATATGAGCGAAGGACCACGTTTATATTATAAATATGAGCGAAGGGCCATAGGTACGTCATAAATATGAGCGAAGGACCACGATTATTTTATAAATATGAGCGAAAGACCACGATTATATTATAAGTATGAGCGAAGGACCACGATTACGTGATAAATATGAGCGAAGGACCACGTTTATATTATAAATAAGAGCGAAGGACCACGTTTATATTATAAATATGAGCGAAGGACCACGTTTATATTATAAATATGAGCGAAGGGCCATAGGTACGTCATAAATATGAGCGAAGGACCACGTTTATATTATAAATATGAGCGAAGGACCATGATTACGTGATAACAAATAAGCGAAGGACCACGATTATATTATAAATATGAGCGAAGGGCCATAGGTACGTCATAAATATGAGCGAAGGACCACGATTATTTTATAAATATGAGCGAAAGACCACGATTATATTATAAGTATGAGCGAAGGACCACGATTACGTGATAAATATGAGCGAAGGACCACGTTTATATTATAAATAAGAGCGAAGGACCACGTTTATATTATAAATATGAGCGAAGGACCACGTTTATATTATAAATATGAGCGAAGGGCCATAGGTACGTCATAAATATGAGCGAAGGACCACGTTTATATTATAAATATGAGCGAAGGACCATGATTACGTGATAACAAATAAGCGAAGGACCACGATTATATTATAAATATGAGCGAAGGACCATGATTACGTGATAAATATGAGCGAAGGACCACGATTACATGATAAATATGAGCGAAGGACTACGTTTATATTATGAATAAGAGCGAAGGACCACAATTACATGATAAATATGAGCGAAGGACCACGTTTATATTATAAATATGAGCGAAAGACCACGTTTTTATTAAAAAACATGAGCGAAGGACCACGTTTTTCTTATAAATATGAGCGAAGGACCATGATTACGTGATAAAAAATGAGCGAAGGACCACGTTTATATTATAAATATGAGCGAAGGACCATGATTACGTGATAACAAATAAGCGAAGGACCACGATTATATTATAAATATGAGTGAAGGACCACGTTTATATTATAAATCAGAGCGAAGGACCATGATTACGTGATAAATATGAGCGAAGCACCATGAGTACGTTATAAATATGAGCGAAGCACCACGTTTATATTATAAATATGAGCGAAGGACCATGAGTACGTTATAAATATGAGCGAAGGGCCACGTTTATATTATAAATATGAGCGAAGGACCATGAGTACATTATAAATATGAGCGAAGGTCCACGTTTATATTATAAATATGAGCGAAGGACCATGATTATGAGCGAAGGACCACGTTTATATTATAAATAAGAGCGAAGGACCACATTTATATTATAAATATGAGCGAAGGACCACGTTTATATTATAAATATGAGCGAAGGACCATGATTACGTGATAACAAATAAGCGAAGGACCACGATTATATTATAAATATGAGCGAAGGACCATGATTACGTGATAAATATGAGCGAAGGACCATGAGTACGTTATAAATATGAGCGAAGCACCACGTTTATATTATAAATATGAGCGAAGGACCATGAGTACGTTATAAATATGAGCGAAGGGCCATGTTTATATTATAAATATGAGCGAAGGGCCATAGGTACGTCATAAATATGAGCGAAGGACCACGTTTATATTATAAATATGAGCGAAGGACCATGATTACGTGATAACAAATAAGCGAAGGACCACGATTATATTATAAATATGAGCGAAGGACCATGATTACGTGATAAATATGAGCGAAGGACCACGATTACGTGATAAATATGAGCGAAGGACTACGTTTATATTATGAATAAGAGCGAAGGACCACAATTACATGATAAATATGAGCGAAGGACCACGTTTATATTATAAATATGAGCGAAGGACCACGTTTTTATTAAAAAATATGAGCGAAGGACCACGTTTTTATTATAAATATGAGCGAAGGACCATGATTACGTGATAAAAAATGAGCGAAGGACCACGTTTATATTATAAATATGAGCGAAGGACCATGATTACGTGATAACAAATAAGCGAAGGACCACGATTATATTATAAATATGAGCGAAGGACCATGATTACCTGATAAATATGAGCGAAGGACCACGTTTATATTATAAATCAGAGCGAAGGACCATGATTACGTGATAAATATGAGCGAAGCACCATGAGTACGTTATAAATATGAGCGAAGCACCACGTTTATATTATAAATATGAGCGAAGGACCATGAGTACGTTATAAATATGAGCGAAGGGCCACGTTTATATTATAAATATGAGCGAAGGACCATGAGTATGTTATAAATATGAGCGAAGGTCCACGTTTATATTATAAATATGAGCGAAGGACCATGATTATGAGCGAAGGACCACGTTTATATTATAAATAAGAGCGAAGGACCACATTTATATTATAAATATGAGCGAAGGACCACGTTTATATTATAAATATGAGCGAAGGACCATGATTACGTGATAACAAATAAGCGAAGGACCACGATTATATTATAAATATGAGCGAAGGACCATGATTACGTGATAAATATGAGCGAAGGACCATGAGTACGTTATGAATATGAGCGAAGCACCACGGTTATATTATAAATATGAGCGAAGGACCATGAGTACGTTATAAATATGAGCGAAGGGCCATGTTTATATTATAAATATGAGCGAAGGACCATGATTAAGTGATAAATATGAGCGAAGGACCATGAGTACGTTATAAATATGAGTGAAGGACCACGTTTATATTATAAATATGAGCGAAGGACCATGAGTATGTTATAAATATGAACGAAGGACCACGTTTATATTATAAATATGAGCGAAGGACCATGAGTACGTTATAAATATGAACGAAGGACCACGTTTATATTATAAATATGAGCGAAGGACCATTAGTACGTTATAAATATGAGCGAAGGACCACGATTATATTATACATATGAGCGAAGGACCATGATTACGTGATAAATATGAGCGAAGGACCATGATTACGTGATAAATATGAGCGAAGGACCATGAGTACGTTATAAATATGAACGAAGGACCACGTTTATATTATAAATATGAGCGAAGGACCATTAGTACGTTATAAATATGAGCGAAGGACCACGATTATATTATACATATGAGCGAAGGACCATGATTACGTGATAACAAATAAGCGAAGGACCACGATTATATTATAAATATGAGCGAAGGACCATGATTACGTGATAAATATGAGCGAAGGACCACGATTACGTGATAAATATGAGCGAAGGACTACGTTTATATTATGAATAAGAGCGAAGGACCACAATTACATGATAAATATGAGCGAAGGACCACGTTTATATTATAAATATGAGCGAAGGACCACGTTTTTATTAAAAAATATGAGCGAAGGACCACGTTTTTATTATAAATATGAGCGAAGGACCATGATTACGTGATAAAAAATGAGCGAAGGACCACGTTTATATTATAAATATGAGCGAAGGACCATGATTACGTGATAACAAATAAGCGAAGGACCACGATTATATTATAAATATGAGCGAAGGACCATGATTACCTGATAAATATGAGCGAAGGACCACGTTTATATTATAAATCAGAGCGAAGGACCATGATTACGTGATAAATATGAGCGAAGCACCATGAGTACGTTATAAATATGAGCGAAGCACCACGTTCATATTATAAATATGAGCGAAGGACCATGAGTACGTTATAAATATGAGCGAAGGGCCACGTTTATATTATAAATATGAGCGAAGGACCATGAGTATGTTATAAATATGAGCGAAGGTCCACGTTTATATTATAAATATGAGCGAAGGACCATGATTATGAGCGAAGGACCACGTTTATATTATAAATAAGAGCGAAGGACCACATTTATATTATAAATATGAGCGAAGGACCACGTTTATATTATAAATATGAGCGAAGGACCATGATTACGTGATAACAAATAAGCGAAGGACCACGATTATATTATAAATATGAGCGAAGGACCATGATTACGTGATAAATATGAGCGAAGGACCATGAGTACGTTATGAATATGAGCGAAGCACCTCGGTTATATTATAAATATGAGCGAAGGACCATGAGTACGTTATAAATATGAGCGAAGGGCCATGTTTATATTATAAATATGAGCGAAGGACCATGATTAAGTGATAAATATGAGCGAAGAACCATGAGTACGTTATAAATATGAGTGAAGGACCACGTTTATATTATAAATATGAGCGAAGGACCATGAGTATGTTATAAATATGAACGAAGGACCACGTTTATATTATAAATATGAGCGAAGGACCATGAGTACGTTATAAATATGAACGAAGGACCACGTTTATATTATAAATATGAGCGAAGGACCATTAGTACGTTATAAATATGAGCGAAGGACCACGATTATATTATAAATATGAGCGAAGGACCATGATTACGTGATAAATATGAGTGAAGGACCATGAGTACGTTATAAATATGAGCGAAGCACCACGTTTATATTATAAATATGAGCGAAGGACCATGAGTACGTTATAAATATGAGCGAAGGTCCACGTTTATATTATAAATATGAGCGAAGGACCATGATTAGGTGATAAATATGAGCGAAGGACCATGAGTACGTTATAAATATGAGCGAAGGACCACATTTATATTATAAATATGAGCGAAGGACCATGAGTACGTTATAAATATGAACGAAGGACCACGTTTATATTATAAATGTGAGCGAAGGACCATGAGTACGTTATAAATATGAGCGAAGGACCACGTTTTTATTATAAATATGAGCGATCGCGAAGGACCACGATTACGTGATAAATATGAGCGAAGGACCATGAGTACGTTATAAATATGAGCGAAGCATCACGTTTATATTATAAATATGAGCGAAGGAACATGAGTACGTTATAAATATGAGCGAAGGGCCACGTTTATATTATAAATATGAGCGAAGGACCATGATTAGGTGATAAATATGAGCGAAGGACCATGAGTACGTTATAAATATGAGCGAAGGACCACGTTTATATTAGAAATATGAGCGAAGGACCATGAGTACGTTATAAATATAAACGAAGGACCACGTTTATATTATAAATATGAGCGAAGGACCATGAGTACGTTATAAATATGAACGAAGGACCACATTTATATTATAAATATGAGCGAAGGACCATTAGTACGTTATAAATATGAGCGAAGGACCACGATTATATTATAAATATGAGCGAAGGACCATGATTACGTGATAAATATGAGCGAAGGACCATGAGTACGTTATAAATATGAGCGAAGGTCCACGTTTATATTATAAATATGAGCGAAGGACCATGATTAGGTGATAAATATGAGCGAAGGACCATGAGTACGTTATAAATATGAGCGAAGGACCACGTTTATATTATAAATATGAGCGAATGACCATGAGTACGTTATAAATATGAACGAAGGACCACGTTTATATTATAAATATGAGCGAAGGACCATGAGTACGTTATAAATATGAGCGAAGGACCACGTTTTTATTATAAATATGAGCGAAGGACGATGATTACGTGATAAATATGAGCGAAGGACCACGTTTATATTATAAATAAGAGCAAAGGACCACGTTTATATTATAAATATGAGCGAAGGACCACGTTTATATTATAAATATGAGCGAAGGGCCATGATTAGGTGATAAATATGAGCGAAGGACTATGAGTACGTTATAAATATGAGCGAAGGACCGTGATTACGTGACAATATGAGCGAAGGACCACGTTTATATTATAAATATGAGCGAGTCCTTCGGTCTTTCGAATAGGTCCTTCGGTTCTTCGCGGTCCTTCGTTTTAGTGAGTACCAGACAATGGACCTTGCCTAGGTCCTCCATTGTTACACCATAACAGAAAAGCATCGCGTGCAAACGTGTGATGATCTTTTACATAATCATTTCATCCTGGATTTAATAGGTGTCTTTGATTGTATACAATTAATAGCCGCTAGTTTTAAAACATCAACAATTTCATCATAGAGTTCATCGATCGCCATTCGATGTCTTACATCAAAGCAAGCAGAATCACGACAGGATAACACATCATGAGGTATAGAAATGCAGAAACAGTATATTTTTGAAGATTTGAAGAATTCCCAACAGTTTTTCAATGATACGCGTTAACGTACTCCAGCAACCCGGCCATTCCGTCAGACTGACTACACTACCCCTAGTATTTGAACAAAAGACCGGCCGATACCATGGTATGAAGTACCATCTTTATGTTATGTATAGTCTCAACTTTATGTTATATATATTATCATCTTTATGTTATGTATAGTTCCATTTTTATGTTATGTATAGTCTCATGTTTATGTTAAGTATAGTCTCATCTTTATGGTATGTATAGTATCATTTTTATGTTATGCATAGTCTCACCTTTATGTTATGAATAGTCTCATTTTATGTTATGTATCGTCTCATCTTTATGTTATGTATAGTCTCATCTTTATATTAAGTATAGTCTCATTTTTATGTTATGTATAGTATCATTTTTATGTTATGTATAGTCTCATTTTATGTTATGTATCGTCTCATCTTTATGTTATGTATAGTCTCATCTTTATATTAAGTATAGTCTCATTTTCATGTTATGTATAGTATCATGTTTATGTTATGTATAGTCTCATCTTTATGTTATGGATATTCCCATCTTTATGTTATGTATAGTCTCATCTTTATGTTATGTATAGTCTCATCTTTATGTTATGTATAGTATCATTTTTATGTTGTGCATAGTCTCATCTTTATGTTATGAATAGTCTCATTTTATGTTATGTATCGTCTCATGTTTATGTTATGTATAGTCTCATCTTTATATTAAGTATAGTCTCATTTTTATGTTATGTATAGTATCATTTTTATGTTATGTATAGTCTCATCTTTATGTTATGTATATTCTCATCTTTATGTTATGTATAGTCTCATCTTTATGTTATGTATAGTCCCATTTTATGTTATGTATAGTTTCATCTTTGTTATGTATAGTCTTATCTTTATGTTATGTATGTCTCATCATTATGTTATGTATATTCTCATCTTTATGTTATGTATAGTCTCATCTTTATGTTATGTATAGTCCCATTTTATGTTATGTATAGTTTCATCTTTGTTATGTTTAGTCTCATCTTTATGTTATGTATAGTCCCATTTTATGTTATGTATAGTTTCATCTTTGTTATGTATAGTCTTATCTTTATGTTATGTATAGTCTCATCTTTATGTTATGTATAGTCTCATCTTTATGTTATGTATAGTCTTATCTTTATGTTATGTATAGTCTCATCTTTATGTTATGTATATTCTCATCTTTATGTTATGTATAGTCTCATCTTTATGTTATGTATAGTCTCATCTTTATATTAAGTATAGTCTCATTTTTATGTTATGTATAGTATCATGTTTATGTTATGTATAGTCTCATCTTTATGTTATGGATATTCCCATCTTTATGTTATGTATAGTCTCATCTTTATGTTATGTATAGTCTCATCTTTATGTTATGTATAGTATCATTTTTATGTTATGCATAGTCTCATCTTTATGTTATGAATAGTCTCATTTTATGTTATGTATCGTCTCATCTTTATGTTATGTATAGTCTCATCTTTATATTAAGTATAGTCTCAGTTTTATGTTATGTATAGTATCATTTTTATGTTATGTATAGTCTCATCTTTATGTTATGTATATTCTCATCTTTATGTTATGTATAGTCTCATCTTTATGCTATGTATAGTCCCATTTTATGTTATGTATAGTTTCATCTTTGTTATGTATAGTCTTATCTTTATGTTATGTATGTCTCATCATTATGTTATGTATATTCTCATCTTTATGTTATGTATAGTCTCATCTTTATGTTATGTATAGTCCCATTTTATGTTATGTATAGTTTCATCTTTGTTATGTATAGTCTCATCTTTATGTTATGTATAGTCCCATTTTATGTTATGTATAGTTTCATCTTTGTTATGTATAGTCTTATCTTTATGTTATGTATAGTCTCATCTTTATGTTATGTATAGTCTTATCTTTATGTTATGTATAGTCTCATCTTTATGTTATGTATAGTCTCATTTTTATGTTATGTATATTCTCATCTTTATGTTATGTATAGTCTCATCTTTATGTTATGTATAGTCTCATCTTTTTGTTATGTATAGTCCCATTTTATGTTATGTATAGTTTCATCTTTGTTATGTATAGTCTCATTTTTATGTTATGTATATTCTCATCTTTATGTTATGTATAGTCTTATCTTTATGTTATGTATAGTCTCATCTTCATGTTATGTATCGTCTCATCTTTATGTTATGTATAGTCTCATTTTTATGTTATGTATAGTCTCATCTTTATGTTATGTATAGTCTTATATTTATGTTATGTATAGTCTCATCTTTATGTTATGTATAGTTTCATCTTTATGTTATGGATATTCTCATCTTTATGTTATGTATATTCCCATCTTTATGTTATGTATAGTCTCATCTTTATGTTATGTATAGTCTTATCTTTATGTTATGTATAGTCTCATCTTTATGTTATGTATATTCTCATCTTTATGTTATGTATAGTCTCATCTTTATGTTATGTATATTCTCATCTTTATGTTATGTATAGTCTTATCTTTATGTTATGTATAGTCTCATCTTGATGTTATGTATAGTCTCATCTTTATGTTATGTATAGTCTCATCTTTATGTTATGTATATTCCCATCTTTATGTTATGTATAGTCTCATCTTTATGTTATGTATAGTCTTATCTTTATGTTATGTATAGTCTCATCTTTATGTTTTGTATATTCTCATCTTTATGTAATGTATAGTCTCATCTTTATGTTATGTATAGTCTCATCTTTATGTTATACATAGTCTCATCTTTATGTTATGTATTGTCCCATTTTTATGTAATGTATAGTCTTATCTTTATGTTATGTATAGTCTCATCTTTATGTTATGTATAGTCCCATTTTTATGTAATGTATAGTCTCATCTTTATGTTATGTATAGTCCCATTTTTATGTTATGTATAGTCCCATTTTTATGTTACGTATTGTCTCATTTTTATGTTATGTATAGTCTCATCTTTATGTTATGTATAGTCCCATTTTTATGTAATGTATAGTCTTATCTTTATGTTATGTATAGTCTCATCTTTATGTTATGTATAGTCCCATTTTTATGTAATGTATAGTCTTATCTTTATGTTATGTATAGTCTCATCTTTATGTTATGTATAGTCCCATTTTTATGTAATGTATAGTCTCATCGTTATGTTATGTATAGTCCCATTTTTTTGTTATGTATAGTCCCATTTTTATGTTACGTATAGTCTCATTTTTATGTTATGTATAGTCTCATCTTTATGTTATGTGTAGTCTCATTTATATGTAATGTATAGTCTCATCTTTATGTTATGTATAGTCCCATTTTTATGTAATGTATAGTCTCATCTTTATGTTATGTATAGTCCCATTTTTATGTTATGTATAGTCCCATTTTTATGTTACGTATAGTCTCATTTTTATGTTATGTATAGTCGCATCTTTAAGTTATGTATAGTCTTGTCTTTATGTTATGTATATTCCCATTTTTATGGTATGTATATTCCCATCTTTATGTTATGTATAGTTCCTTCTTTATGTTATGGATATTCCCATCGTTATGTTATGTATATTCTCATCTTTATGTTATGTATAGTTCCTTCTTTATGTTATGTATAGTTCCTTCTTTATGTTATGGATATTCCCATTTTTATGTTAGGTATATTCCCATCTTTATGTTATGTATAGTTTCTTCTTTATGTTATGGATATTCCCATCTTTATGTTATGCATATTCTCATCTTTATGTTATGTATAGTTCCTTCTTTATGTTATGTATATTCCCATCTTTATGTTATGTAAAGTCCCATCTTTATGTTATGTATAGTTCCATCTTTATCTTATGGATATTCTCATCTTTATGTTATGTATAGTTCCTTCTTTATGTTATGTATAGTTCCATCTTTATGTTTTGTATAGTCTCATCTTTATGTTTTGTATATTCTCATCTTTATGTAATGTATAGTCTCATCTTTATGTTATGAATAGTCTCATCTTTATGGTATGAATAGTCTCATTTTATGTTATGTATAGTTTCATCTTTGTTATGTATAGTCTTATCTTTATGTTATGTATAGTCTCATCTTTATGTTATGTATAGTCTCATTTTTATGTTATGTATATTCTCATCTTTATGTTATGTATAGTCTTATCTATGTTATGTATAGTCTCATCTTTATGTTATGTATATTCTCATCTTTATGTTATGTATAGTCTCATCTTTATGTTTTGTATATTCTCATCTTTATGTAATGTATAGTCTTATCTTTATGTTATGTATAGTCTCATTTTTATGTTATGTATATTCTCATCTTTATGTTATGTATAGTCTTATCTTTATGTTATGTATAGTCTCATCTTTATGTTATGTATAGTCCTATTTTAATGTTATGTATAGTCTCATTTTTATGTTATGTATAGTCCCATTTTTATGTTATGTATAGTCCCATTTTTATGTAATGTATAGTCTTAGCTTTATGTTATGTATAGTCTCATCTTTATGTTATGTGTAGTCTCATTTTTATGTAATGTATAGTCTCATCTTTATGTTATGTATAGTCCCATTTTTATGTAATGTATAGTCTCATCTTTATGTTATGTATAGTCTCATCTTTAAGTTATGTATAGTCTTGTCTTTATGTTATGTATAGTCCCATTTTTATGTTATGTATAGTCCCATTTTTATGTTACGTATAGTCTCATTTTTATGTTATGTATAGTCTCATCTTTAAGTTATGTATAGTCTTGTCTTTATGTTATGTATATTCCCATTTTTATGGTATGTATAATCCCATCTTTATGTTATGTATAGTTCCTTCTTTATGTTATGGATATTCCCATCGTTATGTTATGTATATTCTCATCTTTATGTTATGTATAGTTCCTTCTTTATGTTATGTATAGTCTTGTCTTTATGTTATGTATATTCCCATTTTTATGGTATGTATAATCCCATCTTTATGTTATGTATAGTTCCTTCTTAATGTTATGGATATTCCCATCGTTATGTTATGTATATTCTCATCTTTATGTTATGTATAGTCTCATTTTTATGTTATGTATATTCTCATCTTTATGTTATGTATAGTCTTATCTATGTTATGTATAGTCTCATCTTTATGTTATGTATATTCTCATCTTTATGTTATGTATAGTCTCATCTTTATGTTTTGTATATTCTCATCTTTATGTAATGTATAGTCTTATCTTTATGTTATGTATAGTCTCATTTTTATGTTATGTATATTCTCATCTTTATGTTATGTATAGTCTTATCTTTATGTTATGTATAGTCTCATCTTTATGTTATGTATAGTCCTATTTTAATGTTATGTATAGTCTCATTTTTATGTTATGTATAGTCCCATTTTTATGTTATGTATAGTCCCATTTTTATGTAATGTATAGTCTTAGCTTTATGTTATGTATAGTCTCATCTTTATGTTATGTGTAGTCTCATTTTTATGTAATGTATAGTCTCATCTTTATGTTATGTATAGTCCCATTTTTATGTAATGTATAGTCTCATCTTTATGTTATGTATAGTCTCATCTTTAAGTTATGTATAGTCTTGTCTTTATGTTATGTATAGTCCCATTTTTATGTTATGTATAGTCCCATTTTTATGTTACGTATAGTCTCATTTTTATGTTATGTATAGTCTCATCTTTAAGTTATGTATAGTCTTGTCTTTATGTTATGTATATTCCCATTTTTATGGTATGTATAATCCCATCTTTATGTTATGTATAGTTCCTTCTTTATGTTATGGATATTCCCATCGTTATGTTATGTATATTCTCATCTTTATGTTATGTATAGTTCCTTCTTTATGTTATGTATAGTCTTGTCTTTATGTTATGTATATTCCCATTTTTATGGTATGTATAATCCCATCTTTATGTTATGTATAGTTCCTTCTTAATGTTATGGATATTCCCATCGTTATGTTATGTATATTCTCATCTTTATGTTATGTATAGTCCCATGTTTATGCTATGTATAGTCCCATCCTCATGTTATGTATAGTTCCATCTGACTGTTATGTATAGTCCCGTCTGTCTGTTATGTACAGTTCCATTTTTTATGTTATGTATATTCTCATCTTTATGTTACGTATAGTCTCATTTTTATGAGATGTATAGTCTCATCTTTATGTTATGTATAGTTCCATCTTTATGTCATGTATAGTTCCATATTTATGTTACATATAGTCTCATTTTTATGTAATGTATAGTCTCATCTTTATGTTATGTATAGTCCCATTTTTATGTAATGTATAGTCTCATCTTTATGTTATGTATAGTCCCATTTTTATGTTATGTATAGTCCCATTTTTATGTTACGTATAGTCTCATTTTTATGTTATGTATAGTTTCATCTTTAAGTTATGTATAGTCTCGTCTTTATGTTATGTATAGTCTCATTTTTATGTTATGTATATTCCCATTTTTATGTTAGGTATATTCCCATCTTTATGTTATGGATATTCCCATCGTTATGTTATGTATATTATCATCTTTATGTTATGTATAGTTCCTTCTTTATGTTACGGATATTCCCATCTTTATGTTATGTATAGTTCCTTCTTTATGTTATGGATATTCCCATTTTTATGTTAGGTATATTCCCATCTTTATGTTATGTATAGTTCCTTCTTTATGTTATGGATATTCCCATCGTTATGTTATGTATATTCTCATCTTTATGTTATGTATAGTTCCTTCTTTATGTTACGGATATTCTCATCTTTATGTTATGTATAGTTCCTTGTTTATGTTACGGATATTCCCATCTTTATGTTATGTATAGTTCCTTCTTTATGTTATGGATATTCCCATTTTTATGTTAGGTATATTCCCATCTTTATGTTATGTATAGTTCCTTCTTTATGTTATGGATATTCCCATCTTTATGTTATGTATAGTTCCTTCTTTATGTTATGGATATTCCCATCTTTATGTTATGCATATTCTCATCTTTATGTTATGTATAGTTCCTTCTTTATGTTATGTATATTCCCATCTTTATTTTATGTAAAGTCCCATCTTTATGTTATGTATAGTCCCATTTTTTTATGTTATGTATATTCCCATCTTTATGTTATGTAATGTTCCATCTTTATGCTATGTATAGTTCCATCTTTATCTTATGGATATTCTCATTTTTATGTTATGTATAGTTCCTTCTTTATGTTATGGATATTCCCATCTTTATGTTATGTATATTCTCATCTTTATGTTATGTATAGTCCCATTTTTTATGTTATGTATATTCTCATCTTTATGTTACGTATAGTCTCATTTTTATGAGATGTATAGTCTCATCTTTATGTTATGTATAGTTCCATCTTTATGTCATGTATAGTTCCATCTTTATGTTACGTATAGTCTCATTTTTATGTTATGTATAGTCCCATCTTTATGTTATGTATAGTCCCATTTTAATGTTATGTATAGTCTCATTTTTATGTTATGTATATTCCCATCTTTGTGTTATGTATGGTCTAATCTTTAAGTTATGTATAGTCTCATCTTTATGTTATATATAGTCTCATTTTTATGTTATGTATATTCCCATTTTTATGTTATGTATATTCCCATCTTTATGTTATGTTATGTGTATTCTCATTTTTATGTTATGTATAGTTTCTTTTTTATGTTATGGATATCCCCATCTTCATGCTATGTATATTCTCATCTTTATGTTATGTATAGTTCCTTCTTTATGTTATGTATAGTCCCATCTGTATGTATTGTTCCATCTTTATGTTATGTATAGTTTTATTTTTATGTTATGGATATTCCCATCTTTATGTTATGTATATTCTCATCTTTCATCTTTATGTTATGTATAGTTCCATCTTTATGTTATGTATAGTCCCATTTGTTATGCTATGTATAGTCCCATCCTTATGTTATGTATAATTCCATCTTAATGTTATGTATAGTCCCATCTTTATGTTATGTATAGTCCCATTTGTTATGCTATGTATAGTCCCATCCTTATGTTATGTATAGTCCCATCTTTATGTTATGTATAGTCCCATTTGTTATGCTATGTATAGTCCCATCCTTATGTTATGTATAATTCCATCTTAATGTTATGTATAGTCCCATCTTTATGTTATGTATAGTCCCATTTGTTATGCTATGTATAGTCCCATCCTTATGTTATGTATAGTCCCATCTTTATGTTATGTATAGTCCCATTTGTTATGCTATGTATAGTCCCATCCTTATGTTATGTATAATTCCATCTTAATGTTATGTATAGTCTCATCTTTATGTTATGTATAGTCCCATTTTTATGTTATGTATAGTCCCATTTTTATGTTACGTATAGTCTCATTTTTATGTTATGTATAGTTTCATCTTTAAGTTATGTATAGTCTCGTCTTTATGTTATGTATAGTCTCATTTTTATGTTATGTATATTCCCATTTTTATGTTAGGTATATTCCCATCTTTATGTTATGGATATTCCCATCGTTATGTTATGTATATTATCATCTTTATGTTATGTATAGTTCCTTCTTTATGTTACGGATATTCCCATCTTTATGTTATGTATAGTTCCTTCTTTATGTTATGGATATTCCCATTTTTATGTTAGGTATATTCCCATCTTTATGTTATGTATAGTTCCTTCTTTATGTTATGGATATTCCCATCGTTATGTTATGTATATTCTCATCTTTATGTTATGTATAGTTCCTTCTTTATGTTACGGATATTCTCATCTTTATGTTATGTATAGTTCCTTGTTTATGTTACGGATATTCCCATCTTTATGTTATGTATAGTTCCTTCTTTATGTTATGGATATTCCCATTTTTATGTTAGGTATATTCCCATCTTTATGTTATGTATAGTTCCTTCTTTATGTTATGGATATTCCCATCGCTATGTTATGTATATTCTCATCTTTATGTTATGTATAGTTCCTTCTTTATGTTACGGATATTCCCATCTTTATGTTATGTATAGTTCCTTCTTTATGTTATGGATATTCCCATCTTCATGTTATGCATATTCTCATCTTTATGTTATGTATAGTTCCTTCTTTATGTTATGTATATTCCCATCTTTATTTTATGTAAAGTCCCATCTTTATGTTATGTATAGTCCCATTTTTTTATGTTATGTATATTCCCATCTTTATGTTATGTAATGTTCCATCTTTATGCTATGTATAGTTCCATCTTTATCTTATGGATATTCTCATTTTTATGTTATGTATAGTTCCTTCTTTATGTTATGGGTATTCCCATCTTTATGTTATGTATATTCTCATCTTTATGTTATGTATAGTCCCATTTTTTATGTTATGTATATTCTCATCTTTATGTTACGTATAGTCTCATTTTTATGAGATGTATAGTCTCATCTTTATGTTATGTATAGTTCCATCTTTATGTCATGTATAGTTCCATCTTTATGTTACGTATAGTCTCATTTTTATGTTATGTATAGTCCCATCTTTATGTTATGTATAGTCCCATTTTAATGTTATGTATAGTCTCATTTTTATGTTATGTATATTCCCATCTTTGTGTTATGTATGGTCTAATCTTTAAGTTATGTATAGTCTCATCTTTATGTTATATATAGTCTCATTTTTATGTTATGTATATTCCCATTTTTATGTTATGTATATTCCCATCTTTATGTTATGTTATGTGTATTCTCATTTTTATGTTATGTATAGTTTCTTTTTTATGTTATGGATATCCCCATCTTCATGCTATGTATATTCTCATCTTTATGTTATGTATAGTTCCTTCTTTATGTTATGTATAGTCCCATCTGTATGTATTGTTCCATCTTTATGTTATGTATAGTTTTATTTTTATGTTATGGATATTCCCATCTTTATGTTATGTATATTCTCATCTTTCATCTTTATGTTATGTATAGTTCCATCTTTATGTTATGTATAGTCCCATTTGTTATGCTATGTATAGTCCCATCCTTATGTTATGTATAATTCCATCTTAATGTTATGTATAGTCCCATCTTTATGTTATGTATAGTCCCATTTGTTATGCTATGTATAGTCCCATCCTTATGTTATGTATAGTCCCATCTTTATGTTATGTATAGTCCCATTTGTTATGCTATGTATAGTCCCATCCTTATGTTATGTATAATTCCATCTTAATGTTATGTATAGTCCCATCTTTATGTTATGTATAGTCCCATTTGTTATGCTATGTATAGTCCCATCCTTATGTTATGTATAGTTCCATCTTAATGTTATGTAAAGTCCCATCTTTATGTTATGTATAGTTCCATTTGTTATGTAATGTATATTCTCATCTTTATGTTACGTATAGTCTCATTTTTATGATATGTAGAGTCTCATCTTTATGTTATGTATAGTTACATCTTTATGTCATGTATAGTTCCATTTTTATGTTACGTATAGTCTCATCTTTATGTTATGTATAGTCCCAATCTAAACCTGTCCGCCCACATAAGTTTGTTTCATGTATGTCAATTTTTTCACAGAAGTCCTTGGATTGAATTGGCTAAAAAATAAAATAAAAATTTAGTTTAAAATAATAAACTTATTAAAAGTTACTGTACAATTTTTTTATTTAAAATATATACGTGTATTACTTTCCTGTGTGTATGTATCTTTATTTTACGTGAATTCAATTGGGCGGAATTCAATTTTCCAATTAAAAATAAGTGAATAAAATTAGTTCGTTTACAGTACTGCTTTTTTGTTATATCGACATGTTCACGTTTGATTTTTTTTGTAGAATCATATTTTAAATCTGAAATAAATAATGAAAATGTGCTACATATTTCTCTAAATATTTCTCAAACATAAGAAAGAACGCCAGCTCAGTTTGAGTGTAATATCCTTCCGTCTTTTTGGACATCACAAATCAGTACTACTATAACTTTAAAAGGAATCTATTTTTATTTTCAATGATTTTTCACTAGAATAGATAGATAAACATGTGCAACAACAATTTGAAGTTCATCTGATCGCATTTGAAGGTCAAATGAAGAAGCCACAAGCCTAAACGATTATTTATTTTTCGAAGACACACACATGAAGGTCTTATGCCAGACGATGGCCCACTGTGCATGTACCATTCAACATGTAAAAGAGCCAAAGGACAAGTTCCTGGAGACAATATGAAATATCTAGCCTTTTATAATTATTGGTTTACAAAATCAGAATAACGAATGATTGACTGTCTGTTTGCCCCAATTCTTATGCACATTATGTATAACTAAGAGATATGTTTCGTTTTAGTTGCCTTGAAATTTTACGTCATATTTTTGTTACTACTATAATAATGAATATAACAATAATTATTAATACGTTAATAATATTTTGAATAAATTATATTTTGATTGAATACAATAGATATTTTTATGTAGATGCACAGTCTGATTCAATTTTTTGAGTTTTACAATCAGGTTATGTGCTATTTCCATGACAACCACTTGCGATTTCACATGTTGCTCTTTCTCTATCCTGATCGAATCGCCGCTGTAACCAATGAAGATAAAGGATGATCGTGCAGAGAATGAATATGTCTTTCTTTCCTTTTTGCAACCCTGAATAGATACTGAATCTGTTGCATTATAAACGACACGCGATGTGAAAATACAGGAATCTTCCACTCTACGCTTTTAGTAATTGTTCGTCTCTCCTGAATTACAAAATATGCATATCGTAAAGTATCGAACAATGAGATGTATTCATTTATGTACACATCGAATCTTTGGGTTGTTGTAGTTGTGTTAAAGTGGGTTGGGGAACCCTTTAGTCGGGTTCCGGTGGGTTAGTGAACCCTTTGGTCGGTTTAGGTTGGAGAGTGAACCTTTTAGTGGGTTCAGATGGGTTAGTGAACCTTTTAGTTGGGTTCAGGTGGGTTAGTGAACCTTTCAGTCGGGTTCAGCTGGGTTAGTTGACCTTTTAGTTGGGTTCAGGTTGGTTAGTGAACATTTTAGTTTGATCCAGGTGGGTTAGTGAACCTTTTAGTTGGGTTAAAGTGGAAAGATGTCCAGTTTTTAGTCTGGTTTAGATGGGTCGACGACAAACATTTAGTTGGATTCTGGTGCATGGGTGACCAAACTTTAGTTGGGTTCAGGTGGACAGGAACCTGCCTTTAGTTGGATTTAGGTGTGTTCAAGTTGGTGTATGACAAACTTTTAGTTGGGTTGAGGTGGTTTGGTTTGTGGGTGGGTGACCAACCTTTAGCGGGTGGTTCATGTAGGTGGGTGGTATATGGCATAATATAAGGGAATGGTTGTTGAAATAAACTAATGCGCGTGATTGTATCGTTCGAGTTTATATTTCAATAAAGAGATTGACAGACAGATAATGTCAAAATTCTATGTGGGACGTATTAAGCTATGAAGAATTGAATGATAACATGTCAGACAATTATTTGGATTATAAAGTAACCATGGCAACTCTAATAATTTTTTTGTTTGTTTTTATATGTAACCAAATTTCTATACAGTGTTTGTTGCACAATTTTTGAACTGAACGTTATGTTAGGCGTGTTTGTACGCGGGTCACGTATACAACTGTGATAAGATATTTTATTAAATGCCATCCTCTCTATCTTTTCCACGCAAAATGAAACGGTGAATCGCGGTCTCAGTAAGTATTATCTTTCTGCTGTATATCAAATCAAATCAGGTCTGTAATATCAATGGCAAACACGAAATAACAGCAAACACTGATAGTGAAAACTAAGCTAAATATCATGATGGATGTAAACAACAACTATTTTTAATACCCCAGTAGCGTGGAAGAAGATGTTGCATCAGAGCACTATTCATTTCAATTAATCAATTATTTGATTGGTAACATGACACGTTCATAACAGTTTTATGTGTACGCAGGGCTCTTAGGACGCTTGCCATGGGCAAATGCAATTATACGATGTATATTGCCATCAGACGTATACCCACTCACAGGCCATAAATCATTACGTGACACTTAGACAAGATTATTCGAAGATTTGCACACGAGCTATTTTACCGCTGGTCAAGCGGGGAGTGCATGCATACTGTTGAACTAAAATTAATAATCCCGATGAATATGTATTTCGAGCCTAAATCTAATACAAAGACCTGAAAGACGAGTTATTGGTAAGCACCGTTCTCTATTGTTGACTTCCATATTGGTACCCTTAGTGCGACGTTCAACATATATATCGTTTCACTGGTCTCTGAGTTATATAGGTTATGAATGTAAATGGCGGAATATTTAATATTGTCATAAATATTAAAATTCAATTTGACGAAAATAAACTCACTTAGAGATTATGTCATCGCATTTTGAATTTTGAACACACATAACGCTGTCTCGCGTGCTCAAGATAAGAATTAACGCTTATACTTATTATATGAACAAGTGTTAGAAATGTGACAAATCACGTCATCAAACATTGTTTTAGTTACACCTTTAATTCGTGCATAGAATATCTGTTTATTCATGGCTAAGACATGCCAAACTAAGAGAACTGATTTAATTATAAGAATCCATTAAGCGTCTCACTTGAGTGGTAACTTATCTCATTCGCAACCCTCAAATAAAATACATGGACAGAAAACAATAGACAAACAAAGCAATGCCTGGAAAACAATTATGTATTTTGATGAGATAAAACAATGACTCATATTAATAAATCTTGATGCCAGGTGAGAGCATCCTATCATACTTCTTTTTATATACGTGGCACCTTCTATATGTCAATCTGGTCTGCGTATATTCTAGCAAAAATCTGAAGATGTTAGAATATATTGAGGTTGTGCAAGCTTTGTCCAGCTCAGGGCATTGTTATTATGTGGATTTATTCAATTTACAGGAATGAAAAGTTCCATTTCATCATAGGATCTACTTAGTATGTTCATGTTGTGACATTCAGTCTGTGAACCATTTCGATGAATATTGTTACTTTGTGACCGAGAGGGTACCAGATAAAGAAGCTGGCGGTATAAATACTTTAGCGGTGTCGGGATAATCAAAACATCTTATTGGCGAAATACTTGAAGTGGCAAATAACTTGCAAACCAACTGTTCAATTTATGACAAGTCATTCAACCACCAGAACAACAAAATATTAGATGTTGTACCAATGTTACTGTGCGATCTAGCGACCCATTTCAAGCGATAAAACTTGCGCATCAAGGAGACGTCTTACAACAACAAAGGACGTGAAAACGCACGCGCTAACACCTCGCCTTTTTTGATCGTTTCCACTAGAGCAGTTTATTGACATCAAGATTTGACTTTCACAATGTTTTATTTAAAGGACTTTGTCTAAAAACATGACCCCGGGCTGTACAAAACGGACAGAGTCTTCATTTCTATGTGCCAAGATTTTGCACAGTTTTATACTTTGTCAAAATGTTTTAGTCTAGCAGTCCTTTTAACAGTGCTATTGACCTGCACACCCAAAACAGGCGAAACACTTTCAAGGTATCCAGGTAATTATTTATGACATGTTACGTTGGAACTCGGGACATTATTTCAATGTATCGCAATATTCTAAACGATTGCTCAGTTTATGTTTGTGAAATGTTATTAATTATAAACGCTATAACTGGATTACAATACCAAAAATACTGTCTTCTATCGATCATATCCATCGAGTGTTTTGCAATGATAAGCGATAGAATGGCGCCAGTGAGAAACTGTTTGCATTAAATCAATACATAGGCACACACATATAAACAAGATAATTATTATGTTTAAATATAAATTTTAATATAATAAATATATATTGTAGTTTGCCACAGCCAAGTATGTTTTTAAATGACGAACAGTACATCAATTATTCAGAGCGAATTACATTTTTCCAACAACGAACAAACATGTTTCCAATTATTTGAAATCAATATTATATCACTGATATCAAAGTGGGAATCTAAATCACGATATTTAATATTCAGATCGTAAAAATCCAATCTAAGTAACACGAGGATTGAACTGGCTTGAAATTAATAACAGTTGTGATTTCAAAATGACGTACGTATAATCTATATGATATTCACATGAATATTTCCTGATAATTCCGGTGCAAATATTCCTTATATGAGAGGTAATTCCAGTTGTCACCTCAATCCAGCTCCTTATATGTATACATTTTATTATTTAGTTATCGTCAACGCTGAGCTTGCAGCTTTGTTTTCACGGTGAATTGTAATCAATGACAGTGATAAATAAAAACGAGGTCAATTTGAGAACAGTGAGAAAATTTGATTTATATACTAATGCTGTTACATGACGTAAAATGGAATCCGCAGCCTGTCGTATTTTACTTGTTATTCCTATTACTGCTATGTGTTGACAATGTTAAAGCGACCTGCTGATTCGTCGTTATGTTCAGAAATCTCCGTACTCAATTCTCTTACATTGTGGTCCGATTCACCTCGCTGGCCATCACTTATATTTGGGGAAACCTTTTGACCTCGGCGTTTTTTCTTCCTCCCCATAGCATGGGTGGCGGTGACAGTATTCCTACCCGATAAACGCAGTCCGTTTTTGTTAACTTTCCGTCTTATTCCTACGCCCGCAATAGTTTTTCTCCGGCCTTCGCTAACGACAGTCAAATACGGCGAGCCATTGAAGGACGCTGTTGGCGACGCATCTACGCCTTCCGCTGATTCTCCGACACATTCTAAATGTTTTGAAGGGCTAGACCACGTGTCTTGTAACACTTGGTTACTGTAGCCGCTGTCGAGGAAGTGATGGTCGACGGGCAAATCGCCCAGCATTATAACGGAAAGTCTGTGTGCGCTGCGTCTACGCTGTTGGATTTCCACTTCCAGTTCGTTAGGGTTGGGAGACATTATCGTGCTTTTTCGTCTCTCTTCCGCTATCTGTGACAGTTCCACATCCGCATCCGTATCCCTGGAAACTGTCAATAATACATTAGGGATCTGTAAATCAGTCGGTGCTATTGCTGCGGGGTTATGTGTGATTCTGTCGTGTGTGTGGACATCCTGAACGGGTTGTTGTGTTTCAGCGCGCGGCGACTGTTGATTCTTGCAGCAATATGCTATTCTAGAAATACATTTATAAAAAGATCTGTTTGCCACGACATATAGGAAAAAGTTAATGACAGGGCTTGAGCATGCCAGTAACACAGATACAGACACAAGTGCAGGTGCGACGGCGGCGCGTAAGAAACTACGGCAAATCGCAACGACGTGAAACGGGAACCATGATAGACAAAATGTGATCAGAACGGCTAACATAAGAACGTTCGTCTTCTGTTCAACTTTTAATAATTTCGTTTTGCCGACGGCTCCTGAGTTCATAAGCCTGGAGTGGTGTAAAATAGTTTTGTAGATTTGGTAGTAAAACATAGTCATAAGCGAAATAGGTAACATGAATGTCAAAAACAGTACATAGAGCTGGTACGAACGGGACGCCCGATTTCCAAAGCTACAAGGAACCAATTCTCCCGAAAAGTATGTTCCCCATCCGAACACAGGAGGTAAAGCACAAATAGCGGAATAAATCCACGTGACAGGTACCAACATACATGCTCTCTTCATTGTAGAAAACGTCGTACATTTCGGCTTGACCACACTCAAATACCTATGCATGCTAATAGACACTTTAGTCCCAATCGACATACTTGCAAAAAACATGGCGAAAAAACCACTCCATTGCAACGACACGGCGACGGACGAGTCTGTACCTAAAGCGTACACAACTATTACTGTCGGGAACTCAACCAAAATAAAGCAGAGATCGGAGACTGTTAGGTAAAACACAAGAATATTGTTCGGTGTCTGTAGTATGCTGTAGCGAGAAAATACACAAGCTGCGATTGCATTTGTGGCGCACGAGGCGAAGCCGACCGTTGTCGAGAGAACCATAAAGAGTGTCGATGACCATTTCACGTGTTCACATATATTATTGTCCATAACGTTGGTGATATTTGCCATGTCTGATATCATACAGATAAACACACAATATACTTAGTGTTGAACAATCTTAGTTGAAATAATTGCATGTCCAAGTAATCTATGTTGGCACTTAACACATCCTATAATTGCACTAGCGATTCAACAACCTGTTTTACGCGATTTTTAGCGCCGACAAACACAGTTTGCGTCGGCAATGTACACTCAATAGACAGATCACCAGAATCCAACAACGAAGTCTTAACAGAAGAGCTGAGTCGATCTTCGCTGATAGTCAGTTTCTCGCAGAGCAATTCTAGTTTTATTAGCCGTGTTCGTTGCCAGGGAAACGATTTATATCCAATGTTCTTGGCGTAAATCTATTATTGTATGTATTGTTGTCGTTATAACTGCACATTTATCTCCATGGATAGCACATTTATCTGCAACAAAGATGATCGATATTATTATATATTGTACACATCCATGTAAGTATTCAACTACAGTAATATATCACACACACGTATTCACATATAGTAATATATCGCACACACGTATTCAATTACGGTAATATATCATACACGCGTATCCACATATAGAAACATATCACACACGTATTTACATATAGTAATATATTGCACACACGTATTAAACTACAGTAATATACCACACACGCGTATTCAACTAGAGTAATATATCACACACATATTTACATATAGTAATTTATTACACGACCGTATTCACATAGATAGAGGATCTCCAATGAGTGACCGTGTAATATCGGATTTATTAAACGAGTGTAGTAATTTTCATATGTTCCGAGCCTTTGGCGAGGAACATATGAAAATTACTACACGAGTTTAATAAATCCGATATTACACGGTCACGAATTTGAGATCCTATTTATCACATGTATTCTTTTTTGTTGTAATTCAAAGCCAAATGTTTCCACTGTCGTCGGCAGCCGAAATCGACAACGCAAACACTGGGCGCATTGATTCGGTCGAACAAGTAAAAGTGAAGAGTCATTGAAGAGACAAAAGCGATCAAAAAGAACTTTAATAAAGATCCAAACACCAAACTAGTTAGAATACAAATAAACAAATTACATTATTTTTAACTTAAACACTTAAAACGAAAGCAGTAAAAACTATTAAATACATCAAAAAGCTGTAGGAACTACAAGTATTTATCGGGGGTTTCCCCGTCACTCCATGACGTCATTAACATGGTCCACGAGATCAAACATGGAAGTCAACGCTGCGTTGATTGAAAGTTATTATTTAGTTCTCATCTGATGACTGAGATGAATCAAACACATATATCCGACGTCTTTTCGGTGGAATTGTTGAACTATCATTGTTGGCAATGTTGTAATGTACGTGTACATTAAATACTCCGCCGGAAATGGGGCCTCCAAATATCGGTGTGGATTGTGAACTCAAGGTCGAGGCTTGCTGCAGTTTAGCAGCTCTTATTGGCCGCTTAAGCTATTTTGATATTACGTTGCGGCCATAGAGCTGCAGATCGCGTCCATTGAGAACCGCACAGTTCGCCGCCCCGGGATCCCGGGGCGCACGCTATGTTTGATGTTATCGAACGATTTCAATGAAATTTAAAACGAATAAAAGTTATCCTTGCAGACACAAACATCTTAGGTATCTACTGACCGAAAATGAAGGACTATTTCTTCTTGAAAAGTATATATTTCTGTGTATAATTAGACCGAACGTAATTTAATCGATTGAACGACGGATTTCAAGATGACCTCTGTCATGTGACCTGATCACATGACAATGACGAAACATGCGCAGTTGACATTTTAACTGAAAATTGAGAATGGCAGGTTCTTGCATTCATTGTGGAGATGAGTTCCAGAAGAAAGTTAAAGGGTATCGCAGGCAATCCATTGCATCTAGACTTAAAACCTCGGAAACTGTTGACAATGCATTAGTGAATGTTCTAAAGCTGAAACCCATTACCCCGTTGGCTTGTTGTCTCTTTCCGCATAATATTGAGGAGCATTGGTGGTAAAATATACATCATACTTTTGCCATACCCTGTTGGTAATATGGCCAATGTGTGTATATTATTTAAAATACAAGTAGTACCTTCTACTTGTTGAGCTTTTAGGTCAAATTTAAAAATATCAGATTCTGGTCAAAAGACTCAACAATTTTGTCCTTTGTGAATTCCATGCTGTCTGCTGTCTGCTCCTGTCACTTGTAACACTCTTTGGCAAGTTACAAGATTATTTTTAGATTTTTCACAATATATAAATAAAACTGCTTGAAAAAAATATTTTTAATAATACATGTACTTTATTTGATTTTTTCAAAAAAAGATGAGTCACTTAATGGTGAAATGAAATTAAAATTATAAAAAGCCGTCTGCCGATGTTTCGTCACATGAAGCGCTGTCCCAGACAGGCGCCGATGGCCGTCTGCTGTAGTCACGTGATTACACTCGTCACTAAAAGAGCCAAGTCACGTGATAGAGGTCGGCTTCAAAATGGCGGCGTTCAATCGGAGGTTTCACTTCGGCACAGTTTTAACGTAAAATAGTCTCATTTACACGGGCAAATTTGCTTAAAGCTTGCTGTAATCAGTAACAGATATATTTGTGAGAACATATTTGTCTATTTTTTCCTGCAAGTCGAGGTAATTTTATTACAATCACAATTTTAATGATACATAACTGGCATATTTAAAAATCTGTGCATTTCTTTAGGGAAGGGAACTGCAGCTCTCTGGTCGCCCGCAACGTATACCACGACCAAGAGAGCTGCATAAACTGCAGCAAGGTCGAGGCATGATGGCTGATATTGGTTGATGTCAACTGGGACGCGATGTTACGTTGTGGTTGAGGTTGCATAACAGAAGGTATTGATGTTTGGCACGGGTTTGATGTGCTATAGTTAGGGGTGGCTACTTGATTATTCAAAATGCCAGAAATTTCTCTGTGTTGGTTTTCTGATATAGTGCTGTAGGCATTGACGGACTGAATGTTACGATGACCGGAGATCTGCATTATTTGTGTCGGTGGTATATTTTGGTCACTTAATTTCTGGATGAGATGCTTTCTGGCACTATGATTTGTGAGGCGTTTGTTTGGGGGTAAATTTGCTGCAGTTGCCATATTTTTCATCAGGGAACCTATTTTATTAATCACATTATTAACCACTGCTCACCCGGTCTGGGCAGTCCGCGAGAATGCGTGGCGATGTAGTATGGGTCGTCACTATTTGTGTAACTAGCTGGTCGTAAACTGAGGTATTTTTTGAAAATAGCAACTGGACATCTTCTGGGATTCGCAGGGACGTCCCACATCTTTGGCTTCACTTTTCTGGTATCCCTTGGATTTTCTCCAGTCCGAGTTTTAGTTTGCCGTTCAGAGAACTCAAGATAATCACGACCGCTACTATCAGTACATAGGCTCACATCTCCCCAACACATGTTACGGTGCTCGGTATTACCCCTCAGACCAAAATGTACTGTGTTATAAAACCACATGGTATTTATTATGGCTTCAGGACTGTGGGACCCAAACTGTCCCGATTCCCACAGAATTTCGATTTCCTCATCTGTAGCCGCCTCAGCTGTTCGCGGTAGGTTGCCCTTACCATCTTTCTTTAATTTCTTCTGTTTTGCTTTTATTGTTTCCCGCACCTCATTAAACTCAATACTACTGATCAGTGAATACATGTATTTGTGTCGTTTCAGGTGACGTTCAAAGCTAGAAAGCATAGATCTTAAGGAAGTAGGCTCGTAGTCATCACCGCTTGGTTTACGGACACTGATAAAGAATTTGCATAGAATTGTTTCCAGTTCTTTTGAAGGGATTTCGTGGATTTCTCTAGCTTCTTTTATTTCTGGTGTCTTCAAAAATTGGCCCAGTAATCTCATATCATATAGAGTTTTCTTGGCTGTGTTTTTGTTTTGTTGACTTTCGATTGTTCCTCTGACATCGTCATCGGTGACTGGCACAAATCTACATGGTCGTGAAGGTCCGGCCTCGGCGCCGTCGCTGTCAGTGGTCTGTGCTGTCGCTTCACCCAAGGAAGCATTTTCTGTGACGAAAAGAAATGTTACATTTGTTATTATAAATATCAAAATAAATTCATGTTATGGAATCATTATATTTAGTACTCGCAGTATTGTGATGAATTTTTACCCAATGCATTATGCGATCATACAATACGCCGAGTGATCATGATCTCAGTTTATCAGTTCTAACGAAAGAAAAAAACGTAAACGTACCTTCACTTGGTCTTTCTTGCTCATCATTCATAAATTCTGTCACGTCTATATCAAAAGTATTGACTAAGTCGCCCATATGTATCATGATTTTGAACGTTCGATCAGCTGAAGGTTTGTTTACTTTGAGATGCAAATTTGTACGATTGACAGCAGACGAAACATTGTCATGCCCGAACTATTTTCGGGTTGGGAGAATTGAGACTGTGATTAATATCTTTAATATTTTGTTTATTTAACAGCGATAAAATCAGAGATTATATAGCATCTAAAAATCTAATAAGTATAATATGTAATAATTTCTACATAATTTGTCATTAAAATCTGCCTCATCATAAGTGTTGCATAATTCAGTACTAACTTTGCTGATTAGGTCAAAGGTGAAATTAGCTGTATTGGCCAATCACATCACAGACTTAAAGTGTGACGTCACTTTCAAAGTGTGTAATACCAAAAATATCACACGGGTGTTATTACACCGAAAGTGCATGATACATGTGATAAAGTAATATATCTCACACACGTATTCACATATAATAATATATCACACACACGTATTCACAAATAATATATCACACACACGTATCTACATATAATAATATCACACACACACGTATTCCCATATAGTAATATAGTACACACGTATTCACATATAGTAATCTATCGCACACACGTATTCACATATAGTAATATATCACACACACGTATTCACATATAGTAATCTATCGCACACACGTATTCACATATAGTAATATATCACACACACGTGTTCACATATAGTAATATATCATACACACGTATTCACATATAGTAATATATCACACACGTATTCACATATAGTAATCTATCGCACACACGTATTCACATATAGTAATATACCACACACACGTATTCACATAATAATCTATCGTACACACGTATTCACATATATTAATATCACACACACATATAGGAATCTATCGCACATACGTATTCACATACAGTAATATATCACACACACGTATTCACATATAGTAATCTATCGAACACACGTATCCACATATAGTAATATACCACACACACGTATTCACATAATAATCTATCGCACACACGTATTCACATATAGTAATATCACACACATATAGTAATCTATCGCACATACGTATTCACATACAGTAATATATCACACACACGTATTCACATATAGTAATCTATCGCACATACGTATTCACATACAGTAATATATCACACACACGTATTCACATATAGTAATCTGTCGCAAATACGTATTCACATACAGTAATGTATCACACACGTATTCACATATAGTAATCTATGGCACACACGTATTCACATATAGTAATATATCATACACACGTATTCACATATAGTAATATCACACACACGTATTTACATATAGTAATATATCACACACGTATTCACATATTGTAATATCACACACACACGTATTCACATATAGTAATATATTACACACACGTATTCACATATAGTAATATCACACACACACGTATTCACATATAGTAATATATCACACACACGTGTTCACATATAGTAATATATCACACACACACGTATTCACATATTGTAATATATCACACACACGTATTCACATATAGTAATATATTACACACACGTATTCACATAATAATCTATCACACACGTATTCACATATAGTAATATCACACACACACGTATTCACATATAGTAATATATCACACACACGTGTTCACATATAGTAATATATCACACACACACGTATTCACATATTGTAATATATCATACACACGTATTCACATATAGTAATATATCACACACACGTGTTCACATATAGTAATATATCATACACACGTATTCACATATAGTAATATCACACACACACACGTATTCACATATAGTAATATATCACACAACGTATTCACACATTGTAATATATCACACACACATATTCACATATAGTAATATCACACACACACGTATTCACACATTGTAATATATCACACACACAAATTCACATATAGTAATATATCACACACACGTATTCACATATTGTAATATATCACACACACATATTCACGCACGTGTGTACATACTTTTACAATGGGAGAGAAGTCGATAACAAACAAAAACACTAATTGCAGATTAACGGAGCATACATGTTTACCATTGTTGCTAATTCACCACTCGTTGTTATCTATCTGTTGTACATTAGGCCAAAACAATAACTATCTTTCCAACACACGCGTCTGTGCAAAAGAGGTAGCACAATTAAAAATTCTGGTTTCTGTACATAGTGATGTAAAAAAAACAAACATAAAAACGGTAATAACGTGTAAGAAAAAACGCGTCACCGTATCATTCATTTAAGCATCTCAGGGCAAGGAACATATATTTTAGTCTTAATGAATGAATTATATCGTAAACAAAGCGTAGTGTTCTGAAATCGGGTTTGAACAGAGATACATTGGGAAGAGTAATAAGTGTATGCCATATACTCCTATACATGACACAATAATCAACTGAATAGCACAAAATCTGCTGCGTACCTTATCGACGTAGTTACCGTTATATATGCTATAAAATTATTCGTCTGGGTGAGGTTGATTTGAGGATGAAAGAATAACCTAAGTCAGATTCGTAAAGTAATTGGTAAAATTCTCAAGATAACACAATTTTAATGAAGCACAGTGTCTGTGTACATCTATGATATATATCATGTCCTGATCTTTTTTATAAAGGGGATGTCTAAGACATATCGTACGACGTCATAGATAGATGAAGGTCTCATTATTATATCATTTCTCAAATCATTAAAGTAGAATATACTGTAAGATAGAATGACATTGCAGTCTCATTGTAACACAAGTTTCATTATTAAAATATCGGCAATATGTTATTTTACATTTGAACCTTCAAATTTCTTTTTTGGTACCACCACTTACAAATTATACAGAATTTCACCAAAATCTCTTTTTCATCTAAAATTAAGTGTAATAATCTACAAATGCAAATAATTTAATAACGTGTATTAGTGTAATAATCCGTATACACTATTAGTGTAATAATCCATATACACTATTAGTGTAATAATCCATATACACTATTAGTGTAATAATCCATATACACTATTAATGTAATAATCCATATACACTATTAGTGTAATAATCCATATACACTAATAATGTAATAATCCATATACACTATTAGTGTAATAATCCATATACACTATTAGTGTAATAATCCATATACACTATTAGTGTAATAATCCGTATACACTATTAGTGTAATAATCCATATACACTATTAGTATAATAATCCATATACACTATTAGTGTAATGATCCCTATACACTATTAGTGTAATGATCCCTATACACTATTAGTGTAATAATCCATATACACTATTAGTGTAATAATCAATATACACTATTAGTGTAATAATCCATATACACTATTAGTATAATAATCCAAATACGCTATTAGTATAATAATCCATATACACTATTAGTGTAATGATCCCTATACACTATTAGTGTAATAATCCATATACACTATTAGTGTAATAATCCATATACACTATTAGTATAATAATCCATATACACTATTAGTGTAATAATCCATATACACTATTAGTGTAATAATCCATATACACTATTAGTGTAATAATCCATATACACTATTAGTGTAATAATCCATATACACTATTAGTGTAATAATCCATATACAATATTAGTGTAATAATCCATATACACTATTAGTGTAATAATCCATATACACTATTAGTGTAATAATCCATATACACTATTAGTGTAATAATCCCTATACACTATTAGTGTAATGATCCCTATACACTAGTAGGGTAATAATCCATGTACACTATTAGTGTAATAATCCGTATACACTATTAGTGTAATGATCCCTATACACTATTAGTGTAATAATCCATATACACTATTAGTGTAATAATCCGCATACACTAGTATGGTAATAATCCATGTAGACTATTAGTGTAATAACCCATATACACTATTAGTGTAATAATCCGTATACACTATTAGTGTAATAATCCGTATACACTATTAGTGTAATAATCCATATACACTATTAGTGTAATAATCCGTATACACTATTAGTGTAATAATCCATATACACTGTCAGTGTAATAATCCGCATACACTAGTAGGGTAATAATCCGTATACACTATTAGTGTAATAATCCGTATATACTATTAGTGTAATAATCCATATATACTATTAGTATAATAATCCATATACACTATTAGTGTAATGATCCCTATACACTATTAGTGTAATAATCCATATACACTATTAGTGTAATAATCCATATACACTATTAGTATAATAATCCATATACACTATTAGTGTAATAATCCATATACACTATTAGTGTAATAATCCATATACACTATTAGTGTAATAATCCATATACACTATTAGTGTAATAATCCATATACACTATTAGTGTAATAATCCATATACAATATTAGTGTAATAATCCATATACACTATTAGTGTAATAATCCATATACACTATTAGTGTAATAATCCATATACACTATTAGTGTAATAATCCCTATACACTATTAGTGTAATGATCCCTATACACTATTAGTGTAATAATCCATATACACTATTAGTGTAATAATCCATATGCACTATTAGTGTAATAATCCGCATACACTAGTATGGTAATAATCCATGTAGACTATTAGTGTAATAATCCGTATACACTATTAGTGTAATGATCCCTATACACTATTAGTGTAATAATCCATATACACTATTAGTGTAATAATCCGCATACACTAGTATGGTAATAATCCATGTAGACTATTAGTGTAATAACCCATATACACTATTAGTGTAATAATCCGTATACACTATTAGTGTAATAATCCGTATACACTATTAGTGTAATAATCCATATACACTATTAGTGTAATAATCCGTATACACTATTAGTGTAATAATCCGTATACACTATTAGTGTAATAATCCGTATACACTATTAGTGTAATAATCCATATACACTATTAGTGTAATAATCCGTATACACTATTAGTGTAATAATCCATATACACTGTCAGTGTAATAATCCGCATACACTAGTAGGGTAATAATCCGTATACACTATTAGTGTAATAATCCGTATACACTATTAGTGTAATAATCCGTATACACTATTAGTGTAATAATCCATATATACTATTAGTGTAATAATCCATATACACTATTAGTGTAATAATCCATATACACTATTAGTGTAAAAATCCATATACACTATTAGTGTAAAAATCCATATACACTATTAGTGTAATATACACTAGTAGGGTAATAACAAGTATATACAAGTACCATAACACTTTTGAACGCTGTACATTTTACAGACGGGTAAGTGGTCCGTTTTCCGTTTACAGCGAGATCCCGCGTTATGCGTGAAATCGATCGAACAGGGCAAACAAAGATCATAACGTCGCGGTGACTTTAAAACATCTCATGGGACTCTACAAACATGAATATTTAGGGATATTTTCGCGCTCAGTAATGTGGCATACAAATTTGATGATGGTAAATTTTGACAAAATAAATCTCAACGCATTATTCCCCTCTCAATAATTGGCTATGAAAAAAATCCAAATATTTGCGACATCAATGTACCTCTAGTAAAACTAATTGCCCTCAACAATATTATATTATATCATACTGAAGATAATCTGTAATGGTTTATTTTTATTTGCTCGCGATGTAACCGACTCGGTAAATAATACATGCTACAACTGTGTCGGTCCTATGTTACATTTATTCACCGAGACAAAATCACACCTAGAGCAATACTTTGATGCATGGTTGCCTTGTTCCGGTGAGTATTGCCTCGAACTCATTGAAGTGCACGTGTACAATAAATATCCTGTGGATAATTTTGAATCACTTTCAAGCCTCATTCTAAAGATACGATACGTTTTCATCATCCTCGTCCGCTGATTTTTTATTACCCGTTATGTAGTGCAATGCTTGTAATTTTAAGTGACATGACTGGCTAGATATTCGACGACGCCATATCGCTGCGTGTTGTATATCTAAATTTTACTGAATGTATGTGAATCTGACGTGTCAGCGTTGGCGTACATGTAGTGTTACATCGTATGACGTTCTGCCTATAAAGTATGTTTTAGTTGAACATTACAGTTTTCAGTTTGCACTTACTTCATAATGCGAGTAATAATAAGACTACACACTGAACTTGAATAACGGTATAGCGTAAAAATGAGCACTCTTATATTTCTGTCAACTATACACAATATTGAGGAGGATGTTCAACCATCCTTACTAATGAGCAGATGCCAAGAGTGCAACTTGCATGTGGAAAATACACTATACAGGTCTCTTTATCGATCTTAACGATTTTCAACTATGTATTAAAAAGCTTTCTTAAGACCCTACGAAGACTCGTCAACTAACCTAATCAATTGTTGAACTGATATCATCCAAAGTTCAACTCGACACTCTGCAGCAATCATTCGGCCTCTTCAGATGAAGCAAACTATTTTCAGTGGTGTCATTACTCCACTATGTGAAGGTTAAACGTAATAAACTCGTAATAATTGTTTAAACTCGAGCACTGTGCAATAAACAGCTCAGGGCAATTGTTTTAAATGTGATTATAAGTAAATATATAATATTGGAGGGTCGTTTTCGTCATTTCACTTCACAGCTGTAACACCGTGTAATGGCTGTAAAATTGTTACTAGTGCAATTGTTTTTCGCGGTGTCTTGTATGTACTATATTATTTTCCTTGACTGAATGTGCCAACATTTTGTTCATGTTGTTTCTCTCGGTGTCCAGCTTGTATTTGTTTTCAACAAATCTTCCAGCCACCCCCGTCGATTTCAAATGGTTACCCCTTACGTACTTTGGTAGCATGGCTGTAAGGCCGAATTATATCCCGTTCGGTGCTGAACAGTGCCACAACCTCTTTGATTCACCTTTAATATCACTCACGATCAGGTCGTGGTTTGGATTTTAAGTGTTGCAAATACTGCTTGTCATAAAGCCATTAAACAGGTGATTTGTAAAGTGTATCAGAACGGCAGAGAACGTTTGTCATGAAACATGAAGAATTAGGCGTACATAGTGTGACACGTTTCCATGGAAACGTTTGGTCCAACATTTTCTGAATTGAAAGCCCACATTTTATATTGTGCATTTTGTGAGAAAACTCCCCAAGATGAACGTACGCGTTCATTTCAGTATAACGTTCGAACCGAACACGTGACGTCTTCGAAGCCGGCATCCGTCGTTGCCTGTAGTAAATGCAAAGAATCACATATAAAAATAAAACTCCCAAATTCGCATAGCAACGTGATATAAACAGCTATTTTGTAGCGTGTGGGCATGTTACAACGAGGTTATAAACGATACGCTCGGGTATTTGATAGCGGAGACCTTTCTGGGTAAAACATTTGGAGGGACTCGTAAGCGAAATAACCTCGCTTGCCCTGTACAACTTCTGAATATTAATTACGGAAATAAATTACACAGATTGCTCGTCAACAAGCAGCCTTTGCACAAACACTCCGAATAGAATTAATGCCAGTGATTAATATAAACAGTTTTCCTGAACATTTATTTAGCAAAACACAGACATTATATTTGTGTTCAATCACCTAAACCAGCATGATGAAAACAGATCTAGAAAGTGTCCGATTATAAAGCCATTGTATTTGATGAAAACACTGTCTAATGTTCGTGGTTTGTCCATTCATTGGTCCAAGTAGACTCACGTGACCCCCAACCAAGATGCTGAAGAAGAGTCTGGGTACGCGTCACAAGGGCGAGCATATCTACACCATTGGTACACTCACACACTCACACCCTTGCTATATATCTGAAAGAAGACGTGGCTGCACACACATTCATTTCCTATAATTGGGTACGAGTCGCCAGGGCGTGCATATCCACACCATTGGTACACTCACACACTCACACCCTTGGTATATATCTGGGTAGAAGAAGTGGCTGCACACACATTCATTTCCTATATCAGGGTACGAGTCGCCAGGGCGTGTATATCCACACCATTGGTACACTCACACCCTTGGTATATATCTAGGTAGAAGACGTCGCTGCACACACATTCATTTCCTATATCTGGGTACGAGTCGCCATGGCGTGCATATTCACATCATTGGTACACTCGCATAGTCAAACCATTGGTATAAATCTGGGTAGAAGACATGGTTTCACACACATCCATTTCCTATATCTGGGTAAGAGTCGCCAAGGCGTGCATATCCACACCATTGGTACACTCACACACTCAAACCCTTGGTATAAATCTGGGTAGAAGACGTGGCTGCACACACATTCATTTCCTATATCTGGGTAAGAGTCGCCAAGGCGTGCATATTCACACCATTGGCACACTCACATACTCATACCCTTGGTATATATCTGGGTAGAAGACGTGGTTTCACACACATCCATTTCCTACATATGGGTACGAGTCGCCAGGGTGTACATATCCATACCATTGGTACACTCACATACTCACACCTTTGGTATATATCTGGGTAGAAGACGTGGCTGCACACACACCCATTTCCTATATATGTGTACGAGTTGCCAGGGCGAGCATATCTACACCATTGGCACACGCACACACTCACACCCTCGGTATATATCTGGGTAAAGGACGTGGCTGCACACACATCCATTTCCTATATCTGGGTACGAGTCGCCAGGGCGTGCATATCTACACCATTGGCACACTCACACACTCACACCCTTAGTATATATCTGGGTAAAGGATGTGGCTGCACACACATTCAATTCCTATATCTGGGTACGAGTCGTCAGGGCATGCATATTCATGCCATTGGTACACTCACACACTCACACCCTTGGTATATATCTGGGTAGAAGACGTGGCTGCACACACGACCATTTCCTATGACTGGGTACGAGTCGCCAGGGCGTGCATATCCACACCATTGTTACAATCACATAATCACACCCTTGGTATATATCTGGGTAAATGACATGGCTGCACACACATCCATTTCCTATATCTGGGTACGAGTCGTCAAGGCGTGCATATCCACAGCATTGGTACAATCACATAATCACAACCTTGGTATATGTCTGGGTAGAAGACGTGGCTGCACACACATTCATTTCCTATATCTGGGTACGAGTCGCCAAGACGTGCATATCCACACCATTGGTACACTCACATACTCACACCCTTGGTATATATCTGGGAAAATGACGTGGCTGCACACACATCCATTTCTTATATCTGGGTACGAGTTGCCAGGGCGTACATATCTACACCATTGGTACACTCACACCCTTGGTATATATCTGGGTAAAAAACGTGACTGCATACACAACCATTTCCTATATCTGGGTATGAGTCGCCAGGGCGTGCATATCTGCACCATTGGTACACTCACACACTCACACCCTTGGTATATAGCTGGGAAGTAAACGTGGCTGCACACACGACCATTTCGCATATCTGGATACGAGTCGCCAGGGCGTGCATATTCATACCATTGGTACACTCACATACTCACACCCTTGGTTTATATCTGGGTAAAAGACGTGGCTGCACACACATTCATTTCCTATATCTGGGTACGAGTCGCAAGAGCGTGCATATCCACACCATTGGTACACTCACACCCTTGGTATATATCTTGGTAAATGACGTGGCTGCACACACATCCATTTCCTATATCTGGGTACGTGTCGCCAGGGCGTACATATCCACACCATTGGTCCACTCACACACTCACACCCTTGGTATATATTTGGGTAAATGACGTGGCTGCACTCACATCCATTTCCTATATCTGGATACGAGTCACCAGGGCGTGCATATCCACACTATTGGTACACGCACACACTCACACCCTTGGTATATATCTGGGTAGAAGACGTGGCTGCACACACACCCATTTCCTATATCTGGGTACGAGTTGCCAGGGCGAGCATATCTACACCATTGGCACACTCACACACTCACACCCTTGGTATATAGCTGGGAAGTAAACATGGCTGCACACACGACCATTTCGCATATCTGGATACGAGTCGCCAGGGCGGCATATTCATACCATTGGTACACTCACATACTCACACCCTTGGTATATATCTGGGTAAAAGACGTGGCTGCACACACATTCATTTCCTATATCTGGGTACGAGTCGCAAGAGCGTGCATATTCACATCATTGGTACACTCGCATAGTCACACCTTGGTATATATCTGGGTAGAAGACGTGGCTGCACACACATCCATTTCCTATATCAGGGTACGAGTCGCCAGGGCGTGCATATCTACACCATTGTTACAATCACATAATCACACCCTTGGTATATATCTGGGTAGAAGACGTGGCTGTACACACATTCATTTCCTATATCTAGGTACGAGTCGCCAGGGCGTACATATTCCCACAATTGGTACACTCACATACTCACACCCTTGGTATATATCTTGGTAGAAGACGTGCCTGCACACACATCCATTTCATATACCTGGGTACGAGTCGTCCGGGCGTACATATCCATACCATAGGTACACTCACACACTCACACCCTTGGTATTTATCTGGCTAGAAGACGTGGCTGCACACACATCCATTTCATATACCTGGGTACGAGTCGCCAGGGCGTGCATATTCACACCATTGGTACACCCACACACTCACACCCTTGGTATATATCCGGATAGAAGACGTGGCTGCACACACATTCATTTCCTATATCTGGGTACGAGTCGCCAAGGCGTGCATATTCACACCATTGGTACACTCACATACTCACACCCTTGGTATATATCTGGGTAGAAGACGTGCCTGCACACACATCCATTTCATATACCTGGGTACGAGTCACAAGAGCGTACATATCCACACCATTGGTACACTCACATACTCACACCCTTGATATATATATGGGTGGAAGGACGTGGCTGCACACACATTCATTTCCTATATCTGGGTACGAGTCGCAAGGGCGTACATATTCATACCATTGGTACACTCACATACTCACACCCTTGGTGGGTAGAAGACGTGGCTGCATACACATTCATTTCCTATATCTGGGTACGAGTCGCCAAGGCGTGCATATCCACACCATTGGTACACTCACATACTCACACCCTTGGTATATAACTGGGTAAAGGACGTGGCTGCACACACATTCATTTTTTATATCTGGGTACGAGTCACAAGAGCGTGCATATCCACAGCATTGGTACACTCACATACTCACACTCTTGGTATATATCTGGGTAGAAGACGTGGCTGCACACACATTCATTTCCTATATCTGGGTACGAGTCGCCAGGGCGAGCGTATCTACACCATTGGTACACTCACATACTCACACCCTTGGTATATATCTGGGTAGAAGACGTGGCAGCACACACATTCATTTCCTATATCTGGGTACGAGTCACAAGGGCGTACATATCCACACCATTGGTACACTCACATACTCACACCCTTGATATATATCTGGGTAGAAGACGTGGCGCACACACATTCACTTTCTATATCTGGGTACGAGTCGCCAGGGCGAGCGTATCTACACCATTGTTACACTCACATACTCACACCCTTGGTATATATCTGGGTAGAAGACGTGGCTGCACACACATTCATTTTCTATATCTGGGTAAGGGTCGCCAGGACGTGCATATCCACACCATTGGTACACTCACATACTCACACCCTTGGTATATATCTGGGTAGAAGACGTGGCTGCCCACACATTCATTTCCTATATCTGGGTACGAGTCGCAAGGGCGTGTATATCCACACCATTGGTACACTCACACCCTTGGTATATATCTGGGTAGAAGACGTCGCTGCACACACATTCATTTCCTATATCTGGGTACGAGTCGCCATGGCGTGCATATTCACATCATTGGTACACTCGCATAGTCAAACCATTGGTATAAATCTGGGTAGAAGACATGGTTTCACACACATCCATTTCCTATATCTGGGTAAGAGTCGCCAAGGCGTGCATATCCACACCATTGGTACACTCACACACTCAAACCCTTGGTATAAACCTGGGTAGAAGACGTGGCTGCACACACATTCATTTCCTATATCTGGGTAAGAGTCGCCAAGGCGTGCATATTCACACCATTGGCACACTCACATACTCACACCCTTGCTATATATCTGGGTAGAAGACGTGGCTGCACACACATTCATTTCCTATATCTGGGTACGAGTCGCCAAGGCGTGCATATCCACATCATTGGTACACTCACATACTCATACCCTTGGTATATATCTGGGTAGAAGACGTGGTTTCACACACATCCATTTCCTACATCTGGGTACGAGTCGCCAGGGTGTACATATCCATACCATTGGTACACTCACATACTCACACCTTTGGTATATATCTGGGTAGAAGACGTGGCAGCACACACATTCATTTCCTATATCTGGGTACGAGTCACAAGGGCGTACATATCCACACCATTGGTACACTCACACCCTTGGTATATATCTGGGTAGAAGACGTCGCTGCACACACATTCATTTCCTATACCTGGGTACGAGTCGCCAGAGCGAGGGTATCTACACCATTGGTACACTCACATACTCACACCCTTGGTATATATCTGGGTAGAAGACGTGGCGCACACACATTCACTTCCTATATCTGGGTACGAGTCGCCAGGGCGAAAGTATCTACACCATTGTTACACTCACATACTCACACCCTTGGTATATATCTGGGTAGAAGACATGGCTGCACACACATTCATTTCCTATATCTGGGTAAGAGTCGCCAGGACATGCATATCCACACCATTGGTACACTCACATACTCACACCCTTGGTATATATCTGGGTAGAAGACGTGGCTGCACACACATTCATTTCCTTTATCTGGGTACGAGTCGCAAGGGCGTACATATCCACACCATTGGTACCCTCACATACTCACACCCTTGATATATATCTGGGTAGAAGACGTGGCGCACACACATTCATTTCCTATACCTGGGTACGAGTCGCCAGAGCTAGGGTATCTACACCATTGGTACACTCACATACTCACACCCTTGGTATATATCTGGGTAAAGGACGTGGCTGCACACACATTCATTTCCTATATATGGGTACGATTCGCCAGGGCGTGCATATCCACACCATTGATACACTCACATACTCACACCCTTGGTATATATCTGGGTAAAGGACGTGGCTGCACACACATCCTTTTACTATATCTGGGTACGAGTCGCCAGGGCGTGCATATCTACACCATTGGTAAACTCACATACTCACACCCTTGGTGGGTAGAAGACGTGGCTGCATACACATTCATTTCCTAATCTGGGTACGAGTCGCCAAGGCGTGCATATCCACACCATTGGTACACTCACATACGCACACCCTTGGTATATATCTGGGTAAAGGACGTGGCTGCACACACATTCATTTTTTATATCTGGGTACGAGTCACAAGAGCGTGCATATCCACAGCATTGGTACACTCACATACTCACACTCATGGTATATATCTGGGTAGAAGACGTGGCTGCACACACATTCATTTCCTATATCTGGGTACGAGTCGCCAGGGCGAGCGTATATACACCATTGGTACACTCACATACTCACACCCTTGGTATATATCTGTATTGAAGACGTGGCTGCACACACATTCATTTCCTATACCTGGGTACGAGTCGCCAGGGCGTACATATTCACACCATTGGTACACTCACATACTCACACCCTTGGTATATATCTGGGTAGAAGACGTGGCTGCACACACAACCATTTCCTATATCTGGGTTCGAGTCACAAGGGCGTGCATATTCACACCATTGGTACACTCACACACTCACACCCTTGGTATATATCTGGGGAAAGGACGTGGCTGCACACACATTCATTTCCTATATCTGGGTACGAGTCGCAAGGGCGTACATATTCACACCATTGGTACACTCACACCCTTTGTATATATCTGGATAGAAGACGTGGCTGCACACACATTCATTTCCTATATCTGGGTACGAGTCGCCAGGGCGTACATATTCACAACATTGCTACACTCACATACTCACACCCTTGGTATATATCTGGGTAGAAGACGTGGCTGCACACACAACCATTTCCTATATCTGGGTACGAGTCACAAGGGCGTGCATATTCACACCATTGGTACACTCTCACACTCACACCCTTGGTATATATCTGGGGAAAGGACGTGGCTGCACACACATTCATTTCCTATATCTGGGTACGAGTCGCAAGGGCGTACATATTCACACCATTGGTACACTCACACCCTTTGTATATATCTGGATAGAAGACGTGGCTGCACACACATTCATTTCCTATATCTGGGTACGAGTCGCCAGGGCGTACATATTCACACCATTGGTACACTCACATACTCACACCCTTGATATATATATGGGTAGAAGACGTGGCGCACACACATTCATTTCCTATATATGGGTACGAGTCGCCAGGGCGTACATATCCATACCATTGGTACACTCACATACTCACACCCTTGGTGGGTAGAAGACGTGGCTGCATACACATTCATTTCCTATATCTGGGTACGAGTCGCCAAGGCGTGCATATCCACACCATTGGTACACTCACATACGCACACCCTTGGTATATATCTGGGTAAAGGACGTGGCTGCACACACATTCATTTTTTTATATCTGGGTACGAGTCACAAGAGCGTGCATATCCACAGCATTGGTACACTCACATACTCACACTCTTGGTATATATCTGGGTAGAAGACGTGGCTGCACACACATTCATTTCCTATATTTGGGTACGAGTCGCCAGGGCGAGCGTATCTACACCATTGGTACACTCACATACTCACACCCTTGGTATATATCTGGGTAGAAGACGTGGCAACACACACATTCATTTCCTATATCTGGGTACGAGTCACAAGGGCGTACATATCCACACCATTGGTATACTCACATACTCACACCCTTGATATATATCTGGGTAGAAGACGTGGCGCACACACATTCACTTCCTATATCTGGGTACGAGTCGCCAGGGCGAAAGTATCTACACCATTGTTACACTCACATACTCACACCCTTGGTATATATCTGGGTAGAAGACATGGCTGCACACACATTCATTTCCTATATCTGGGTAAGAGTCGCCAGGACATGCATATCCACACCATTGGTACACTCACATACTCACACCCTTGGTATATATCTGGGTAGAAGACGTGGCTGCACACACATTCATTTCCTTTATCTGGGTACGAGTCGCAAGGGCGTACATATCCACACCATTGGTACCCTCACATACTCACACCCTTGATATATATCTGGGTAGAAGACGTGGCGCACACACATTCATTTCCTATACCTGGGTACGAGTCGCCAGAGCTAGGGTATCTACACCATTGGTACACTCACATACTCACACCCTTGGTATATATCTGGGTAAAGGACGTGGCTGCACACACATTCATTTCCTATATATGGGTACGATTCGCCAGGGCGTGCATATCCACACCATTGATACACTCACATACTCACACCCTTGGTATATATCTGGGTAAAGGACGTGGCTGCACACACATCCTTTTACTATATCTGGGTACGAGTCGCCAGGGCGTGCATATCTACACCATTGGTAAACTCACATACTCACACCCTTGGTGGGTAGAAGACGTGGCTGCATACACATTCATTTCCTAATCTGGGTACGAGTCGCCAAGGCGTGCATATCCACACCATTGGTACACTCACATACGCACACCCTTGGTATATATCTGGGTAAAGGACGTGGCTGCACACACATTCATTTTTTATATCTGGGTACGAGTCACAAGAGCGTGCATATCCACAGCATTGGTACACTCACATACTCACACTCATGGTATATATCTGGGTAGAAGACGTGGCTGCACACACATTCATTTCCTATATCTGGGTACGAGTCGCCAGGGCGAGCGTATATACACCATTGGTACACTCACATACTCACACCCTTGGTATATATCTGTATTGAAGACGTGGCTGCACACACATTCATTTCCTATACCTGGGTACGAGTCGCCAGGGCGTACATATTCACACCATTGGTACACTCACATACTCACACCCTTGGTATATATCTGGGTAGAAGACGTGGCTGCACACACAACCATTTCCTATATCTGGGTTCGAGTCACAAGGGCGTGCATATTCACACCATTGGTACACTCACACACTCACACCCTTGGTATATATCTGGGGAAAGGACGTGGCTGCACACACATTCATTTCCTATATCTGGGTACGAGTCGCAAGGGCGTACATATTCACACCATTGGTACACTCACACCCTTTGTATATATCTGGATAGAAGACGTGGCTGCACACACATTCATTTCCTATATCTGGGTACGAGTCGCCAGGGCGTACATATTCACAACATTGCTACACTCACATACTCACACCCTTGGTATATATCTGGGTAGAAGACGTGGCTGCACACACAACCATTTCCTATATCTGGGTACGAGTCACAAGGGCGTGCATATTCACACCATTGGTACACTCTCACACTCACACCCTTGGTATATATCTGGGGAAAGGACGTGGCTGCACACACATTCATTTCCTAGATCTGGGTACGAGTCGCAAGGGCGTACATATTCATACCATTGGTACACTCACATACTCACACCCTTGGTGGGTAGAAGACGTGGCTGCATACACATTCATTTCCTATATCTGGGTACGAGTCGCCAAGGCGTGCATATCCACACCATTGGTACACTCACATACGCACACCATTGGTATATATCTGGGTAAAGGACGTGGCTGCACACACATTCATTTTTTATATCTGGGTACGAGTCACAAGAGCGTACATATCCACAGCATTGGTACACTCACATACTCACACTCTTGGTATATATCTGGGTAGAAGACGTGGCTGCACACACATTCACTTCCTATATCTGGGTACGAGTCGCCAGAGCGAGCGTATCTACACCATTGTTACACTCACATACTCACACCCTTGGTATATATCTGGGTAGAAGACGTGGCTGCACACACGTTCATTTCCTATATCTGGGTACGAGTCGCCGGGACGTGCATATCCACACCATTGTTACACTTACATACTCACACCCTTGGTATATATCTGGGTAGAATGACGTGACTGCACACACATTCATTTCCTATATCTGTGTCCGAGTCGCAAGGGCGTACATATCCACACCATTGGTACACTCACATACTCACTCCCTTGATATATATCTGGGTAGAAGACGTGGCGCACACACATTCATTTCCTATATCTGGGTACGAGTCGCCAGAGCGAGCGTATCTACACCATTGTTGCACTCACATACTCACACCCTTGGTATATATTTGGGTAAAGGACGTGGCTGCACACACATTCATTTCCTATATATGGGTACGAGTCGCCAGGGCGTGCATATCCACACCATTGGTACACTCACACACTCACACCCTTGGTATATATCTGGGGAAAGGACGTGGCAGCACACACATTCATTTCCTATATCTGGGTACGAGTCGCAAGGGCGTACATATTCATACCATTGGTACACTCACATACTCACACCCTTGGTGGGTAGAAGACGTGGCTGCATACACATTCATTTCCTATATCTGGGTACGAGTCGCCAAGGCGTGCATATCCACACAATTGGTACACTCACATACGCACACCCTTGGTATATATCTGGGTAAAGGACGTGGCTGCACACACATTCATTTTTTATATCTGGGTACGAGTCACAAGAGCGTGCATATCCACAGCATTGGTACACTCACATACTCACACTCTTGGTATATATCTGGGTAGAAGACGTGGCTGCACACACATTCATTTCCTATATCTGGGTACGAGTCACAAGGGCGTACATATCCACACCATTGGTACACTCACATACTCACACCTTTGGTATATATCTGGATAGAAGACGTGGCTCCACACACATTTATTTCCTATATCTGGGTATGAGTCGCAAGGGCGTACATATCCACACCATTGGTACACTCACATACTCACACCCTTGGTATATATCTGGGTAAAGGACGTGGCTGCACACACATTCATTTCCTATATATGGGTACGAGTCGCCAAGGCGTGCATATCCACACCATTGGTACACTCACATACTCACACCCTTGGTATATATCTGGGTAAAGTACGTGGCTGCACACACATCCTTTTACTATATCTGGGTACGAGTCGCCAGGGCGTGCATATCTACACCATTGGTACACTCACACCCTTGGTATATATCTGGGTAAAGGACGTGACTGCATACACAACCATTTCCTATATCTGGTTACGAGTCGCCAGGGCGTGCATATCCACACCATTGGCACACTAACATACTCACACCCTTGGTATATATCTGGGTAAAGGACGTGGCTGCACACACATCCATTTTCTATATCTGTGTATGAGTCGCCAGGACGTGCATATCCACACTATTGGCACACTCACATACTCACACCCTTGGTATATATCTGGGTAAAGGACGTGGCTGCACAGACATCCATTTTCTATATCTGGGTATGAGTCGCCAGGGCGTGCATATCCACACCATTGTTACACTCACACATTCACACCCTTGGTATATATCTGGGTAGAAGACGTGGCTGCACACACATTCATTTCCTATATCTGGGTACGAGTCGCCAGGACGTGCATATCCACACCATTGGTACACTCACAAACTCACACCCTTGGTGTTTATCTGGGTAGAAGACGTGGCTGCACACACATCCATTTCATATACCTGGGTATGAGTCGCCAGGGCGTGCATATTCACACCATTGGCACACTCACATACTCACACCCTTGGTATATATCTGGGTAAAGGACGTGGCTGCACACACATCCATTTTCTATATCTGGGTACGCGTCGCCAGGGCGTGCATATATACACCATTGGTACACTCATACACTCACACCCTTGGTATATATCTGGATATAAGACGTGGTTTCACACACATCCATTTCCTATATCTGGGTAGGAGTCGCCAGGGCGTGCATATCCACACCATTGGTACACTCACATACTCACACCCTTGGTATATATCTGGGTAAAGGACGTGGCTGCACACACATTCATTTCCTATATCTGGGTACGAGTCGCCAAGGCGTGCATATCCACACCATTGGTACACTCACATACTCTACCCTTGGTATATATCTGGGTAAAGGACGTGGCTGCACACACATTCATTTCCTATATATGGGTACGTGTCGCCAAGGCGTGCATATCCACACCATTGGTACACTCACATACTCACACCCTTGGTATATATCTGGGTAAAGGACGTGGCTGCACACACATCCTTTTACTATATCTGGGTACGAGTCGCCAGGGCGTGCATATCTACACCATTGGTACACTCACACACTTGGTATATATCTGGGTAAAGGACGTGACTGCATACACAACCATTTCCTATATCTGGTTACGAGTCGCCAGGGCGTGCATATCCACACCATTGGCACACTCACATACGCACACCCTTGGTATATATCTGGGTAAAGGACGTGGCTGCACACACATCCATTTTCTATATCTGTGTATGAGTCGCCAGGACGTGCATATCCACACTATTGGCACACTCACATACTCACACCCTTGGTATATATCTGGGTAAAGGACGTGGCTGCACAGACATCCATTTCCTATATCTGGGTATGAGTCGCCAGGGCGTGCATATCCACACCATTGGCACACTCACATACTCACACCCTTGGTATATATCTGGGTAAAGGACGTGGCTGCACACACATTCATTTCCTATATCTGGGTACGAGTCGCCAAGGCGTGCATATCCACACCATTGGTACACTCACATACGCACACCCTTGGTATATATCTGGGTAGAAGACGTGGCTGCACAGACATCCATTTCCTATACCTGTGTATGAGTCGCCAGGACGTGCATATCCACACTATTGGCACACTCACATACTCACACCCTTGGTATATATCTGGGTAAAGGACGTGGCTGCACAGACATCCATTTCATATATCTGGGTATGAGTCGCCAGGGCGTGCATATCCACACCATTGGTACACTCACACATTCACACCCTTGGTATATATCTGGGTAGAAGACGTGGCTGCACACACATTCATTTCCTATATCTGGGTACGAGTCGCCAGGACGTGCATATCCACACCATTGGTACACTCACAAACTCATACCCTTGGTGTTTATCTGGGTAGAAGACGTGGCTGCACACACATCCATTTCATATACCTTGGAATGAGTCGCCAGGGCGTGCATATTCACACCATTAGTACACTCACACATTCACACCCTTGTTATATATCTGGGTAGAAGACGTGGTTTCACACACATTCATTTCCTATATCCGGGTACGAGTCGCCATGTGAACTTAAATGGCCGTATGTGAAAATCGAAATGATCGTATTTAGAAATCGAGATGGTCGAATTTGGGATTCGAAATTACAAAATGTAGTAATATAGGACGTTAATTTTGGCATGGATACCGCGCCATATTATTGTCTGGTGCCAATAACGGTACCCTGGGGGGGGGGGAACTAGATCGAATGTTTATGTCTAACTAAATATCACATCACTTATGCCTTACCTGTCCAATCTAATATTTTGGGGTTTACAAGGAATTGGCATTAGAATGAGCAACATAACGACAATGTAAATAGTTATGGTTTGCAATAATCAGTTATTGAAACATCGTATTATAGGTAATTGTACGGGTTCGAGTAGGTTTACAATTCTAAACTTCACTGTTGCGGGTAGAATGTTACAACATGTTACAACATTCTACCCACAACAGTGAAGTTGAGAATTGTAAACCTACTCGAACCCGTACAATTACCGACTTATACCACGAAATAGAATTTGGGACTTTGGTACTTAGTGATGTAATGCAATGACCTAATTGATCGACAGTCTGACTACACATACCCAAGTGTATCAGTCTGTAATTTGTGGGGCAAAACACGAGCGTGTCATTCATTCCCACTCTGGCATTACTTCAGCATGGGCAGCTATTCCGACGTCTTCGACTCTGAGTATACTCCCGAAATTGAAAACGTTCGCCAGTATAGTAATCCAAAAAATCCACGTTGACAAACTACTGACAAAGTACTTGAATAACATTTTCGAAACTGTGAAACGACTAGATGACACAATTCACATCAAAATTCAATTTTCACTGTAAAATGTAAAAACGTCCCTTTTTCTTGTAAATTGTAAAAAGCCCTTTTTATTTCCAGCAAAACTGTACCAGCTACCCCCTTGCCCCCTCCTCTGATGATGGTCTGCACACATACTAGCGAACCAGCACTTCACTGGTGAAAACAGTGTCTGGTGTTCTGCAACCGCAAAATTCAGTGGTTGAACTTGGCATCAAAGACCAAAAAGAACGCGTGTCATCACCTCATCGTACGCAAACAATAGCGACGACCATTCAAAGGGGATCTAGAGGTTCCTTTCAAGGCATTTCAATTAAATTCAACTTGGCGATAAAACGTAAATATTGTGTTGTAATTTTGTACTGATGAATTCATTAAAAGCAGGGGCTTTAAAACACCTTCCATCTGTCTTGAATATTTCATTGAGTGACGTGGTGTTACGTATCATAATAATAATAATGAATTTATTGCATCCTTAGAAATAATTTCCATTGGTTGAACAGCAATAAAATGTTAGTAATAAAGTACAATACATATAAAATTAAAGTAAAAGTAATATGTAAATTAGTAAACCTTCACAGTTATATTGGTATTCAAATTAGTAAACCTTACAGTTTTATTCATATGTTAATTAAGTATATTCATAAAACTGTAAGGTTTACTAATTTGAATATCAATGTAAACGTAAAGGTTTACTAATCTGATTATCAATGTAAACGTAAAAGTTTACTAATCTGATTATCAATGTAAACGTAAAAGTTTACTAATTTGATTATCAATGTAAACGTAAAGGTTTACTAATTTGATTATCAATGTAAACGTAAAGGTTTACTAATTTGATTATCAATGTAAACGTAAAGGTTTACTAATTTGATTATCAATGTAAACGTAAAGGTTTACTAATTTGATTATCATTGTAAACGTAAAGGTTTACTAATTTGATTATCAATGTAAACGTAAAGGCTTACTAATTTGATTATCAATGTAAACGTAAAGGTTTACTAATTTGACAATCAATGTAAACGTAAAGGCTTACTAATTTGATTATCAATGTAAACGTAAAGGTTTACTAATTTGACAATCAATGTAAACGTAAAGGTTTACTAATTTGATTATCAATGTAAACGTAAAGGTTTACTAATTTGATTATCAATGTAAACGTAAAGGTTTACTAATTATATTATCAATGTAAACGTAAAGGTTTACTAATTTGATTATCAATGTAAACGTAAAGGTTTACTAATTTGATTATCAATGTAAACGTAAATGTTTACTAATTTGATTATCAATGTAAACGTAAAGGTTTACTAATTTGATTATCAATGTAAACGTAAAGGTTTACTAATTTGATTATCAATGTAAACGTAAAGGTTTACTAATTTGATTATCAATGTAAACGTAAAGGCTTACTAATTTGATTATCAATGTAAACGTAAAAGTTTACTAATTTGATTATCAATGTAAACGTAAAAGTTTACTAATTTGATTATCAATGTAAACGTAAAGGTTTACTAATTTGATTATCAATGTAAACGTAAAGGTTTACTAATTTGATTATCAATGTAAACGTAAAGGTTTACTAATTTGATTATCAATGTAAACGTAAAGGTTTACTAATTTGATTATCAATGTAAACGTAAAAGTTTACTAATTTGATTATCAATGTACACGTAAAGGTTTACTAATTTGATTATCAATGTAAACGTAAAGGTTTACTAATTTGATTATCAATGTAAACGTAAAGGTTTACTAATGTGATTATCAATGTAAACGTAAAGGTTTACTAATGTGATTATCAATGTAAACGTAAAGGTTTACTAATTTGATTATCAATGTATACGTAAAGGTTTGCTAATTTGATTATCAATGTAAACGTAAAGGTTTACTAATTTGATTATCAATGTAAACGTAAAGGTTTACTAATTTGATTATCAATGTAAACGTAAAGGTTTACTAATTTGACTATCAATGTAAACGTAAAGGTTTACTAATTTGACAATCAATGTAAACGTAAAGGCTTACTAATTTGATTATCAATGTAAACGTAAAGGTTTACTAATTTGACAATCAATGTAAACGTAAAGGTTTACTAATTTGATTATCAATGTAAACGTAAAGGTTTACTAATTTGATTATCAATGTAAACGTAAAGGTTTACTAATGTGATTATCAATGTAAACGTAAAGGTTTACTAATGTGATTATCAATGTAAACGTAAAGGTTTACTAATGTGATTATCAATGTAAACGTAAAGGTTTACTAATGTGATTATCATTGTAAACGTAAAGGTTTACTAATTTGATTATTAATGTATACGTAAAGGTTTACTAATTTGATTATCAATGTAAACGTAAAGGTTTACTAATTTGATTATCAATGTATACGTAAAGGTTTACTAATTTGATTATCAATGTATGTAAACGTAAAGGTTTACTAATTTGATTATCAATGTAAACGTAAAGGTTTACTAATTTGATCATCAATGTATACGTAAAGGTTTACTAATTTGATTATCAATGTAAACGTAAATGTTTACTAATTTGATTATCAATGTAAACGTAAAGGTTTACTAATCTGCATATGATACGTAACACGTTACGACCGCACTGAGAGCCTTGGCTCATACAGTCCTTATTAAAACACACAAAGAAACGTACGGTTTTTGATGGCTTTATTGATGCAGAAATCTCATAAATGGGAACATTTTAGAGGCTTAACGATATATAAATCGACTAAATGTCATGTACCTCATCCTCTCTATGCCCCGTTCACGGCCATGGCAACCAACACAAGAACTCGTAGCATATGAGAACACGTCGCGACAGGCACTCACCATCAGGCATATGTCGCCTTCAAGCATAACTTTCTTAACAACTTGATGCAATCATACTCTAGTTCTTTTCATTTCACTAGTGCCCATAACAGTGCAAATACATTGCATTTATAACATTGTTCATAGTGCTATAATTTCATATTGGGCACATGTGGATTGGATAGTATATTTTATAAATGACTCTCCGTGAACGTGTTTGATTTCCATGGAGATATTGGTTGTATGAGTGAAATTTTTTCACAGTCTGGAATTGTGTTATGTGACATACGGCAAATTTCCTTCCAAACAGCCCAGTATCTCCACTTGGCTGTGACGTTTTATGAAATTCAGTTATCGAGACGTTGTAAATGCTAATCACATTGACTGTACATGTCAACACACATTTTCCATCACTGAGCGTGGTTATTGTAGTCATAGCTATGCTTAGTCTTGTTTTACATTATATTACAATATAATACCGTATTTTTGTTATTCATTATTGATTTTCACTACAACGAATCTTGAATAGCATGCAAATCTCGTGGTAAAAACAGCAGATGTTTCTGACGCGAGAAGTCATTTCTCTGCCTCTCTTTTATTACTGACGAACAAAAGTATGTTTGCCAGTATTTACATTATAAGTAAGTTGAAATATCCGGGGATGAACAGAGAACAACATGCTAACCTTGAATTTATTATATTTATTATACGCTACTTCAATGCACGTCGCTTAGTTTGACATACAGACAGATTTCTCTGCATAGGCCAGGCAGGGTAATGAGATAGTGGTTATCATTTTGAAGGGCAGCTTGTATATACACATGCATGCGGAAATCTATGGACTTTCTGTTGCTGTCGGAATATTACTAATGTACCACACATTTTGAGTAAGTAATTATCGATACATATCTTGCAAATCGATTCTGCGCATTGTTTTGCCCGCCGACCTCCGTCTGGAAATGAGTACGTCGCCCCCTATTGCCAACTTTCGGCGTAAAAGAATGTATCGTTTAGTAGCCTTTTTTAATCTTCAAATCTGGTGGATAACAGAGATACGTGTTACGTTGAGCCACATACAGCGAATAGACGATTAACTCTTTGCAACAAAACTGAATAGAGAATTAATTACAATGTTACAGAGCATATCCGATCTACCGAGATCAGCAAATATTATCACAAAAGCATGGCATCACCGTATGGTATAGCATTACTGGCTATTGTGATACAACTATGACGCAGTCATAAGGGACATACCGGGCTCGCGTTCCTATTGACGAAGGCCATTTCCGCGCACCTCCGGTGGGCTGGGTTTGTCAATTGATTTTTCATTTTTTTCTTTCGCCGTGCCTCCCTTAAACCCGCGCGTGGTAGTAACTGGGTTTCTTATAATTGCAATACCTCACATTTTTCTCAGTTAGCTTCGTATAAAATCGCATATATCGGCTTGCCATATTCAGAAACGCTGAACCAAAGATGTTCGTCTCATACCTTTCCTCTTACGCGTTGTATTTGTTGGAGATTTGTGACCAGGTAGACACTAAACATATTGGAGGTGAGCAAGCATTGGCTGCGAATTTGAGTGCATACGTAATAGCATTTCACTCTCCCGTCACTTACCTCAATTACTCTAGACTTCGTTGATGTACACCTAATCCATCCACGGCACATCCGTTCGATTCAGGTGATCACCAGCGTCGACCCCGCGTCTCCTCGAAGTGATGTCTGATAAAATTCCCCAAACAATAAAAGCCACTTTTGTCGTTTATATCCAAACTCGTCTAAGAATTCGTGGAAAACGGATGTCTAATTCGCTGAGCCCAGCAGGGACAGGACGTGAATCATCACTTGGTGCCGACGTTCAGACGACGATCGCATGTTTAAATGCCCACAGCAGTTTCTTGTGTTGAGCATGTTATTTACTTCCATCACTCAGAAATAGCGAGGACTGTTTACAGAAACACATACGATGATATCAGGATATTTTGAAATGGAATTAGAAGCCTTCAATAAAACCGTACATTTGAAAGAAAGTGTATAATAAGCGCAAACTGTAAATCACGCGATGCGTTGTAAATCACGCGATGCCCACAACGTAACGAATATAAGGTACATATTATACATATATGCTTAGAGCACTTGTCATAGAGTAGTTCATGGAACGTCAGTACAAGTAAATTCAAAGAGATGGAACCTTTGTTGTAGTCAAAGATAACTATTAACTGAGGTTGTCTAATCACGTGACATGTAATCCGATATTTCCATCAATAACAATCGGGGGGGGGCGGTATCCAATCACCGGTACTTGTGAAATGGACCACCAAGTTATGCATGTATACTAGAGATATCAATTAAAATAACGTATATGTATATGTTATAGAAGAGATTGATAATAAATAAAAATGGTGAAATGATATGCGTTCATGATAATGTTAATAAGTGCAAGCATTTTATACATTTTTAAAGACAGCTTTTTTTCTTTTTCTGAATAATGGATTTGGACTCATACAAACACGTCACTTATCCCGTTCGTCTACGAATTTACATTCGATCTTTTTTGTAAGCTCCGCTCGACAAAGTCATAGGAGTGATTGTTCGTCGTCGTCCGGCGTCGTCCGTCGTCCGTCGTCCGTGTCAATGTTTTACTTTTTCGACTTCTTCTTGAAAACTACAAGCCTGAATGCTTTGATACTTCGTGTATATGTACCTTGGGTAGACCTCTCTCAGATTTGTTCATTTCATGATGATATCTTCAATTCTCTAATTTTGGTGAATATTTTTGTCATTTTTGGTAAAAAGTGATATTTTCGACTTCTTGTTAAAAACCGCAAGTCCAATTGCTTTGATATAATATATATATTGGTACTACATGTGTACCTCTCTCAGATTTGTTCATTTCGTGATGATATCTTTAATTCTCTAATTTTGGTGAATATTTTTGTCATTTTTGGTAAAAAAGTGATATTTTCAACTTCTTGTTAAAAACCGCAAGTCCAATTGCTTTGATATTAAATATATAGGTACTATATGTGTACCTATCTCACATTTGTTCATTTTGTAATATCTTCAATTCTCTAATTTTGGTGAATATTTTTGTCACCAAAAATGATATTTTTGACTTCTTGTTAAAAACCGCAAGTCCAATTGCTTTGATATTACATATGTAGGTACTACATGTGTACCTCTCTCAGATTTGTTCATTTTGTGATGATGCCTTCAATTCTCTAATTTTGGTGAATATTTTTGTAATTGTTGGTAAAAAGTGATATTTTCAACTTCTTGTTAAAAACCGCAAGTCCAATTGCTTTGATATTACATATATAGATACTACGTGTAGACTTTTCTCAGATTTGTTTATTTCGTGATGATATCTTTAATTCTTTAATTTTGGTGAATATTTTTGTCATTTTTGGTAAAAAGTGATATTTTTGACTTCTTGTTAAAAACTGTAAGTCCAATTGCTTTGATATTACATATATAGGTACTACATGTGCACCTCTCTCAGATTTGTTCATTTTGTGATGATGTCTTCAATTCTCTAATTTTGGTGAATATTTTTGTAATTTTTGGTAAAAAGTGATATTTTCGACTTCTTGTTATAAAACCGCAAGTCCAATTGCTTTGATATTACATATATAGATACTACTTGTAGACTTTTCTCAGATTTGTTTATTTCGTGATGATATCTTCGATTCTTTAATTTTGGTGAATATTTTTGTCATTTTTGGTAAAAAGTGATATTTTTGACTTCTTGTTAAAAACTGTAAGTCCGATTGCTTTGATATTACATATATAGGTACTAACTACATGTGGACCTATCTCAGATTTGTTCATTTTGTGATGATATCTTCAATTCTCTAATTTTGGTGAATATTTTTGTTATTTTTGGTAAAAAGTGATATTTTCGACTTCTTGTTAAAAACTGTAAGTCAGATTGCTTTGATACTATACATATTGTTCATTTTCTAATGATATCTTCAGTTCTTTAATTGAAATGTGCATTGCTAACAGCGGAGCTATCTCAGCCGATAGGCTGCTTGTTTTGAATTCTTCGGGCAAAAATAGTCGTGTTGCCATAGTAATATAGTACAGCTGGTTGTAATATTTTCGATTGAATCGACCACTTGAATGGTTCTTCATATTTTTACATCAATACGTCTGTCATTTGCAGCGCTTACAGTATTTACATTGCCTTTGTCATGCCTGGGTGTATGTGCGTGTATGTGTATATATGTCTGTATGTGTATATATGTCTGTACAAAGCACAAAGGGTAAAACAGCTAACGTTTTCAAACTTTACGGCCATGATCACACAACGACAAGGTCACTTGTTAAGCCTTAACAATTGAAATTGACAATTTCTTGTTTTATTCAACATGGAGGATGTGTTCATTCCCCTAAAATGGTACGGTTTGAGAGTTTCGAGTCCGCCACCTTCTATCTTTAAACTGATAGATAATATTTCATTGGAAACGCACAAAAGCGTTATTGAATGCCGATGTGAATAACCAGAAAACAGAAACGAATGATTGATGATATTCAGCCATGTGCCATCATTCTGCTGTCTATGGGAAATCAATGAATAGTATACGTAATAGACATGCTTTAGGTAATGCTACCAGTTGTCATAGTAATAATCGATTATTCTGCTATTAACTTACACACCTGACATTTTGGCTACATACTCTGGAGTCCGTGTATCTGTATCGGTATTGAATTGAGTATGTACTATGATATGGTTGTGTATTGTTATTCTGTGTATGTACCGCATTCCCTGTTGTGTATGCTTTATATATCAGCGATCACTTGACAGTATGATTAAACATGATTAGCCAGTACTACGATAAACTAAAACCACTAATTAACAAATGTTTCTCAGCAAAGAAAACCAAAGGCGAGTGACAAATTATTAAAGCCCTGGATTACGAAATGTTTACTGAAACATTAACATGAAATAAACTATAGAAACAACCCAAAAAATTACTGAATTCTGAAAGTTAATGTAACCATTAAAAACATTATACTGATTTAATGGAAGAATGAAAACATGAACAATATGATTAACAATATGGTATATAAGATAACATATAGTGCAGTAACTGCCACGTACGACGCAGTGCAGTGACCGCCACGTACGACGCAGTGCACTCCAGTGAGCACCACGTACGACGCAGTGCACTGCAGTGACCGATACGTACGACGTAGTGTACTGCAGTGACCGCTACGTACGACGCAGTGCAGTGACCGACACGTACGACGCAGTGCACTGCAGTGATCGCCACGTACGGCGCAGTGCAGTTTAGTGACCGCTACGTACGACGCAGTGCAGTGCAGTGACCGCCACGTACGGCGCAGTGCAGTGCAGTGACCGTCACGTACGACGCAGTGCACTGCAGTGATCGCCACGTACGGCGCAGTGCAGTGCAGTGACTGCCACGTACGACGCAGTGCAGTGACCGCTACGTATGACGCAGTGCAGTGCACTGACCGCCACGTACGACGCAGTGCAGTGCAGTGACCGCTACGTACGACGCGTAAAAAATGTAAAATACATTGTTTGCTGGAATGAATTTGAATATACACTGCACCGCAAACTGAATTGGAGCTGGAAAGGTAACATAATAATTACAGTAACTTATTTGTTAGTATGGTGTAATAATTAGCTAGTAACTTCTCTACTCAAACAGATTGGCATATATTATACATCGTGGACCAGATATAAAACGAATATTATACATTGTAAAATTACCATTCAAACATTTAAATAAATATAAATATTTTGTATAGGAAAGTAGAAATAACAACGCACCCAAACACCATTGATTATTGGAGGAATTAACATATTAATAATTGCGTTTAGGAATTAAGGGTTTACGCCACAATTAGAACTTGTTCCAAGACGAGGATTTCAAACTATTTCAATTAATATAACAAGAGAATAACCGAGCCATCGATTTGAGAGTGGAATTTGAGCAAAAACAATAGGTTTTGAAATGATGAATGAGTATTCAGATGAATCAACTTCTCCATTATTGTGGATACCAGAGAAGCTTTATTTGTTGAAGTCTGCATTGATGATGTTTACTATAATGAAAACAAGACAAATCACTTGATACGAGTGCGTATGGTTCGGTTCATGTACGATTCATGCTTCTATTAACATACATATAATGCACACAAATGTTGATATATACCTACTGTAGCTAATGGAACAATATTATCAATGTGTGTAGGAAAGAAATATGGATCAACTTAATATTTTATGAGAAAATCGAGATTACAAATAGTTCCACAGTCAGATCTGTGTATCACACAAATTCACTATTTTCACTTAGTCTTACTCTGTCAGAAGTTACGTGGGCCAACCTCCCAAATTGTTAAGTACTAGAACCGCACAAGAAACACATCTCTGTGTTTACAGTTTTTGCCCTTAAACCCCCTTCCGCGCGTAAGCAGATGCGTAAAGGAACTGTCATGCACACTGTGGAACTATTTATAGAAAAAAATACTAAGTTGATCTATTTGCTTAAATTGCTATATATCAATATTTGCCTTAATTATAGGTATTTAAATGTGAATGCGAATCGTACATGTAAGCGCATTAATCGTACGCTAATTGAACCGCTACGGTTTCTTCACACTCGCATTCTTAATACATTTATTGGATCTATTGTTAATGCTATTTGGTTTTTACACTGTCATCTAAGGAATGTTTAATTTAGGAATAGTTTAACACAAATCATTTAAATTTAGAAACACAAGAGTATTTTAAATCTCACTCTAGATTTGAATGCGTTACAAAAAACGGAAAACATACTATAAAGTATTAATAATAATAATCATAAAGACAGATGCATTGAACATAAATTAGAAGACAGAACATTTCTTTAATGTGAGGGCAAACACATTAAGGATGAATATTGTTTAATGATTATTATCATTATATAATTATGTGGGCTTCAGTTATTGTTTAACATTATATATATATTGTGTTTATTGTTGTTAATAAATGCGTCATTAAAGTATTGTATAATCTCTGAGGGATATTTTGTACCGTCTTGATATTTCATGGAATGTAAACACATTGCTACCATATGTACTTCAATATGGCCGTGAATTGACATAAACAAAGTTCTCAGATTCCTTTAAATTACTCATACACTTATACTGTAGCAATTCCAAATTATTGATACCAAATAAGGGCATTGATGTTGATATCAAATATTGTAATACCTCAGGGTGTATGTACCCAATCTTCAGGAAATAGCAACCAGTGCGGAAACACGGACGCAGTGCGTCTCTCGTGGCAACAGAAACATCCGCTTTCACGGCTGGGTCATTCGGGAGCAAAAAGCTTTCAAAAAAACATAGTCCATAATCCCCCTGGGTCAAATTTAAAGAAAAGTTTGAATTCAAGGTTGTAATTACATTCCTTGTTATGATTCCCAAGTGCTTGAATAACAGGTGGTCCTGTGGATTGCTACACGAGTACTGATAAACGTCATGTTCTTTAGCATATGTCTACGTCACGGATATATTACCTGTATAAATGAAAATGATATTGTTGATGGAGTTAAACACTGTACAGCAACGACAATGTGCATACATATATGCACTGCTAAGAGCACTGTGATGCTGCATTGTCTGCAACGCTGTGGTGACGTATCGTGTTACCTGCTTAAAACAAAACAATCAAGAACGTTAACAGAAGCGAAAGGAACTGAACGCAAATGTGCATTACTGTCATGTAGTTCCTGGAACCTATTAGTTTATACTTGATGAGATGTTTCTTCAAGTTCCCTGCAGGTGAATGTGTCGACTAAGTCACATATAAAAGGCGGTGAAGTCAACATCCAAATAAATATCGTCTTTCTGAAGTATACGAATAAAGGTCTATACTCGGTTTACTTCAGACGTCTGTTTGCATTGAAGTACGAGGGGCGTTCAATAAGTAATGCCCCTGACCTATTTCCCATAGCAGGAGATTAATGAAACTTTGCACAATTATAAGTCTTTCTCTACATAGGAACCACCCAGAGTTATGCATTCCTCCCATCGTTTGATGCAGCTCTGGATTGTAACTTCAAAAATCAAGGCTGTATTAGGGGGAAATTCTTCTCCTCTGGGGTGGGGGTACTCCAACACGTGTCAGGGGGAAATCTCGGCTGTCTCTATATCTCGTCTGCTTGAGGTACGGGATCGGGAACGTCACTTAAACTCTACAGTCAAATAGAAGCACACAACAAAATACGTTTCAATAACTAGTCTTTGATCCACATCGAACCTCTCTCTCTCTCTCTCTCTCTCTCTCTCTCTCTCTCTCTCTCTCTCTCTCTCTCTCTCTCTCTCTCTCTCTCTCTCTCTCTCTCTCTCTCTCAATACTAATAAAAGGCATAAATCAAAAGAGTAAAACACACTAATTAAATACAATCGCTAGAAAGTCACAAAAATTAAAAGAGTAAAAACTATGTTTAAGTACAATGGTTATAAAGTCACAAATATCAACGGTTATAAATCTAAATATCCTACTCTTCTAGAGAGGGGCTCAAATCATTCCGTTTTCCTCAAAACAGTCTGCACTGTCTCTCGTTACTAAGGTTACAAACTCTATATCAAAAGGTCAAAAAAATAAGGCATGGTGGTGTAACCATGCGAACAGCCAATCGCTTCAGTCGACATCACGGTCACGTGATTACCAGGGATGCGTCTCTCGGTTAAAGCATTGCAAAGCGGTTACTAATAAACAATGAATAAACAATCTATTAATCAAACTCCTGTCATATATGCATATAATCTTCAAAGTGAACTCACAAGTCGTTAATCTAAACAAAAGTCCTACAGCGTGGAAACGGAATGCAAAGACAAAGTCGCTATCATAACACATTACTCCTCTGACAAAAAAGGCGGGAAAAGGCTAAAACGATAGGCACTACTAAGTTACATATAATCCTGTCAATCATGAACAAAAGCTTGCGTTATCAAACAATACGTATATAGGCGCACCACACTTTCATCTCAAAAATATATTAAAAAACGTTACAAAGGTGCTCTCAACTGAAATCAACTCAAAAAGCGTCAGAAGTATTCCGAAAACTCATTGAAACTCACTGAAACGCGCTTAAATCGTTATAAAGGACCTCGCACGTCACTAAATATCAGTTCAAAACATACAATTCAATATCACAAAAATACGTTCAAAAAACGACAATAGAAAGCAAGAAATACGTTACATTACTGAGCAAAAGAGTCAGGATTCTGAAAAAGTGGTTAACGTCTGGGGTTGCAGTGCCCATTACAGTGTCCAGTGAGCAGTTCTCTATACAATACACAAATAGCTAAAGTTTTAATCAAAGTCTAATCATTTCTTTTCCTTTTGTTGCGTTAGTCCGGGTCGTTCTTTATCACTTTGCGTCCAATGTCCTCCGCTACGCAAGTCCTATCGATACTCGTCCTTTCTAAGGGGTTCCGAAGTCTTCATCTCTTCAGCATTGTTCATCGGTGCCATACTGTTAAGTGTTTCATCTCTGCCATCGAGCTGTTAGTTCGGTTCACAAGAAAGACACACCTTCGCCATTTCACAGTTCTTCACAGGATGTCAATGTGTGTTAAACACCTGCCCGGGTTCATCCAAAACGTATGAGTGGGGAAATTCTTCTCTTCTGGGGTGGGGGTTCTCCAACACGTGTCAGGGGAGAAATCTCGTCTGTCTCTATATCTCGTTTGCTTGAGGTACGGGATAATTACTTAAACTCTACAGTCAAATAGACGCACACAACAAAATACGTGTCATTAGCTAGTCTTTAAGCCACATCGAGAATGCCTCAAGGCAAACTGCCTCCTCGGGATCTCTCCCCAGCACTCCAAGACTCTCTCACCTCGTGAGTCTCTCTCTCCCTCTCTCTGACCAAGGACTTAGTCTGTTTATTACATATCAAAACTTAACCAATTACAAAGCAGTTAAAACACTGTAAGGTGTAGCCTTCACACATTCAACTTGCACATAGCCATCAAACTAAGTACTGGACACGTCATATCTTTTGATTAATCGTTCACTATATTACTAACTGCGAATACCCAACTGTCAGAAATAGCGGTCCGGACGGCAACGGTTATATCGTAATTAGTTCCAAATCACTTAGTCAAGTTCCGTCCAAGACCTCGCATGAGCCTAAATGATGACAGATATAACACAGCCATTCACTAGTAATCAGCTAACCAAGTCGGTCAACAGATGCGCGAAAACTTATTCATGACAGCTGCATCATCTGGGAAAAGTGCTTCTACTGCTTTGACTGGGCTTTGATTTCTGGATCATAGTGATGGACCCAAGTTTCATTCTGTGTATTCTTCTTGGCACATCTCCAAATTCATTCTCAAGCACTCGACACATTCTTGCTTCTGGAAAGGTGCGAGGAACCTGGGAACCCATCTGGCAGACACTTTATGCACATTAAATGGTAATGAATGATAGTTTCCACAGACCCTGTAATCTTGACCTCTGGACTATTTTGCGAACAGTAATGCGTCGATCTTACAAAATGGCTGCCTCAACTTGACGGACAGATGCCTCATCAATGGCAGAAGAGGGACGACCAGGTCTGGGAGCAGTTTTCACAGACTTACGGCCATATTTGAATTCATGATGCCAGCGTTTTACAAGGTCATATGATGGGGCATCATCACCATAAGTTTCTTTCATTTCATCAAAAGCCTCCTTTGGTGTGCATCTTTTCAAATACGAAAAAACGGATCACTGCGCGACACTCAACTGGTTCCATTTCACACCTGACCCAGTTTAAACACCTGTAAATCAGAAACTATTACACATGCAAAATTTCATCTAGATCAGACAACTGGAAGTGGGTCAGAGGCATTACTTATTGAACGCCCTTCGTATGGGTAGATAAACAATGGCGTGACTGTTTGACATTGAAGTCAAAACCTTGGAATTGTTTTTTCCGAATTAGACAGTACTAACAATACATTAATACGCACACATCCGTCGTATTCGTGTTAGACAGCAGACAATAGATGGAACCTTGACGCGAGTTAGCTTGAAAATTGTTAAAGCGTTTTTGAAAATCATTCGTCGAGATGTCAAATAAATTTAGTGAAGACGTAGATCGTCTGACAGTTAGACAGTTGAACAGGCAGTTCCACAGAGTGTATAAAGTTGAGTCATCATGTCATACGGCACAGTAAATTGTACAGGTAAAATGTCATGGATTTTAAAGGAATTCAGTATTGTGACCATGAACCGGGCTATCACACAAATAGAAAAATACAATGTGTCACAGCAGAATCAATGTCCGATCGAAATGAAAACTGGATTTCACGAAAACTATCAAATTACAATGTTTAATAATTGCACTGGTTGGACATCTGGGAAGATCCCGTGAAAACTGAGAGACATGCACGTAACGCAAATTAAACATTCAACCTGCTGTTCATTGCTTCCAGGATTATATTTAAGAATCCCTCAAACGGTTATAGAAAATGTTTTGTTTCTCAGTGAAGCACTCGGCGCTTCAGATGTTTTAGGAAATTCGATTTTGGTAAATGGGTCAGAAAGTATACTTCTACCAACAAAATATGGATGGAACTCATGAAATGGGTCTGAAAGAATACTTCTATCAAGAAAACATAAATGTTACTCCTGAAATTGGTCAGAAAGTATACTTCTAGCAACAAAACATAGATGTAACTCATGAAATGAGTCAGAAAGTATACTTCTAGCAACAAAACATGGATGAAACTCATAAAATGTTTCAAAAAGTATACTTCTAGCAACATAACATAAATGTAAATCATAAAATGAATCAGAAAGCATACTTCTAGCAACAAAACATAGATGTCACTCATGAAATGGGTCAGAAAGTATACTTCTATCAACAAAACATAGATATAACTCATGGAATGGTTCAGAAAGTATACTTCTAACAACAAAACATAGATGTAACTCATGAAATGGGTCAGAAAGTATACTTCTATCAACAAACCTAAATGAAACTCATGAAATGGGTCAGAAAGTATACTTCTAGCAACAAAACATGGATGTAACTCATAAAATGTGTCAAAAAGTATACTTCTAGCAACATAACATGGATGTAAATCATGAAATGAGTCAGAAAGCATACTTCTAGCAACAAAACATAGATGTCACTCATGAAAAGGGTCAGAAAGTATACTTCTAGCAACAAAACATAGATGAAACTCATGAAATGAGTCAGAAAGTATACTTCTAGCAACAAAACCTAAATGAAACTCATGAAATGGGTCAGAAAGTATACTTCTGGCAACAAAACATGGATGTAACTCATGAAATGAGTCAGAAAGTATACTTCTAGCAACAAAACCTAAATGAAACTTATGAAATGGGTCAGAAAGTATACTTCTAGCAACAAAACCTGAATGAAACTCATAAAATGGGCCATAAAGTATACATCTATCAAGAAAACATAGATGTAACTCATGAAAGCGGTCAGAAAGTATACTTCTGGCAACAAAACATAGATGAAACTCATGAAATGGGTCAGAAAGTATACTTCTGGCAACATAACATAGATGAAACTCATGAAATGGATCAGAAAGTATACTTCTAGCAACAAAACATGGATGTAACTAATGAAATGGGTTAGAGAGTATACTTCTAGCAACAAAACATGGATGTAACTAATAAAATGTGTCAAAAAGTATACTTCTAGCAACATAACATAGATGTAAATCAAGAAATAAGTCAGAAAGCATACTTCTAGCAACAAAACATGGATGTCACTCATGAAATGTGTCAGAAAGTATACTTCTTTCAACAAAACATGGATGTAACTCATGAAAGGGGTCAGAAAGTATACTTCTGGTAACAAAACATAGATGAAACTCATGAAATGGATCAGAAAGTATACTTCTAGCAACAAAACCCAAATGAAAGTCATGAAATGGGTCAGAAAGTATACTTCTATCAAAAAACATAAATGTAACTCATGAAGTGGGTCAGAAAGTATACTTCTAGCAACAAAACCTAAATGAAACTCATGAAATGGGTCAGAAAGTATACTTCTACCAACAAAACATGGATGTAACTCATGAAACGGGTCAGAAAGTTTGCTTCTAGCAACATAACATAGATGAAACTCATGAAATGGGTCAGAAAGTATACTTCTATCAAAAAACATAAATGTAACTCATGAAATGGGTCAGAAAGTATACTTCTAGCAACAAAACCTAAATTAAACTCATGAAATGGGTCAGAAAGTATACTTCTACCAACAAAACATGGATATAACTCATGAAACGGGTCAGAAAGTTTGCTTCCAGCAACATAACATAGATGAAACTCATGAAATGGGTCAGAAAGTATACTTCTAGCAACAAAACATAGATGTGACTCATGAAATGGGTCAGAAAGTATACTTCTAGCAACAAAACATAGATGTAACTCATGAAATGAGTCAGAAAGTATACTCCTAGCAACAAAACATGGATGTACCTCATAAAATGTGTCAAAAAGTATACTTCTAGGAACATAACATAGATGTAAATCATGAAATGAGTCAGAAAGCATACTTCTAGCAACAAAACAGAGATGTCATCATGAAATGGCTCAGAAAGTATACTTCTAGCAACAAAACATAGATTTAAATCATGAAATGGGTCAGAAAGTATACTTCTAGCAACAAACCTAAATGAATCTCACGAAATGGGTCAGAAAGTATACTTCTAGCAACAAAACATGGATGTAACTCATTAAATGTGTCAAAAAGTATACTTCTAGCAACATAACATAGATGTAAATCATGAAATGAGTCAGAAAGCATACTTCTAGCAACAAAACATAGATGTCACTCATGAATTTGGTCAGAAAGTATACTTCTAGTAACAAAACCTAAATGTAACTCATAAAATGGGCAAGAAAGTATACTTCTATCAATAAAACATAGATGTAAATCATGAAATGAGTCAGAAAGTTTACTTCTAGCAACATAACATGGATGTAACTAATGACATGGGTCAGAAAGTATACTTCTGGCAACAAAACCTAAATGTAACCCATGAAATGGGACAGAAAGTATACTTCTAGGAACGAATCATAGATGTAACCCATAAAATGGGTCAGAAAGTATACTTCTAGCAACAAAACATGGATGTAACTCATGAAATGGGTCAGAAAGTATACTTCTATCAACAAAACATAGATGAAGCTCGTGAAATGGGTCAGAAAGTATACTTCCATCAACAAAATATAGATGAAACTCGTGAATTGGGTCAGAAAGTATACCTCTATCAAAAAACATAAATGTAACTCATGAAACGGGTCAGAAAGTTTGCTTCTAGCAACATAACATAGATGAAACTCATGAAATGGGTCAGAAAGTATACTTCTAGCAACAAAACCTAAATGAAACTCATGAAATGGGTCAAAAAGTATACTTCTAGCAACAAAACATGGATGTAACTCATAAAATGGGCAAGAAACTATACTTCTATCAATAAAACATAGATGTAAATCATGAAATGAGTCAGAAAGTTTACTTCTAGCAACATAACATGGATGTAACTAATGACATGGGTCAGAAAGTATACTTCTGGCAACAAAACCTAAATGTAACCCATGAAATGGGACAGAAAGTATACTTCTAGCAACGAATCATAGATGTAACCCATAAAATGGGTCAGAAAGTATACTTCTAGCAACAAAACATGGATGTAACTCATGAAATGGGTCAGAAAGTATACTTCTATCAACAAAACATAGATGAAGCTCGTGAAATGGGTCAGAAAGTATACTTCCATCAACAAAATATAGATGAAACTCGTGAATTGGGTCAGAAAGTATACCTCTATCAAAAAACATAAATGTAACTCATGAAACGGGTCAGAAAGTTTGCTTCTAGCAACATAACATAGATGAAACTCATGAAATGGGTCAGAAAGTATACTTCTAGCAACAAAACCTAAATGAAACTCATGAAATGGGTCAAAAAGTATACTTCTAGCAACAAAACATGGATGTAACTCATAAAATGGGCAAGAAAGTATACTTCTATCAATAAAACATAGATGTAAATCATGAAATGAGTCAGAAAGTTTACTTCTAGCAACATAACATGGATGTAACTAATGACATGGGTCAGAAAGTATACTTCTGGCAACAAAACCTAAATGTAACCCATGAAATGGGACAGAAAGTATACTTCTAGCAACGAATCATAGATGTAACCCATAAAATGGGTCAGAAAGTATACTTCTAGCAACAAAACATGGATGTAACTCATGAAATGGGTCAGAAAGTATACTTCTATCAACAAAACATAGATGAAACTCGTGAAATGGTTCAGAAAGTATACTTCCATCAACAAAACATAGATGAAACTCGTGAATTGGGCCAGAAAGTATACTTCTATCAAAAAACATAAATGTAACTCATGAAATGGGTCAGAAAGTATACTTCTAGCAACAAAACATAGATGTAACTCATAAATTGGGTCAGAAAGTATACTTCTAGCAACAAAACCCAAATGCAAGTCATGAAATGGGTCAGAAAGAATACTTCTATCAAAAAACATAAATGTAACTCATGAAATGGGTCAGAAAGTATACTTCTAGCAACAAAACATAGACGTAACTCATGAATTGGGTCAGAAAGTATAATTCTAGCAACAAAACCCAAATGAAAGTCATGAAATGGGTCAGAAAGTATACTTCTATCAAAAAACATAAATGTAACTCATGAAATGGGTCAGAAAGTATACTTCTAGCAACAAAACCTAAATGAAACTCATGAAATGGGTCAGAAAGTATACTTCTACCAACAAAACATGGATGAAACTCATGAAACGGGTCAGAAAGTTTGCTTCTAGCAACATAACATAGATGAAACTCATGAAATGGGTCAGAAAGTATACTTCTAGCAACAAAACCTAAATTAAACTCATGAAATGGGTCAGAAAGTATACTTCTACCAACAAAACATGGATATAACTCATGAAACGGGTCAGAAAGTTTGCTTCCAGCAACATAACATAGATGAAACACATGAAATGGGTCAGAAAGTATACTTCTAGCAACAAAACATAGATGTGACTCATGAAATGGGTCAGAAAGTATACTTCTAGCAACAAAACATAGATGTAACTCATGAAATGAGTCAGAAAGTATACTCCTAGCAACAAAACATGGATGTACCTCATAAAATGTGTCAAAAAGTATACTTCTAGGAACATAACATAGATGTAAATCATGAAATGAGTCAGAAAGCATACTTCTAGCAACAAAACAGAGATGTCATCATGAAATGACTCAGAAAGTATACTTTTGGCAACAAAACATAGATTTAAATCATGAAATGGGTCAGAAAGTATACTTCTAGCAACAAACCTAAATTAAACTCATGAAATGGGTCAGAAAGTATACTTCTACCAACAAAACATGGATATAACTCATGAAACGGGTCAGAAAGTTTGCTTCCAGCAACATAACATAGATGAAACTCATGAAATGGGTCAGAAAGTATACTTCTACCAACAAAACATGGATATAACTCATGAAACGGGTCAGAAAGTTTGCTTCCAGCAACATAACATAGATGAAACTCATGAAATGGGTCAGAAAGTACACTTCTAGCAACAAAACATAGATGTAACTCATGAAATGAGTCAGAAAGTATACTCCTAGCAACAAAACATGGATGTACCTCATAAAATGTGTCAAAAAGTATACTTCTAGGAACATAACATAGATGTAAATCATGAAATGAGTCAGAAAGCATACTTCTAGCAACAAAACAGAGATGTCATCATGAAATGACTCAGAAAGTATACTTCTAGCAACAAAACATAGATTTAAATCATGAAATGGGTCAGAAAGTTATACTTCTAGCAACAAACCTAAATGAATCTCACGAAATGGGTCAGAAAGTATACTTCTAGCAACAAAACATGGATGTAACTCATTAAATGTGTCAAAAAGTATACTTCTAGCAACATAACATAGATGTAAATCATGAAATGAGTCAGAAAGCATACTTCTAGCAACAAAACATAGATGTCACTCATGAATTGGGTCAGAAAGTATACTTCTAGTAACAAAACCTAAATGAAACTCATGAAATGCGTCAGAAAGTATACTTCTAGCAACAAAACATGGATGTAACTCATGAAAGGGGTCAGAAAGTATACTTCTGGCAACAAAACATAGATGAAACTCATGAAATGGGTCAGAAAGTATACTTCTGGCAACAGAACATAGATGAAACTCATGAAATTGATCAGAAAGTATACTTCTAGCAACAAAACATGGATGTAACTAATGAAATGGGTTAGAGAGTATACTTCTAGCAACAAAACATAGACGTAACTCATAAAATGTGTCAAAAAGTATACTTCTAGCAACATAACATAGATGTCACTCATGAAATGGGTCAGAAAGTATTCTTCTAGCAACAAAACATAGATGAAACTCATGAAATGAGACAGAAAGTATACTTCTAGCAACAAAACCTAAATGAAACTCATGAAATGGGTCAAAAAGTAAACTTCTAGCAACAAAACCTAAATGAAACTCATGAAATGGATCAGAAAGTATACTTCTACCAACAAAACAGGGATGTAACTCATGAAACGGGTCAGAAAGTTTGCTTCTAGAAACATAACATAGATGAAACTCATGAAATGGGTCAGAAAGTATACTTCTATCAAAAAACATAAATGTAACTCATGAAATGGGTCAGAAAGTATACTTCTACCAACAAAACATAGATGTAACTCATGAAATGGGTCTGAAAGTATACTTCTACCAACCAAACATAGATGTAACTCATGAAATGAGTCAGAAAGTATACTCATAGCAACAAAACATGGATGTACCTCATAAAATGTGTCAAAAAGTATACTTCTAGGAACATAACATATATGTAAATCATGAAATGGGTCAGAAAGTATACTTCTAGCAACAAACCTAAATGAATCTCACGAAATGGGTCAGAAAGTATACTTCTAGCAACAAAACATGGATGTAACTCATAAAATGTGTCAAAAAGTATACTTCTAGCAACGTAATATAGATGTAAATCAAGAAATGAGTCAGAAAGCATACTTCTAGCAATAAAACATAGATGTCACTCATGGAATGTGTCAGAAAGTATACTTCTTTCAACAAAACATAGATGTAACTCATGAAAGGGGTCAGAAAGTATACTTCTGGCAACAAAACATAGATGAAACTCATGAAATGGGTCAGAAAGTATACTTCTGGCAACAGAACATAGATGAAACTCATGAAATTGATCAGAAAGTATACTTCTAGCAACAAAACATGGATGTAACTAATGAAATGGGTTAGAGAGTATACTTCTAGCAACAAAACATGGATGTAACTCATAAAATGTGTCAAAAAGTATACTTCTAGCAACATAACATAGATGTCACTCATGAAATGGGTCAGAAAATATACTTCTAGCAACAAAACATAGATGAAACTCATGAAATGAGACAGAAAGTACACTTCTAGCAACAAAACCTAAATGAAACTCGTGAAATGGGTCAAAAAGTATACTTCTAGCAACAAAACATGGATGTAACTCATAAAATGGGTCAGAAAGTATACTTCTATCAACAAAACATAGATGTAAATTATGAAATGAGCCAGAAAGTTTACTTCTAGCAACATAACATGGATGTAACTAATGACATGGGTCAGAAAGTATACTTCTGGCAACAAAACCTAAATGGAACCTATGAAATGGGACAGAAAGTATACTTCTAGCAACGAATCATAGATGTAACCCATAAAATGGGTCAGAAAGTATACTTCTAGCAACAAAACATGGATGTAACTCATGAAATGGGTCAGAAAGTATACTTCTAGCAACAAAACATAGATGTAACTCATGAAATTGATCAGAAAGTATACTTCCATCAACAAAACATAGATGAAACTCGTGAATTGGGTCAGAAAGTGTACGTCTAGCAACAAAACATAGATGTAACTCATGAATTGGGTCAGAAAGTATACTTCTATCAAAAAACATAAATGTAACTCATGAAATGGGTCAGAAAGTATACTTCTAGCAACAAAACATAGATGTAACTCATGAATTGGGTCAGAAAGTATACTTCTAGCAACAAAGCCCAAATGAAAGTCATGAAATGGGTCAGAAAGTATACTTCTATCAAAAAACATAAATGTAACTCATGAAATGGGTCAGAAAGTATACTTCTAGCAACAAAACATAGACGTAACTCATGAATTGGGTCAGAAAGTATAATTCAAGCAACAAAACCCAAATGAAAGTCACGAAATGGGTCAGAAAGTATACTTCTAGCAACAAAACATGGATGTAACTCATAAAATGTGTCAAAAAGTATACTTCTAGCAACATAATATAAATGTAAATCAAGAAATGAGTCAGAAAGCATACTTCTAGCAATAAAACATAGATGTCACTCATGAAATGTGTCAGAAAGTATACTTCTTTCAACAAAACATGGATGTAACTCATGAAAGGGGTCAGAAAGTATACTTCTGGCAACAAAACATAGATGAAACTCATGAAATGGGTCAGAAAGTATACTTCTGGCAACAGAACATAGATGAAACTCATGAAATTGATCAGAAAGTATACTTCTAGCAACAAAACATGGATGTAACTAATGAAATGGGTTAGAGAGTATACTTCTAGCAACAAAACATAGATGAAACTCATGAAATGTGTCAAAAAGTATACTTCTAGCAACAAAACCTAAATGAAACTCGTGAAATGGGTCAAAAAGTATACTTCTAGCAACAAAACATGGATGTAACTCATAAAATGGGTCAGAAAGTATACCTATATCAACAAAACATAGATGTAAAATATGAAATGAGCCAGAAAGTTTACTTCTAGCAACATAACATGGATGTAACTAATGACATGGGTCAGAAAGTATACTTCTGGCAACAAAACATAGATGAAACTCATGAAATGGGTCAGAAAGTATACTTCTGGCAACAGAACATAGATGAAACTCATGAAATTGATCAGAACGTATACTTCTAGCAACAAAACATGGATGTAACTAATGAAATGGGTTAGAGAGTATACTTCTAGCAACAAAACATAGATGAAACTCATGAAATGTGTCAAAAAGTATACTTCTAGCAACAAAACCTAAATGAAACTCGTGAAATGGGACAGAAAGTATACTTCTAGCAACGAATCATAGATGTAACCCATAAAATGGGTCAGAAAGTATACTTCTAGCAACAAAACATGGATGTAACTCATGAAATGGGTCAGAAAGTATACTTCTAGCAACAAAACATAGATGTAACTCATGAAATTGATCAGAAAGTATACTTCTATCAACAAAACATAGATGAAACTCGTGAAATGGGTCAGAAAGTATACTTCCATCAACAAAACATAGATGAAACTCGTGAATTGGGTCAGAAAGTGTACGTCTAGCAACAAAACATAGATGTAACTCATGAATTGGGTCAGAAAGTATACTTCTATCAAAAAACATAAATGTAACTCATGAAATGGGTCAGAAAGTATACTTCTAGCAACATAACATAGATGTAACTCATGAATTGGGTCAGAAAGTATACTTCTAGCAACAAAGCCCAAATGAAAGTCATGAAATGGGTCAGAAAGTATACTTCTATCTAAAAACATAAATGTAACTCATGAAATGGGTCAGAAAGTATACTTCTAGCAACAAAACTTAGACGTAACTCATTAAATGGGTCAGAAAGTATAATTCTAGCAACAAAACCCAAATGAAAGTCATGAAATGGATCAGAAAGTATACTTCTATCAAAAAACATAAATGTAACTCATGAAATGGGTCAGAAAGTATACTTCTAGCAACAAAACCTAAATGAAACTCATGAAATGGGTCAGAAAGTATACTTCTACCAACAAAACAGGGATGTAACTCATGAAACGGGTCAGAAAGTTTGCTTCTAGCAACATAACATAGATGAAACTCATGAAATGGGTCAGAAAGTATACTTCTATCAAAAAACATAAATGTAACTCATGAAATGGGTCAGAAAGTATACTTCTACCAACAAAACATGGATGTAACTCATGAAACGGGTCAGAAAGTTTGCTTCTAGCAACTTAACATAGATGAAACTCATGAAATGGGTCAGAAAGTATACTTCTAGCAACAAAACATAAATGTAACTCATGAAATGGGTCTGAAAATATACTTCTAGCAACAAAACATAGATGTAACTCATGAAATGAGTCAGAAAGTATACTCCTAGCAACAAAACATGGATGTACCTCATAAAATGTGTCAAAAAGTATACTTCTAGGAACATAACATAGATGTAAATCATGAAATGAGTCAGAAAGCATACTTCTAGCAACAATACATAGATGTCATCATGAAATGGCTCAGAAAGTATACTTCTAGCAACAACACATAGATTTAAATCATGAAATGGGTCAGAAAGTATACTTCTAGCAACAAAACATGGATGTAACTCATAAAATGTGTCAAAAAGTATACTTCTAGCAACATAACATAGATGTAAATCATGAAATGAGTCAGAAAGCATACTTCTAGCAACAAAACATAGATGTCACTCATGAAATGGGTTAGAAAGTATACTCATAGCAACAAAACATGGATGTACCTCATCAAATGTGTCAAAAAGTATACTTCTAGGAACATAACATATATGTAAATCATGAAATGAGTCAGAAAGCATACTTCTAGCAACAAAACATGGATGTCATCATGAAATGGCTCAGAAAGTATACTTCTAGCAACAAAACATAGATTTAAATCATGAAATGGGTCAGAAAGTATACTTCTAGCAACAAACCTAAATGAATCTCACGAAATGGGTCAGAAAGTATACTTCTAAGAACAAAACATGGATGTAACTCATAAAATGTGTCAAAAAGTATACTTCTAGCAACATAATATAGATGTAAATCAAGAAATGTGTCAGAAAGTATACTTCTTTCAACAAAACATGGATGTAACTCATGAAAGGGGTCAGAAAGTATACTTCTGGCAACAAAACATAGATGAAACTCATGAAATGGGTCAGAAAGTATACTTCTGGCAACAGAACATAGATGAAACTCATGAAATTGATCAGAAAGTATACTTCTAGCAACAAAACATGGATGTAACTAATGAAATGGGTTAGAGAGTATACTTCTAGCAACAAAACATGGATGTAACTCATAAAATGTGTCAAAAAGTATACTTCTAGCAACATAACATAGATGTCACTCATGAAATGGCTCAGAAAGTATACTTCTAGCAACAAAACATAGATGAAACTCATGAAATGAGACAGAAAGTATACGTCTAGCAACAAAACCTAAATGAAACTCGTGAAATGGGTCAAAAAGTATACTTCTAGCAACAAAACATGGATGTAACTCATAAAATGGGTCAGAAAGTATACTTCTATCAACAAAACATAGATGTAAATTATGAAATGAGCCAGAAAGTTTACTTCTAGCAACATAACATGGATGTAACTAATGACATGGGTCAGAAAGTATACTTCTGGCAACAAAACCTAAATGGAACCTATGAAATGGGACAGAAAGTATACTGCTAGCAACGAATCATAGATGTAACCCATAAAATGGGTCAGAAAGTATACTTCTAGCAACAAAACATGGATGTAACTCATGAAATGGGTCAGAAAGTATACTTCTAGCAACAAAACATAGATGTAACTCATGAAATTGATCAGAAAGTATACTTCTATCAACAAAACATAGATGAAACTCGTGAAATGGGTCAGAAAGTATACTTCCATCAACAAAACATAGATGAAACTCGTGAATTGGGTCAGAAAGTGTACGTCTAGCAACAAAACATAGGTGTAACTCATGAATTGGGTCAGAAAGTATACTTCTATCAAAAAACATAAATGTAACTCATGAAATGGGTCAGAAAGTATACTTCTAGCAACAAAACATAGATGTAACTCATGAATTGGGTCAGAAAGTATACTTCTAGCAACAAAGCCCAAATGAAAGTCATGAAATGGGTCAGAAAGTATACTTCTATCAAAAAACATAAATGTAACTCATGAAATGGGTCAGAAAGTATACTTCTAGCAACAAAACATAGACGTAACTCATGAATTGGGTCAGAAAGTATAATTCTAGCAACAAAACCCAAATGAAAGTCACGAAATGGGTCAGAAAGTATACTTCTAGCAACAAAACATGGATGTAACTCATAAAATGTGTCAAAAAGTATACTTCTAGCAACATAATATAAATGTAAATCAAGAAATGAGTCAGAAAGCATACTTCTAGCAATAAAACATAGATGTCACTCATGAAATGTGTCAGAAAGTATACTTCTTTCAACAAAACATGGATGTAACTCATGAAAGGGGTCAGAAAGTATACTTCTGGCAACAAAACATAGATGAAACTCATGAAATGGGTCAGAAAGTATACTTCTGGCAACAGAACATAGATGAAACTCATGAAATTGATCAGAAAGTATACTTCTAGCAACAAAACATGGATGTAACTAATGAAATGGGTTAGAGAGTATACTTCTAGCAACAAAACATAGATGAAACTCATGAAATGTGTCAAAAAGTATACTTCTAGCAACAAAACCTAAATGAAACTCGTGAAATGGGTCAAAAAGTATACTTCTAGCAACAAAACATGGATGTAACTCATAAAATGGGTCAGAAAGTATACCTATATCAACAAAACATAGATGTAAAATATGAAATGAGCCAGAAAGTTTACTTCTAGCAACATAACATGGATGTAACTAATGACATGGGTCAGAAAGTATACTTCTGGCAACAAAACATAGATGAAACTCATGAAATGGGTCAGAAAGTATACTTCTGGCAACAGAACATAGATGAAACTCATGAAATTGATCAGAAAGTATACTTCTAGCAACAAAACATGGATGTAACTAATGAAATGGGTTAGAGAGTATACTTCTAGCAACAAAACATAGATGAAACTCATGAAATGTGTCAAAAAGTATACTTCTAGCAACAAAACCTAAATGAAACTCGTGAAATGGGACAGAAAGTATACTTCTAGCAACGAATCATAGATGTAACCCATAAAATGGGTCAGAAAGTATACTTCTAGCAACAAAACATGGATGTAACTCATGAAATGGGTCAGAAAGTATACTTCTAGCAACAAAACATAGATGTAACTCATGAAATTGATCAGAAAGTATACTTCTATCAACAAAACATAGATGAAACTCGTGAAATGGGTCAGAAAGTATACTTCCATCAACAAAACATAGATGAAACTCGTGAATTGGGTCAGAAAGTGTACGTCTAGCAACAAAACATAGATGTAACTCATGAATTGGGTCAGAAAGTATACTTCTATCAAAAAACATAAATGTAACTCATGAAATGGGTCAGAAAGTATACTTCTAGCAACAAAACATAGATGTAACTCATGAATTGGGTCAGAAAGTATACTTCTAGCAACAAAGCCCAAATGAAAGTCATGAAATGGGTCAGAAAGTATACTTCTATCTAAAAACATAAATGTAACTCATGAAATGGGTCAGAAAGTATACTTCTAGCAACAAAACTTAGACGTAACTCATTAAATGGGTCAGAAAGTATAATTCTAGCAACAAAACCCAAATGAAAGTCATGAAATGGATCAGAAAGTATACTTCTATCAAAAAACATAAATGTAACTCATGAAATGGGTCAGAAAGTATACTTCTAGCAACAAAACCTAAATGAAACTCATGAAATGGGTCAGAAAGTATACTTCTACCAACAAAACAGGGATGTAACTCATGAAACGGGTCAGAAAGTTTGCTTCTAGCAACATAACATAGATGAAACTCATGAAATGGGTCAGAAAGTATACTTCTATCAAAAAACATAAATGTAACTCATGAAATGGGTCAGAAAGTATACTTCTACCAACAAAACATGGATGTAACTCATGAAACGGGTCAGAAAGTTTGCTTCTAGCAACATAACATAGATGAAACTCATGAAATGGGTCAGAAAGTATACTTCTAGCAACAAAACATAAATGTAACTCATGAAATGGGTCAGAAAATATACTTCTAGCAACAAAACATAGATGTAACTCATGAAATGAGTCAGAAAGTATACTCCTAGCAACAAAACATGGATGTACCTCATAAAATGTGTCAAAAAGTATACTTCTAGGAACATAACATAGATGTAAATCATGAAATGAGTCAGAAAGCATACTTCTAGCAACAATACATAGATGTCATCATGAAATGGCTCAGAAAGTATACTTCTAGCAACAAAACATAGATTTAAATCATGAAATGGGTCAGAAAGTATACTTCTAGCAACAAAACATAGACGTAACTCATGAATTGGGTCAGAAAGTATAATTCTAGCAACAAAACCCAAATGAAAGTCACGAAATGGGTCAGAAAGTATACTTCTAGCAACAAAACATGGATGTAACTCATAAAATGTGTCAAAAAGTATACTTCTAGCAACATAATATAAATGTAAATCAAGAAATGAGTCAGAAAGCATACTTCTAGCAATAAAACATAGATGTCACTCATGAAATGTGTCAGAAAGTATACTTCTTTCAACAAAACATGGATGTAACTCATGAAAGGGGTCAGAAAGTATACTTCTGGCAACAAAACATAGATGAAACTCATGAAATGGGTCAGAAAGTATACTTCTGGCAACAGAACATAGATGAAACTCATGAAATTGATCAGAAAGTATACTTCTAGCAACAAAACATGGATGTAACTAATGAAATGGGTTAGAGAGTATACTTCTAGCAACAAAACATAGATGAAACTCATGAAATGTGTCAAAAAGTATACTTCTAGCAACAAAATCTAAATGAAACTCGTGAAATGGGTCAAAAAGTATACTTCTAGCAACAAAACATGGATGTAACTCATAAAATGGGTCAGAAAGTATACCTATATCAACAAAACATAGATGTAAAATATGAAATGAGCCAGAAAGTTTACTTCTAGCAACATAACATGGATGTAACTAATGACATGGGTCAGAAAGTATACTTCTGGCAACAAAACATAGATGAAACTCATGAAATGGGTCAGAAAGTATACTTCTGGCAACAGAACATAGATGAAACTCATGAAATTGATCAGAAAGTATACTTCTAGCAACAAAACATGGATGTAACTAATGAAATGGGTTAGAGAGTATACTTCTAGCAACAAAACATAGATGAAACTCATGAAATGTGTCAAAAAGTATACTTCTAGCAACAAAACCTAAATGAAACTCGTGAAATGGGACAGAAAGTATACTTCTAGCAACGAATCATAGATGTAACCCATAAAATGGGTCAGAAAGTATACTTCTAGCAACAAAACATGGATGTAACTCATGAAATGGGTCAGAAAGTATACTTCTAGCAACAAAACATAGATGTAACTCATGAAATTGATCAGAAAGTATACTTCTATCAACAAAACATAGATGAAACTCGTGAAATGGGTCAGAAAGTATACTTCCATCAACAAAACATAGATGAAACTCGTGAATTGGGTCAGAAAGTGTACGTCTAGCAACAAAACATAGATGTAACTCATGAATTGGGTCAGAAAGTATACTTCTATCAAAAAACATAAATGTAACTCATGAAATGGGTCAGAAAGTATACTTCTAGCAACAAAACATAGATGTAACTCATGAATTGGGTCAGAAAGTATACTTCTAGCAACAAAGCCCAAATGAAAGTCATGAAATGGGTCAGAAAGTATACTTCTATCTAAAAACATAAATGTAACTCATGAAATGGGTCAGAAAGTATACTTCTAGCAACAAAACTTAGACGTAACTCATTAAATGGGTCAGAAAGTATAATTCTAGCAACAAAACCCAAATGAAAGTCATGAAATGGATCAGAAAGTATACTTCTATCAAAAAACATAAATGTAACTCATGAAATGGGTCAGAAAGTATACTTCTAGCAACAAAACCTAAATGAAACTCATGAAATGGGTCAGAAAGTATACTTCTACCAACAAAACAGGGATGTAACTCATGAAACGGGTCAGAAAGTTTGCTTCTAGCAACATAACATAGATGAAACTCATGAAATGGGTCAGAAAGTATACTTCTATCAAAAAACATAAATGTAACTCATGAAATGGGTCAGAAAGTATACTTCTACCAACAAAACATGGATGTAACTCATGAAACGGGTCAGAAAGTTTGCTTCTAGCAACATAACATAGATGAAACTCATGAAATGGGTCAGAAAGTATACTTCTAGCAACAAAACATAAATGTAACTCATGAAATGGGTCAGAAAATATACTTCTAGCAACAAAACATAGATGTAACTCATGAAATGAGTCAGAAAGTATACTCCTAGCAACAAAACATGGATGTACCTCATAAAATGTGTCAAAAAGTATACTTCTAGGAACATAACATAGATGTAAATCATGAAATGAGTCAGAAAGCATACTTCTAGCAACAATACATAGATGTCATCATGAAATGGCTCAGAAAGTATACTTCTAGCAACAAAACATAGATTTAAATCATGAAATGGGTCAGAAAGTATACTTCTAGCAACAAAACATGGATGTAACTCATAAAATGTGTCAAAAAGTATACTTCTAGCAACATAACATAGATGTAAATCATGAAATGAGTCAGAAAGCATACTTCTAGCAACAAAACATAGATGTCACTCATGAAATGGGTCAGAAAGTATACTCATAGCAACAAAACATGGATGTACCTCATCAAATGTGTCAAAAAGTATACTTCTAGGAACATAACATATATGTAAATCATGAAATGAGTCAGAAAGCATACTTCTAGCAACAAAACATGGATGTCATCATGAAATGGCTCAGAAAGTATACTTCTAGCAACAAAACATAGATTTAAATCATGAAATGGGTCAGAAAGTATACTTCTAGCAACAAACCTAAATGAATCTCACGAAATGGGTCAGAAAGTATACTTCTAAGAACAAAACATGGATGTAACTCATAAAATGTGTCAAAAATTATACTTCTAGCAACATAATATAGATGTAAATCAAGAAATGTGTCAGAAAGTATACTTCTTTCAACAAAACATGGATGTAACTCATGAAAGGGGTCAGAAAGTATACTTCTGGCAACAAAACATAGATGAAACTCATGAAATGGGTCAGAAAGTATACTTCTGGCAACAGAACATAGATGAAACTCATGAAATTGATTAGAAAGTATACTTCTAGCAACAAAACATGGATGTAACTAATGAAATGGGTTAGAGAGTATACTTCTAGCAACAAAACATGGATGTAACTCATAAAATGTGTCAAAAAGTATACTTCTAGCAACATAACATAGATGTCACTCATGAAATGGCTCAGAAAGTATACTTCTAGCAACAAAACATAGATGAAACTCATGAAATGAGACAGAAAGTATACGTCTAGCAACAAAACCTAAATGAAACTCGTGAAATGGGTCAAAAAGTATACTTCTAGCAACAAAACATGGATGTAACTCATAAAATGGGTCAGAAAGTATACTTCTATCAACAAAACATAGATGTAAATTATGAAATGAGCCAGAAAGTTTACTTCTAGCAACATAACATGGATGTAACTAATGACATGGGTCAGAAAGTATACTTCTGGCAACAAAACCTAAATGGAACCTATGAAATGGGACAGAAAGTATACTGCTAGCAACGAATCATAGATGTAACCCATAAAATGGGTCAGAAAGTATACTTCTAGCAACAAAACATGGATGTAACTCATGAAATGGGTCAGAAAGTATACTTCTAGCAACAAAACATAGATGTAACTCATGAAATTGATCAGAAAGTATACTTCTATCAACAAAACATAGATGAAACTCGTGAAATGGGTCAGAAAGTATACTTCCATCAACAAAACATAGATGGAACTCGTGAATTGGGTCAGAAAGTGTACGTCTAGCAACAAAACATAGGTGTAACTCATGAATTGGGTCAGAAAGTATACTTCTATCAAAAAACATAAATGTAACTCATGAAATGGGTCAGAAAGTATACTTCTAGCAACAAAACATAGATGTAACTCATGAATTGGGTCAGAAAGTATACTTCTAGCAACAAAGCCCAAATGAAAGTCATGAAATGGGTCAGAAAGTATACTTCTATCAAAAAACATAAATGTAACTCATGAAATGGGTCAGAAAGTATACTTCTATCAAAAAACATAAATGTAACTCATGAAATGGGTCAGAAAGTATACTTCTAGCAACAAAACCTAAATGAAACTCATGAAATGGGTCAGAAAGTATACTTCTACCAACAAAACAGAGATGTAACTTATGAAACGGGTCAGAAAGTTTGCTTCTAGCAACATAACATAGATGAAACTCATGAAATGGGTCAGAAAGTATACTTCTATCAAAAAACATAAATGTAACTCATGAAACGGGTCAGAAAGTTTGCTTCTAGCAACATAACATAGATGAAACTCATGAAATGGGTCAGAAAGTATACTTCTAGCAACAAAACATAGATGTAACTCATGAAATGGGTCAGAAAATATACTTCTAGCAACAAAACATAGATGTAACTCATGAAATGAGTCAGAAAGTATACTCCTAGCAACAAAACATGGATGTCCCTCATAAAATGTGTCAAAAAGTATACTTCTAGGAACATAACATAGATGTAAATCATGAAATGAGTCAGAAAGCATACTTCTAGCAACAATACATAGATGTCATCATGAAATGGCTCAGAAAGTATACTTCTAGCAACAAAACATAGATTTAAATCATGAAATGGGTCAGAAAGTATACTTCTAGCAACAAACCTAAATGAATCTCACGAAATGGGTCAGAAAGTATACTTCTAGCAACAAAACATGGATGTAACTCATAAAATGTGTCAAAAAGTATACTTCTAGCAACATAACATAGAGGTAAATCATGAAATGAGTCAGAAAGCATACTTCTAGCAACAAAACATAGATGTCACTCATGAAATGGGTCAGAAAGTATACTTCTAGCAACAAAACCTAAATGAAACCCATGAAATGCGTCAGAAAGTATACTTCTAGCAACAAAACATGGATGTAAGTCATAAAATGGGTCAGAAAGTATACTTCTTTCAACAAAACATGGATGAAACTCATGAAAGGGGTCAGAAAGTATACTTCTGGCAACAAAACATAGACGAAACTCATGAAATGGATCAGAAAGTATACTTCTGGCAACATAACATAGATGAAACTCATGAAATGGGTCAGAAAGTATACTTCTAGCAACAAAACATAGATGTAACTCATGAATTGGGTCAGAAAGTATACTTCTAGCAACAAAGCCCAAATGAAAGTCATGAAATGGGTCAGAAAGTATACTTCTATCAAAAAACATAAATGTAACTCATGAAATGGGTCAGAAAGTATACTTCTATCAAAAAACATAAATGTAACTCATGAAATGGGTCAGAAAGTATACTTCTAGCAACAAAACCTAAATGAAACTCATGAAATGGGTCAGAAAGTATACTTCTACCAACAAAACAGGGATGTAACTTATGAAACGGGTCAGAAAGTTTGCTTCTAGCAACATAACATAGATGAAACTCATGAAATGGGTCAGAAAGTATACTTCTATCAAAAAACATAAATGTAACTCATGAAACGGATCAGAAAGTTTGCTTCTAGCAACATAACATAGATGAAACTCATGAAATGGGTCAGAAAGTATACTTCTAGCAACAAAACATAGATGTAACTCATGAAATGGGTCAGAAAATATACTTCTAGCAACAAAACATAGATGTAACTCATGAAATGAGTCAGAAAGTATACTCCTAGCAACAAAACATGGATGTCCCTCATAAAATGTGTCAAAAAGTATACTTCTAGGAACATAACATAGATGTAAATCATGAAATGAGTCAGAAAGCATACTTCTAGCAACAATACATAGATGTCATCATGAAATGGGTCAGAAAGTATACTTCTAGCAACAAAACATAGATTTAAATCATGAAATGGGTCAGAAAGTATACTTCTAGCAACAAACCTAAATGAATCTCACGAAATGGGTCAGAAAGTATACTTCTAGCAACAAAACATGGATGTAACTCATAAAATGTGTCAAAAAGTATACTTCTAGCAACATAACATAGAGGTAAATCATGAAATGAGTCAGAAAGCATACTTCTAGCAACAAAACATAGATGTCACTCATGAAATGGGTCAGAAAGTATACTTCTAGCAACAAAACCTAAATGAAACCCATGAAATGCGTCAGAAAGTATACTTCTAGCAACAAAACATGGATGTAAGTCATCAAATGGGTCAGAAAGTATACTTCTTTCAACAAAACATGGATGAAACTCATGAAAGGGGTCAGAAAGTATACTTCTGGCAACAAAACATAGACGAAACTCATGAAATGGATCAGAAAGTATACTTCTGGCAACATAACATAGATGAAAATCATGAAATGGGTCAGAAAGTATACTTCTAGCAACAAAACATAGATGTAACTCATGAAATGGGTTAGAAAGTATACTTCTAGCAACAAAACATGGATGTAGCTCATAAAATGTGTCAAAAAGTATACTTCTAGCAACTTAACATAGATGTAAATCAAGAAAAGAGTCAGAAAGCATACTTCTAGAAACAAAACATAGATGTCACTCATGAAATGGGTCAGAAAGTATAATTCTATCAACAAAACATAGATATAACTCATGAGATGAGTCAGAAAGCATACTTCTAGCAACAAAACATAGATGTTACTCATGAAATGGGTCAGAAAATATACTTCTATCAACAAAATATAGATGTAACTCATGAAATGGGTCAGAAAATATACTTCTATCAACAAAACATAGATGTAACTCATGAAATGGGTCAGAAAGTATACTTCTAGCAACAACACCTAAATGAAACTCATGAAATGAGACAGAAAGTATACTTCTAACAACAAAACATGGATGTAACTCATGAAATCGGTCCGAAAGTATACTTCTAGCAACATAACATATATGTAACTCATGAAATGGGTCAGAAAGTATACTTCTAGGAACATAACATAGATGGAACTCATGAAATGGGTCCGAAAGTATACTGCTATCAACAAAACATAGATGTAACTCATGAAATGGGTCAGAAAGTATACATCTAGCAACAACACCTAAATGAAACTCATGAAATGAGACAGAAAGTATACTTCTATCAAGAAAACATAGATGTAACTCATGAAATGGGTCAGAAAGTATACTTCTGGCAACACACCTAAATGAAACTCATGAAATGAGACAGAAAGTATACTTCTAGCAACAAAATAGGGATGTAACTCATTAAATGGGTCAGAAAGTATACTTCTGGCAACATATCATAGATGAAACTCATGAAATGGGTCAGAAAGTATACTTCTAGCAACAAAACATGGATGTAACTCATAAAATGTGTCAAAAAGTATACTTCTAGCAACATAACATAGATTAAACTGATGAAATGGGTCAGAAAGTTTACTTCTAGCAACAAAACATGGATGTAACTCATAAAATGGGTGCGAAAGTATACTTCTAGCAACATAAAATAGATGTAAATCATGAAATGAGTCAGAAAGTATACTTCTAGCAACAAAACATAGATGTTACTCATGAAATGGGTCAGAAAATATACTTCTATCAACAAAACATAGATGTAACTCATGAAATGGGTCAGAAAGTATACTTCTACCAACAAAACAGGGATGTAACTTATGAAACGGGTCAGAAAGTTTGCTTCTAGCAACATAACATAGATGAAACTCATGAAATGGGTCAGAAAGTATACTTCTATCAAAAAACATAAATGTAACTCATGAAACGGGTCAGAAAGTTTGCTTCTAGCAACATAACATAGATGAAACTCATGAAATGGGTCAGAAAGTATACTTCTAGCAACAAAACATAGATGTAACTCATGAAATGGGTCAGAAAATATACTTCTAGCAACAAAACATAGATGTAACTCATGAAATGAGTCAGAAAGTATACTCCTAGCAACAAAACATGGATGTCCCTCATAAAATGTGTCAAAAAGTATACTTCTAGGAACATAACATAGATGTAAATCATGAAATGAGTCAGAAAGCATACTTCTAGCAACAATACATAGATGTCATCATGAAATGGCTCAGAAAGTATACTTCTAGCAACAAAACATAGATTTAAATCATGAAATGGGTCAGAAAGTATACTTCTAGCAACAAACCTAAATGAATCTCACGAAATGGGTCAGAAAGTATACTTCTAGCAACAAAACATGGATGTAACTCATAAAATGTGTCAAAAAGTATACTTCTAGCAACATAACATAGAGGTAAATCATGAAATGAGTCAGAAAGCATACTTCTAGCAACAAAACATAGATGTCACTCATGAAATGGGTCAGAAAGTATACTTCTAGCAACAAAACCTAAATGAAACCCATGAAATGCGTCAGAAAGTATACTTCTAGCAACAAAACATGGATGTAAGTCATAAAATGGGTCAGAAAGTATACTTCTTTCAACAAAACATGGATGAAACTCATGAAAGGGGTCAGAAAGTATACTTCTGGCAACAAAACATAGACGAAACTCATGAAATGGATCAGAAAGTATACTTCTGGCAACATAACATAGATGAAACTCATGAAATGGGTCAGAAAGTATACTTCTAGCAACAAAACATAGATGTAACTCATGAAATGGGTTAGAAAGTATACTTCTAGCAACAAAACATGGATGTAGCTCATAAAATGTGTCAAAAAGTATACTTCTAGCAACTTAACATAGATGTAAATCAAGAAAAGAGTCAGAAAGCATACTTCTAGAAACAAAACATAGATGTCACTCATGAAATGGGTCAGAAAGTATAATTCTATCAACAAAACATAGATATAACTCATGAGATGAGTCAGAAAGCATACTTCTAGCAACAAAACATAGATGTTACTCATGAAATGGGTCAGAAAATATACTTCTATCAACAAAATATAGATGTAACTCATGAAATGGGTCAGAAAATATACTTCTATCAACAAAACATAGATGTAACTCATGAAATGGGTCAGAAAGTATACTTCTAGCAACAACACCTAAATGAAACTCATGAAATGAGACAGAAAGTATACTTCTAACAACAAAACATGGATGTAACTCATGAAATCGGTCCGAAAGTATACTTCTAGCAACATAACATATATGTAACTCATGAAATGGGTCAGAAAGTATACTTCTAGGAACATAACATAGATGGAACTCATGAAATGGGTCCGAAAGTATACTGCTATCAACAAAACATAGATGTAACTCATGAAATGGGTCAGAAAGTATACATCTAGCAACAACACCTAAATGAAACTCATGAAATGAGACAGAAAGTATACTTCTATCAAGAAAACATAGATGTAACTCATGAAATGGGTCAGAAAGTATACTTCTGGCAACAACACCTAAATGAAACTCATGAAATGAGACAGAAAGTATACTTCTAGCAACAAAATAGGGATGTAACTCATTAAATGGGTCAGAAAGTATACTTCTGGCAACATATCATAGATGAAACTCATGAAATGGGTCAGAAAGTATACTTCTAGCAACAAAACATGGATGTAACTCATAAAATGTGTCAAAAAGTATACTTCTAGCAACATAACATAGATTAAACTGATGAAATGGGTCAGAAAGTTTACTTCTAGCAACAAAACATGGATGTAACTCATAAAATGGGTGCGAAAGTATACTTCTAGCAACATAAAATAGATGTAAATCATGAAATGAGTCAGAAAGTATACTTCTAGCAACAAAACATAGATGTTACTCATGAAATGGGTCAGAAAATATACTTCTATCAACAAAACATAGATGTAACTCATGAAATGGGTCAGAAAGTATACTTCTAGCAACAACACCTAAATGAAACTCATGAAATGAGACAGAAAGTATACTTCTAACAACAAAACATGGATGTAACTCATGAAATCGGTCCGAAAGTATACTTCTAGCAACATAACATATATGTAACTCATGAAATGGGTCAGAAAGTATACGTCTAGCAACATAACACAGATGAAACTCATGAAATGGGTCAGAAAGTATACTTCTATCAACAAAACATAGATGTAACTCATGAAATGGGTCAGAAAGTATACTTCTAGCAACAACACCTAAATGAAACTCATGAAATGAGACAGAAAGTATACTTCTATCAACAAAACATAGATGTAACTCATGAAATGGGTCAGAAAGTATACTTCTATCAAGAAAACATAGATGTTACTTATGAAATTGGCCAGAAAGTATACTTCTAGCAACGAAACATGGATGTAACTCATAAAATGTGTTAAATAGTATACTTCTAGCAACATAACATAGATTAAACTCATGAAATGGGTCAGAAAGTATACTTCTAGCAACAAAACATAGATGTAAGTCATAAAATGGGTCAGAAAGCATACTTCTATCAAGAAAACATAGATGTAACTCATGAAATGGGTCAGAAAGTATACTTTTAGCAACAAAACATAGATGTAACTCATGAAATGAGTCAGAAAGTATACTTCTAGCAACATAACGTAGATGAAACTCGTGAATTTGGTCAGAAAGTGTACGTCTAGCAACAAAACATAGATGTAACTCATGAATTGGGTCAGAAAGTATACTTCTATCAAAAAACATAAATGTAACTCATGAAATGGGTCAGATAGTATACTTCTAGCAACAAAACCTAAATGAAACTCATGAAATGGGTCAGAAAGTATACTTCTACCAACGAAACAAGGATGTAACTTATGAAACGGGTCAGAAAGTTTGCTTCTAGCAACATAACATAGATGAAACTCATGAAATGGGTCAGAAAGTATACTTCTATCAAAAAACATAGATGTAACTCATGAAATGGGTCAGAAAGTATACTTTTAGCAACAAAACATAGATGTAACTCATGAAATGAGTCAGAAAGTATACTTCTAGCAACATAACGTAGATGAAACTCGTGAAATGGGTCAGAAAGTATACTTCTAGCAACAAAACCTAAATGAAACCAACTTTGCAGACAACTACCTTAATAACCAACTTTGCAGAAAACTGCCTTTATAACCAATTGTTTAGACAACTGCCTAAATATCCAACTTTCTAGACAACCGCCATTATAACCAACTTTACAGACAACTGCCTTTATAACCATCTTTGCAGACAACTGACTTAATAACCAACTTTCTAGACAACTGCCTTAATAACGAACTTTGCAGACATCTGCCTTTATAACCAACTTTGCAGACAACTGCTTTTATAACCAACTTTGCAGACAACTGCTTTTTTAACCAACACTGCAGACATCTTGATTATAACGAACTTTGCAGACAACTGCTTTTATAACCAACTTTGCAGACAACTGCCTTTATAACGAACTTTGCAGACATTCACCTTTATAACAAACTTTGCAGACAACTGCCTTTATAACTAACTTTGCAGACAACTGCCTTTATAAACAACCTTGCAGACAACTGGCTTTATAACAAACTTTGCAGACAACTGCCTTTATAAACAACCTTGCAGACAACTGCCTTAATAACCAACTTTGCAGACAACTGCCTTTATAAACAACCTTGCAGACAACTGGCTTTATAACCAACCTTGCAGACAACTGGCTTTATAACCAACTTTGCAGACAACTGCCTTTATAACCAACTTTGCAGACAACTGCCTTTATAAACAACCTTGCAGACAACTGGCTTTATAACCAACCTTGCAGACAACTGGCTTTATAACCAACTTTGCAGACAACTGCCTTTATAACCAACTTTGCAGACAACTGCCTTTATAAACAACCTTGCAGACAACTGCCTTTATAAACAACCTTGCAGACAACTGGCTTTATATCCAACTTTGCAGACAACTGCCTTGATAACAAACTTTGCAGAAATTCATCTTTATAACCAACTTTGCAGACAACTGCCTTTATAACCAACTTTGCAGACAACTGGCTTTATAACCAACTTTGCAGACAACTGGCTATATAACAAACTTTGCAGACAACTGGCTATATAACCAACTTTGCAGACAACTGGCTTTATAACCAACTTTGCAGACAACTGGCTATATAACCAACTTTGCAGACAACTGGCTATATAACCAACTTTGCAGACAACTGCCTTTATAACCAACTTTGCAAACAACTGCCTTTACAACCAACTTTGCAGACATTCACCTTTATAACAAACTTTGCAGACATTCATCTGTATGGCAAACTTTGCAGACAACTGCCTTTATAACCAACTTTGCAAACAACTGCCTTTATAACCAACTTTGCAGACAACTGGCTATATAACCAACTTTTTGGACAGCTGCCTTTATAACCAACTTTGCAGACAACTGCCATTATAACAAACTTTGCAGACAACTTCCTTTATTACCAACTTTGCAGACAATTGGCTTTATAATAAACTTTTTAGACAACTGGCTTTATAACAAACTTTGCAGACTACTGCCTTTACAACCAACTTTACAGACAACTACCTTTATAACAAACTTTGCAGACATTCACCTTTATAACAAACTTTGCAGACAACTGCCATTATACCCTACACGGCATGAAATCGCGTGTTTCCGGGACGGTTACACAACGGTTACATGGCGGTTATGCAGTAAAACCGCCGCGTAACCGTCGGACTTTGGGGGTGGCATATCCGTCGCGTAACCGTCAGCCGGAAATGCTACGTTTGTCGTCCATTCAGTCCAATGTAAATCAACCGTAATTTCTGAAAAAACGCAGATTTCCGCTCAACGTTTTTAACGTATACTTTTAAATATCCGCTGATTAAGTTGGACGGAAGAAACGTAAATGCAAAAATTTACGCCAATTTACGTTGAAACTGAAACAACATATACAGCTGGGTAACCGATCATTACGTTAACAGTTTCCGGCGTATTCTTGTGTTCTTCCACGTCATGTACGCAGAGTACGCCAATTGTAAATTACATTTATTTTGACGTTTTCCGGGAACTGCCTTATACTATTTATCCTTACATGGTATGTATAACCGTTTACAATTTAAATGTGCATTAGCTAATATAATAAAATTATTCCATATTCGTATATAGCGCCCTCGTACAGCTTGTTTTTAAATTGCTCGCTAAGTACAATTACTCCTGCGTCATGATCCCGCCATCAACGACAAACACAGTCGTGGCTTGAAGATTGATGTACCTCTAACCTCTAAACGTGCTTAGCTCCAATACATCACGCTTCTTGTACGTCTTTATTAGTTCAATTTCATGACATTTCAAAAATCTAAAGAAAAGTCTAGTAGGGCTATGATAGAACGAAGTTCCGTCATATTTTACGTTTTGGAAAAAAAAACGTGTAAGGGACTGCACTTGAACTCAGCCAAGACAGCTCACACTTGTTTGTTAATGCATTGTTTATAATCACGTGTGTTACTTCTACAACAAAAGAGGTGTTACCACTGTGGCATCAAGTGATGTTTGTTTTGTCTGATGTGACAGGGGGGGGGGAGTTGCATGACACGATTGGTTGAAATACTCGTCTCATTTGCATAAATTAATATTCATGAGCAATGAAAAACTCGTCTTTTCAGTAAAATTGTGCCAAAATGCTTTCCGATAGCATACATGTTAGTTCTAAATTGATTGATTCTATCGTTACGAGCTGAAAAAATAATCGGAAAAATGATGTAAAGGTAATTTTTGAGACACGTTTTCGATCAGACTCCAGCTAACTATTGAAAAGTAAACACAGGTTTTCTCTTTACCATGATCATAGCAAGTTATGAAATTCACGGAGAATGCAGAGGCACATTTATATTTCACTCTAGTACTATTGCTCAAAATTTCTCAAAATGTTTTCGGTGACTTTTATCAGTGACAAGTTACCTAATTAGTATGCATTTCAATGAACCACAGTGTGTGTGCATGCGCAGTTTGAAATGGAACAGATTTGAACGCAATAAAATCACGTGTAGAACTCGGGCTCCAGCAAGAAATTGTGGCGTCAAACTGGTTGTTGGTTGAATTGTTTTGAAATAGACATAATTTTGGAGCCTGTATTTGTCTATGAAATGTTTCTAAGTTTTGTTGAGGATTATTCTGTAAAGGAATGGCTGAAATTATTTTATCTGTTCGTAAACGGGACGTTGTTGCTTGACGATGGGCTACGGACGACTGACGTCGAAACGTTCCATTCAGATCAGATGGCGCCCTCTCGTGCCAATCCCCCCTGGATGTGACTGAACTTATAAACATACTGTTGATTAACCTATGATTAAAACACACAATGAATGTTTCTTAAAACCATTACTTTCAAAAGTTAGAAAAAGAGTGCCAGTGCACGGTTACTGGCCAATGTTAGTATATTGTAGTACGTAATCATTTCTCTGCCAAGTCACTTTCGAGCGTTCATGTTAGCGTTCATGTTAGAGATGTACTTGAACGCTCGGCACGAACCGAAATCAGTGGTGAATTTCAGAGAACACATAACTATATATATGATCGGATACAGTAGTAATGAATGAAATGAACGCAAACTGTCGTCGGCGACGAATATTCATGTGCTGCAACCGGTATTTTCTTGCAATGCTACATTGACGTAAACAAAAAAATCGAATCTTCTAAGTCGTTCATTGCACGATGACTCGTAATAAATACTATAATAACAAAAGGAATTAATTTAAATATGTCAATTATTGTTTTCATCATATGTGTATCGCTTTCCATGTTGGGTCAACTAACAGATCGACGAATGACAGCGTGATTTCTGCACGAGCCGAGTGGGTCCCGATGTGGGTCCGGCCAAACGTAAACCCAGTGCTGTAATTCTCTCCAAACATGAAGGCTTAAAATATCGGCAAGTGCCGAGATCCCAACATGTGCACGTAACGGATGCTGATGTTGAAAAGGCTGTAGACTGGTAGCTGTACAATTCGTAAATAAAATACGTTGGTCGTTACGTCCCTGGAATAAATTATATTCGAAGTTCATATTTAGTGCACTACTTTAGTAGCGGCACTGGTTTGTATACTTGCCTTGGCACAGCTGTCATGAATTTGTTTTCGTGTATCTGTTGGTCGACTTAATTAGTTGATTATTAGCGAATTGCTGTGTTATGTCTGTCATCGTTCAGGTCTATTTGAAGTTTTGGACGGAACTTGGCTCAGTGATTTGGAACTAATTACGAGATATCTGTCGCGATTCTGACAGTTGGTATTCCACAGTTATTAATGTAGTGAACGATTAATCAAAAGATATGACGTATTCAGTACTTAGTGTGATTGGCTTTATGATTGAAGGTTACGCCCTAAAGTCTTTTTACTGTTTTGTAATTGGTTAGAGTTTTGAAAATGAATAAAGAGAGTTTGAGTTGGTCTTGGCGAATACTCTACGATAGACGCAGAAGAGAGAGAAGGCAGTCCTGGGCAGTCGAGTCCAGTCCAGGGGCGAGCCTTGAGGCAGTCCAGTCTTGGGGCGAGCCTTGACGCAGTCCAGTCTTGGGCGAGTCTTGGTTCAGCCTTGTGAGAGTCTTGGGGACTTTTCCCCAGGGCGCTGTGTCTTACAGAATGCTCGACAGACCGACTAAGACGAGAGCTGAAACGTATTTCGTTGTGTGTGCCTTATTTGACTGTAAAGTTAAAGTGACTTTCCCGATCCCGTACCTCAAGGGGACGATATAGAGACGAGACGAGATTCCCCCCTGGCAAGGGTGGAGAACCCGAGAGAGAGAAGATTTACCCCCGTGATACGTTTTGGATGAACCCGGGCAGGTGTTCAACACACATTGACATCCTGTGAAGAGAAGTGAAATGGCGAAGGTGTGTCTTTCTTGCGAACCGAACTAACTGGCTCGATGGCAGAGACGAAACCGCGCTTGACGACTAACACCGTTAACAGTATGGCACCGATGTACAACGCTGAAGAGATGAAGACTTCTGAACCCCTTATGAAGGACCAGTACCGGATAGGACTGTATAATTAAGAATTGAGCGACATTAAAGACAAGATGAAGAAAAAGAACGACCCGGACTAACGCGACAAGAGAAGAGACGCTTATAGACTTTGACTTTAGCTATTTGCTTAGAGAACCGCTCGTTGGACACTGTAACTGACACTGTATAACTCAAGGACGTTGAACTCTTTTCCACATTCCTAACCCTATTGCTCAGTAATGTAATGTATTGCTTGCTTTTCCTATCGTTTTTACCGTTTCTTTTTGTGATGTCGAATTGTATGTTATGTAAGCGCCCAGATTTTTGTTTTGAACTGATATTTAGTGACGTACGAGGTCCTTTATAACGATTTAAGCGCGCTTCAGTGGACGAGTATTTGCAACACAGTGTTTTGAGTTTTGTTAAGTTTTATGGTGTTTTAATGAGTTTATGAGTACGGATTATGATGGGGAAAGTAATGCCCCAATGAGTTTTTAAGAGTTTTGAGATTTGTCGAGTACAGAGATACCGACGTTTTAAGAGTTGTTTTTGTTTATGTGTTGTTTCCGGAATACTTCTGACGCTTTTTTGAGTTGAGAGCCCCTTTGTACCGTTTTTTTTATGTCTTTTGAGATGATAGTTTGGAGCGCTTATATACGTATTGTTTGATAACGCAAGCTTTTGTTCATGATTGACAGGATTATATGTAACTTAGTAGTTTCTATCGTTTTAGCCTTTTCCGTCTTTTTGCCAGAGGAGTAATGTGTTATGAAAGCGATTTGTCTTTGCATTCCGTTACCACGCCGTATGACTTTTGTTTAGATTAACGACTTGTGAGTTCAGTTGAAGTTTATAAGCGTATATGAAAGGAGTTTGATTAATAGCTTTTTCATTCATTCTTTATTAGTTACCGCTTTGCAATGCTTTAACCGAGAGACGCATCCCTGGTAATCACGTGATCATGCTGTCGACTGCAGCGATTGGCTGATTGCTTGGTTACACCGCCACGCCTTAGTTTTTTTTTTGACCTTTTGATATAGAGTTTGTAACCTTAGTAACGGAGAAAGTGAAGCGACGGGTTATCTTAGCGAACTGTTTGAGAAAAGCGAGTCGATTGGTAGCCTTTCCCTTGTTTTTTTTATTCATAACCGTTGATATTTGTGACTTTATAACCATTGTATTTAGACTTTATAATCATTGTACTTAATTAGTGTGTTTTACTCTTTTTGATTCATACCTTTTATTATTAGTATTGTATTTAACCCGTATGACGATGAGTGGCTGACGGTATCTTTGATTTGTGAACGTGCAATGCCGAGAGGCATATCTCAGTTTGGGTGAAGGGATGTGTCATGAATTTGTTTTCGTGTATCTGTTGGTCGACTTAATTAGTTGATTATTAGCGAATTGCTGTGTTATGTCTGTCATCGTTCAGGTCTATTTGAAGTTTTGGACGGAACTTGGCTCAGTGATTTGGAACTAATTACGAGATATCCGTCGCGATTCTGACAGTTGGTATTCCACAGTTATTAATGTAGTGAACGATTAATCAAAAGATATGACGTATTCAGTACTTAGTGTGATTGGCTTTATGATTGAAGGTTACGCCCTAAAGTCTTTTTACTGTTTTGTAATTGGTTAGAGTTTTGAAAATGAATAAAGAGAGTTTGAGTTGGTCTTGGCGAATACTCTACGATAGACGCAGTAGAGAGAGAAGGCAGTCCTGGGCAGTCGAGTCCAGTCCAGGGGCGAGCCTTGAGGCAGTCCAGTCTTGGGGCGAGCCTTGACGCAGTCCAGTCTTGGGCGAGTCTTGGTTCAGCCTTGTGAGAGTCTTGGGGACTTTTCCCCAGGGCGCTGTGTCTTACAGAGTGCTCGACAGACCGACTAAGACGAGAGCTGAAACGTATTTCGTTGTGTGTGCCTTATTTGACTGTAAAGTTAAAGTGACTTTCCCGATCCCGTACCTCAAGGGGACGATATAGAGACGAGACGAGATTCCCCCTGGCAAGGGTGGAGAACCCGAGAGAGAGAAGATTTCCCCCTGATACAGCTATGCCCGTGTGAGAGACATTATGGAACTGTTAATAATATAATAAAATATTTAAATTTAAAATGTGTATTTGTTGTAATGTCAATGTAATGGGCCTGCTCAAAATCATCCGATACCTTGATAAAAACTATAATGGTCCATTAGAGGATGTGGATCTACATGCAAGTGCCAACTACGTCTGTTGCTATGAAATATGTGTGGTCTGACCAAGATGTGATTGGCCTAGAACCGTATACTATACACAAATTATAACCGAAAGAGAGAGACTATTCCACTTCCGTCTGAGGATAAAAACGAATAGAAAAATTGTAATTAAAATGTTCTTTGGTAGAATCATACAGAATACTTTATCCCGATGCATATTTCGTCCGTCGAGAGACCATTTCGTCAAAAGTATGATGTGAATTGGCAGTGCTGAGCACCCTCCCCATAATAATATCGTTTTTTGCTTTGCATTTATTGTAATATTACAAATTAAGAAATCCGCTGCAATTAATAGTTGGTGGTTTGTGGATGTTAAATGGATAAGACTCAATTCACACACCAAGAGGTGTCATTCTTCAGTTAAGCAATACAATGTGACAGACTTCAGTCGAATACTGGTGGAAGTTTTGACCTGCTCTTAAAACACGTCTTTTATTCCAAATTAGCGATACTTAATTGGTTCGGTGGCAGTCGGTAATGAGCTGATAATAGTTAGTATTGTCACCGTCCCTGGTGTTGAGGGACGGTGGTATTGTGAACACGTCGACTCGTTTTATACCTCGTACGTTTAACCATGGAGCTCCATGGTTTAACATACAGCCTTACAGCCTTGAGCCAAATAGTGGAGTATTACTGAATCAAAGTCGCCGCATCGTCGTACGCCATGGCCCGGCCTCTTTTACGCCAAGCCTACACAGATTTATTTCGTCGAGTCTCGAAGCGGAAATAAACTCTGGCGGCGAGAATGTCTGGCGGACAAGAGTGTACACTAGCTAGCGTCAGGTTTGCCGCATTCCGTAGTTGGACAACCAGAATGCATTGTTCCATACAATTACAACATAGAAACAGGTTTGACATCGAGAAAAAAATCATTTTTTTCAAGTTTATATGCAGTCTGCTATTCTTTTTTTTGTAAATTCTCTCCCCTGTTAAACGATTAGACGGGCATAACTTGGCATGTGCCAAGAAGCGGACCCTAACGGTTTGAAGGTTCTCAAACTCATTTCGACGAAGCAAAACCGTCCACGCACAATATATATATAATTATATATAAATGGGAAAGGATGTTTTGTCTTAACGTATATATTGAATAATTACGACACCACGATTATCTGGACTACTACATTTATTTTTTACATCGGTCTTAGCAAAGAACCACAAAATGCCAGTACCGAGGATTGGTTCCGATATTCTGATTAGTCCACCGCCCACCACTGTTCTATCTCCCTTTGTTCTATGTCAAACATTAACGCTGTTTCGTTTGTCATTACTTTGCGCAAAATAACGACAAATGTGCAACCATATCAAGTACGAAGTCTAGGCAGGTAGTGTGAATAGATCTGGTGTCATTGGCGGATTTAGATGTGAGCCGAGGGGTCCGCGGCCCCCTTATTTTTAACAACCAACAGGGCTTCGCGCCATCGGCGCTCGCGAACTTGACCTTAGGCCAACTTATCGCCCCCCCCCCCCTATTCCAGAATTCTAGATCCGCCCCTGGGTGTCGTGGCCTGGGGTGCGAAAACGAAAGGGGCTTCCCCAAGGAAGTAGTTTACACGAACCAGCTCCCTGCACGAACCTAATTCGAGAAAATAGTGTCACGTGAGTGTATTGGTCTACTGAAAACTCATCTAGTTGCGTTTTATGTTTGAGAATATTACTCAAACACCTTTTTACCTATCGATTTCTTTGTTCGTTATTTTTTCAAAAAAAATCTGCCCACGCTCGCTGCTAGATTCCGCCATTCACAGGACCGTTATGCATCAGACTCGTAATATTACGAGTCTGGGATTATGCTATTGTCACGACATGGAAGGAGTACCTTCCATGGTCACGTTAAGGTAGTGAGAAGAGTTTGACGACGTTTTTGAATAAAGTGTTCTCTGCCTGTTTCATTCAGAACCATACTTTAGAATTTATGATTCAAAAGCCTAAATATAAAGGGACAAGTTCGCATTAACCGGACAGTCATTGTTCACACAATTACCACGTGACAAAAAAAAATGGCGAACCTTGTAAAAGTGATTAAATCCGCGATTGCGAGAGCACACAGCGGAATTTCCGCTTGAAATTTGCGTCATGCATTTCACGTAATCAAGTTCATTGAAATGTGTCCCCGGTAATCAAAAGACCCATTTTTTTCGATTTCAATGCAGGTTTGTTGTTTTTGTCCCATAACTATTTCATATTATTCCACAGACTATTATTCTGTGACAAAGCATTTTCTAAAAAAAAACAAAACAAAAAAACAGACATATTTCACACCGTTATTATCTTGTAAATGTGTGAGTTTAAATGCTCGAACGCACCTAATTTTACAGCGGCGCCAATGAGTTCATTAATACCTGGGGTTACTCAACACTAGGGAGTTGATTTGCAAATTGTGTTATGTCAAGTGGACTCATATAGTTATAACAATTTAAAATTAAAATATAACACTTTGAACGCATATGCAACATATAACCTGTTATTTTATTGTAACCAGGCGTGACGTTTTGAAAACAACGTTTTACCATGGAGGTAATAAGCTCCATGGTTTTACCCTGGAACTATAAACCCCTGGAACTATAAACCCCAGGAAGAACAACGAAACTAAGAGGATTAAAAAAACCTTTGTCTTAGTTTATCTTACAGTGCTTTCGCTTTTGTTTCCACAACATTAGTCATACTCCATGTTAGTTGCCGCCAATACGCCCGTATCAACCGCTTTGCTGGAAACGGAAAACTTGAAAAAAAAATTATATATCTGCGCAGTAAAATATTTCGTTCACTACGCATGCGCAAACAAGTCGGTCTGCAGGGTGACCTTCAGTGTACCGGAAATCATGCAATGGGTCGGAGTTTTAGCGAGTTTTCATAATTTTCAATGTCGTTTTTAAATTACTTTTTGTTTTTTTCAACCCTCGAAAAAATAAGGTTGCGAAAGTTTGCGAAACATGGGGTTTGGTATGCTGTTTGTTGTCGAGATATCCCGACTTATTCCGTGTTTCCCTTCGATCGCCAGAAGTGGCAATGTGTTTTTTTCCCCGTTGAATGTCGCTCATTTATCTGTGTTTTTGTCTTGGCGCCATTGTTTTTTTATGCTATAACCGAAACAACTCGATCACGTGATCTCCCGAAGTCGCCCAATTGACTCCGAAAATGACCGATAATCGGAGATAAACGTTCATTTGCGTAAATCGGCTTATTTTTTAATGCGACGAAATAAACAGTCAAAATAAAAATTCGACATCGCGGCAACTATCATAGTTCAAAGGAAACAAAGTGGTTGTTCTTCCTGGGTTTTTTTCCATGGGGTTTATAGTTCCATGGTTTTACCCACATCTAGCAAGATTATGAAATGGACCCAATTGTGGGCGTGCCAACACAACGGCGCCATCAAGACTAGATTGGAAAAGAATCTAAGTGTTTTGCAAAGTTCCAAGATATATTGTTAACTGACTGTCCGAATAATTCTCAGAAAGCTGCGCTTGCTTCATGAATATTTATAAACAGACCGGAACTCTTAAACAACCCCTGGCACTGCGACAATGAGCGATAAAAACTGACCGGGACGCCAAAGTTGTGACGTCGCTCGAGTGAAATTATTATAAAAATGCACTCCTTTTTCTCTCTACATAGTCACACTCTAAAGAGACTGTACTTATTTCTACCACAGTCCCTCAACACCCGGTTGGGAAACGCCTTTGTTCTAAGATGTTAATCCCCCGATCGCTGGTAACAGTGTGCGTTATGCTTGTGGAGTGAAACCGGTGACGTCATAGCATCTTTGGATCTTCCTAGATTTACACTGTCTTCAGACCATCACAGCCAGCACTGTTCATTGCAGGGTGACTTGTTATGGTGACGCTGTACAAAAAGTTTTCTCTCTGTGAAAATGCGTCCCTATATCTAAAACGATCACAGTCGTCATATTTTTGTTTAATATTTTAATTGTTCCTCAATATAGATTATTTTGTGTAGAAGCAGTATTAAAGGGTTCATTTCAGTCGATTATTTTACCGTTAGTTTTGCCCCCGTAGATACTTGTATCCGCCCACGAACCAAGATAGTCGTCGAGTATCGTTCGAAGAAAACGACTGTTTTTTTTTATATTGATGCCTAAAATTTTGAAGAACCGTTGATTTATATCTTAGAAATATCCGAACCATGTTGGTGTAGTCAGATTCCGATATTCTTCTCAGAAAATCACTGAATTAAACAGCTCTGTCATGAATTTGTTTTTGCGTATCTGTTGACCGACTTAATTAGCTGATTATTAGCGAATTGCTGTGTTATATCTGTCATCGTTTAGGCCTATTTGAAGTTTTGGACGGAACTTGGTTCAGTGATTTGGAACTAATTACGAGATAACCGTCGCTATTCTGACTACGATTCTGACAGTTGGTATTCGTAGTTATTAATGTAGTGAACGATTAATCAAAAGATATGACGTATTCAGTACTTAGTGTGATTGGCTTTATGAGTGAAGGTTACGCCCTAGAGTCTTTTTACTGCTTTGTAATTGGTTAGAGTTTTGAAAATGAATAAAGAGAGTTTGAGTGGTCTTGGCGAGTACACCAGTACAGATGCTGTCCTGGAGAGCCTTGGGGCGAGTGTTGACGCAGTCTAAGAGAGTCTTGGGTCAGCCTTGCGATAGTCTTGGGGATTTTTCCCCAGGGCGCTGTGTCTTATAGAGTGCTCGACTGATCGACTAAGACGAGAGCTGAAACGTATTTCGTTGTGTGTGTCTTATTTGACTGTATGGCTTAAGTGACTTTCCCGATCCCGCACCTCAAGGGGACGCGTTAGAGAGACGAGACGAGGTTCCCCCCTGACACGTGTGGAGAACCCAGAGAGAAGAATTTACCCCTGATAGCTCCCTGATTTAGAGCGTACAAAATGTGTTCATGTTATATCATTTATCTCCATGGTTATACCACAGTCCCTCTATCATAGAGGGACTGTGGTTATACCATGGAGCTAAAAAAAGAGATGGTTATATCAAGATGGCGATTCGAATGACCAAATTCGATGTTATAGTGACAGTATCTGATGTTAACAAACCTCACAAACACACTTTTCCGACTTGAACTATTATTTTATTAATATTGAGGTGGAAGTTCAAAAAAGTGCCCAATGCTGTTTTAATGGCTGTTCTGTTTGTTTCGATCAAACTTAGATCGTGTTTTAACACATAAACTACATTCGATACGTTTTTTGCGGCTCTGATAGAATGGATGGCTGCGTCGATGTCTTTGTTTCCGTAGCCTTCTTTCATGCATTCAGCAGCAACATTCTCTGGGTCCTCTTGCAATATATCATTCCAATCGATATCGAAATCGACAAAATCCTCGTAGTTTTCCCACATTTCGGTAAATAATGTACCGTCTCTCGCGTTGTGCCAAAAATCGAAACGAAGTGTATACGCATGCGTAGATGTGATTCAAGAAGGCTTCTGTTGTCATATGTCATACCATATGCTAATTTTATGGTAATAGAAAAGTAGGCTTGCGTTCACTTAGGTTAACCATGGAGGTAAAAAGAGACCTCCATGGGTTAACGAATAAACAATTTGACGAACACGCATTGAGACAAAAGAAGTATTATCGTTTCCCAACCGGGGGTTGAGAGACTGCGTTTCTACCCACCCCTTATCACGGAGATCTTACCATGGATCTTACATAACCAAAGCTCTTTATTAATAGTTTATTTGTTCACAACTCACGACTTCGGGCAAATTTATATTCTTGATTATCACAATAAAAATAACATTCCAAAGATTTGCTAAATTAAGAGTTGTAGTACTATCAGATTAATTACCACATCACAGTTGAGAGAATAAGACAAAACTATATTTATTTATTTTATTTATTTTTTTATTAGACGCATAAAATCCTTAGGAAAGGATAAAAAGGGTCTTACAGAAAGAAATTAAAAAAAAACTACAATCTAAAAAATAAAACAAAAAATAACGACTACCAAACACGCATATGAAAATGTTAGCTTACAACTGTTTTTAATTCGTGCCGAAAACATGCACAGCACGTTGTGGATACTGATTACCGGTCACCCCAAGTGCCAAACCAGGATAAACAGCCATTGTCAATAGAGTAGCCAAGGTGTTGAAAATGGATTATGTACTGGCAAACCAAATTCTGCATAGGCATATGTCTCTAACGCGTTCTTTTTGGATCATTTAGTCTTTTTTTAGACTCAGCAGCCCCCAAAACCTAATATTAAATATAAGAACGTAAACAATCTGTCGCGATTTCACGCTTCCACGGTAAAGGGGTGGTGGCTGCTCCCCCTCTGTAATCCCCTGCGTTTACTATCAACTCTTTCTACCGTGTCCTTACTTGGAGACGTTTCTCAATTTATAAACTTGCCACGCTACTAATTTTGCCCAATCGCCCGCTTTTATCGGTTTTAAGCAACCAATTATCACATAATATCCGACCACGGGATCTTTTCCAACCGAAAAAACTACCACATTTTTATCACTTTCTTTTCTCGCTCGCTTATTTAAAACACCAATCGCTGGCTCAAACACTGATCACTGGTACACGAGTGGTTGAATTTGTTGTTTCAATGGTAAAGTTTAAGAATACAACGAGTAATAGAGTATTAATTACTATTAAATTCCGAACGACACGACACGGACGAACGACAATCAATGATACTTTGTATGGAGGGGCAGGGGGTAGCTGGTACAGTTTTACGGGAAATAAAAAGGGCTTTTTACAATTTAAAAGGAAAAAAATGACGTTTTTACAGTTTACAGTGAAAATTGAATTTTGCAATGAATTGTGTCATCTAGTCATTTCTCAGTTTCGAAAATGTAATTTCGCTGGATTATTCTTGACGACTTTTTTAATTTGGATGCAATTTCTTGTACGTACCGAGAAAAATGACACATTTTTACAGTGTACGATACAAATATTTGATTGATTACGTCGTACGTCTAGCCTGTGATTACACAATTACGGAATTTATTTTTTCAATTTACGTTGTACGAGCAAAAAATATTGCAATTACGTTGAACGAAAATAACACCCCTTTGCCCCTCCCTGTATCATTCGCGCGCGCAACTTGAACTACGACCTTTTGTTTAACATGCTGAAGGAGCCGAACTGTATTCCGTTTGAATCTAGGACTACTCTCTCCTTTCATCAATGATTATCGAGACAGTTACTTGATAAAGACAACGCTAACTTCTTAAGGGCAAAGAAACGAAGAAAATATTGATGTGTTTTCCCAAAAATAACGATGCCAAAACCACAAATTAAAATGCGCGCAGCGGGCGATATTTTCAAAATAAAGCGGAAATTAGTGACAGGTTGGGTGAAATTAACACTGTACACTCGGTTGGTATAAACAGATCCTTAAATACGTAGAAATACGACCGGACAATATCTATCATTCTGAAATATGCCAAAGACAGAAAAAAATGCAGCATGTTTTTTTTATGAGCCAAAATAAACAAAACAAAAATTCTACGAACGAAACAGACCCTGTTTGCAATGTTTATTTACACCGCGGCATCTCTTAAACACCTTCTCAACATTTGCGATGTTAGTTTTACAAACGTTTAAAACATTGTTATTCTAATATTTTTTGGTCAGCATATAAAATAAAAAATCTTTTGTTCAAAGGGCGGTGGTCATCGCGTCCTGTTGGACAGGGGACTCATATCGACGTATATAACACGTGTAAACATTGCTTCATTACACGAAGTACGAAAACGCGCTGCGCAACGACCAGCGCCCTTCAAATTTTTACCTGTATCATACTATTTTAAAGAACGTTGGCGTTTTTTAGTTTGGAAAATAACTTTTCAAAAACGTGGTTATACACTAAATATTTATGTAAACAACTAAACATGTACGCCAAAATAATAAAATAGACTACTACAGCTGTAGTATGTTTTAATATTTTTGTAAACTGAATGACGACATCATTTCTGTGAACAACTGATCACCGATATCACGTAATTGACTACGTATTAAATATTTCTGAGAACAACTGATCACTTATATCACGTAATAGACTATGTATTAAATATTTCTGTAAACAACTGTAACAACCAGTCTTCTCGGTCATAATTATGTTCAGTATTATGTAAATTAGATAATGAAAAGTTCTTATTTGTATTGTTGTTTTATTTGCGAAGAATAATTAGAATGTACTGTATACACGTAATTTCTATTGCATGTTCAAATGTGTCGAATATCCCGCCGTTTAGCGCCCCACCCCACAGCTTTACCCTTATGTGATACCATGGAGGTAAAAATCTTTTTACCAAGTGAAACGTATATTTTTATTATCGCATTTTACAAAAGTCAAAACTGGGTGTATCATGGTACAACACACGCTGCGACAACTGAGTGATCAGCAACATCTTTGTTGGTTGGGCGATGTTCCAATGGTGAATTAGTTTACTAGTATTTGAAATGGAGTGAATATGAATATGAACTCTATTACAACGTGTTTGAATTATGTGCGGCAATGGGCAATGACCTCCAGAGTTCACGCATTAATATCTAAATAAATTCGCTTAACTCTGTTTTTAATAAACATGTCGCACGTGAAAAGCAGGAGATATTTTAGATTAGTGTTATGTTTACCGATCTTCAACTTTTTAGAATAAATGATAGCTACCGTTGTCGAATCAACCAAGAGGCTCGAATCCGGAAAACTTGGCTATTTTAAACTTCGTAAATAGCATTCTTTCCAAGCGGCGACTTCATTCAAGTATAGAATCACGATACTTGTACCTCTTATTCTTGAAATTGGTCATAAATACATGCACAAAATACAAGCATATGCCATTTTTTCAATGGCCAAAAATCATACTTATTGTTTGAAATACTAGTAACTGATACCTACACATATAACGATAGGTGCGATTTTCAAATATTGAAGAGCGTTTATTTTACAGAAGAGAACCAAGGACCGAGACGTCCGTCCTGGTCGAAACCCCTGGCCGAAACGTCCGTCCACCGAAACGCCCAAATCCAATATTCAGTCATTTTAAATATGATTACTCAGTAAAGTAACAATGAAGGTATACATGTTCGATTTATAGTTATAAATCGATGCCAAAGCAAATTCAGATTACAGTATAACAGGAAGTGGACACGGTGTCTCGACGTCAGTTATTTTTTTCGCTTACACACATTATTATTTAGGCCGCAATTTGGTTACGTCAGAAGTGTCCAACACGCCGGACCTCAGCGTGTTGTTTCTTGGTGTTTTCCTTTATGTACGTAGCAAATTTTGACGAAAAGGTAGTCTGCATCATCGGAATAGTGTCTCTGCTTTATGTTTCTACAATGCTGTCTTAGGAATAACCATTGAGAAATTAGTTCCCCTTTAATATACCAACCATTGGTTTTGTTTCCTCGGCAGGCTAATTGACACCTCTCACATCCATCGTTGTTGCAATTGTAAAAACAAATAACGAACCTAATTTAGTCAATGCATGGAGGTATCTGTTTATACCTCCATGGTCAATGATAGTTGCGGATACGCAATCTAGCGCTTGATCATGCTGTAGTTAGACCACCCATGGAGGCTCTTTTTACCTTGGGATTAAAATGCAATGGTCGCCGCGCTGCGTCGTGTTTGATATGGACTCATAGCGAAGTATACATAAAATTCAAACACGCACTGAGCAAAGACCACCGCCTTTTCATCAAAGGACTCTTCTAAGCTATGATTTATTTATACCGCCCGAATATTTTGATTCGAAATTGAGTTAAGCCACAGTTCCTCCACACAAGCCTGCATTATTTTACAATGTGAAACCACCTTATTATCGATATCCAACAACATTTATTATCTTGAATATTACATTTAAGCCCAAATAATAAACGTCAACAATATTAGTAAATGCTAGAACAATCTCAATTATGAATTCTAAGTAGGAAGACTGAATAGACGTGATGTCACAGCGTCAACCGTAGTGCTTGTCACGATTACAAGATCTTAAAGCGGAAGTGATGTAATCGTAGAACGATTTTTAGCCATTGAAAGAGAAGCAACGTCACAACAGTTATAAAAACGCCTGTCGCTGTGTTGGCTGTTGGTTGTTGGCTCACCCGCTTCAAGTTGTCCGAATATAACGCCTCGGGGGATAATTACTACTTAATGCTAAGTGGTGTTGTTTGAAATAACGCTATTTTACAGAGTGGTTTGCTTGGATTACGTCAATTAGTCGCGTAAATCCGGGCCAGAATCCCAGGGCCGACCTGCCGTTCACAAAAACACTCCTGTAGATTCGTGTGCTACAGTAACTCATGAGTAGAAATCATCTTTATAAAACAAGATCATACAATTTTCCCTGAAAATTACATGGTCATCAAGTATTGCAATACACTACATAGTAATATAGCATTTTGTTTAAAAATTGTAATATAAGTGATGATATAGAAAACATTCCCTGTAGACACAATCCGGGTAGAACAAACTCCGAGACAGTACATCGCATGGAGACAATGGCATTTAATGTGAGCGTACCATAATCCGTTAATTGTCAAACCACCTATTTTTTTAGCTGTATATTATATATTATGATTTATAAAGCCACAATAGGACTATTTGTATTTTAAAATAAAGATTGAAATTGGAGACCTTTTAGATCTACTGTGAAATACTTTACTTTAGCGAATATACCTTTTTTCTATATTTTCACATTCAACTCGTCAGAAATCAGTAAAAAAAATACATACAAAAAACTCAAAAACACTTTTCAGCAAAACATAATTCCAGCTAAAATAAGGTATTTCACAGTACAAATGTACATCAACGTTCATCGTCGATCCTGTTCTATTGTAATGTGTTGACAGTAACTTAATAAAGCGAACCTAAATGCGGCCTTTATTTATGGTTGTGTATATTCTAATCTGTATTCGAAATAATATTACAGTGGTTTAAATTTGTTTTAATTATAACTGTAGATTGGATAGGCATTTGAAGTGCTTGCAATTTAACACCATGGAGGCCATTCATGGAGGGGAATAAATAACGAACTAACATATTTAACATCCGGGTACTTTTCAAAGCTATGACGTTTTAGTATCTGATTGCATTCGTATACTGTAAAATGACTAATTTTCACTGGGTTTAAATTTCACTGATTTACCATTTCAGGCATATTCAGTGGGTTTTAAATTCACGGTTTCGTCATTTAGATAATGTGTTCTATGCTAAATTTTACATATTCACTGTGTTTTAATTTAGCGCATTTTTCCAGTCAGCGAAATAAGCAAAATTAAAACACAGTGAATAATTACCCCCTTTACACTACGCCATTGTACATAGCCGTTCATGCTGTCAAGCATTGTGTACTACTAGTATAAACTCAATTTTTATATGCACAATGTGCTTTTTAGAACTTGGGTTAGAGCATTATGCGTTTGAACCACAGTATTCTAAGAGTGGAAGCCCAATTGCGTTAAAGTACCGTACTTCCCCGATCGTAAGCCCCTCCCGAGTATGAAGCCCATCCCTCTATTTTTACTAGGTATTTATCGAGTTGAGGGCATTCACGATTATAAGCCCAGAGTAACGTACACAACGTTCGCATCCTTTCTATTCTGTCATTTACTCAGAATGAACCCCGATGTTGCAATACTGGAGTAATCCATATTTCTTTGGGTAGTAGCTTTCGAAAAGACAAAAATGTGATCGTTAAGTCGTGTACCTGGTTATTTGGCATGGTTTACTTTGAAACTATCATGAAAGGCCTAGGGTTTGAACGATGTGACATGATGTTGGCGACCGTGAAAGGTGTTTAAATTCTTCCTCCACACTCAGTTTACCCACGGCTACTTATTAACCGTCGTTTACTTTTCGGAAATTGCTAATCGCCAGTTTTGAGGGGAAAAAAATCATCGTTTTTTTTCGTTGCAATCAGTGCTACAGATCACATTTTAACATTGCGGTAATTCACTTCAAGTTCCGCATCGCGTTAAAAAATTATCGTCAATAATCATTTTGATTGGTTAATGAAAGACATGACCTGTTAGGTCAAAGGACGTTTTTTCAGGTCAAATCGTGCTGAAAAACCTCATGGTGGAAGATTGCTTTGCGTCGAGTTTGCGTACGATCGACAACATACCAAAACGAAGATAATGATAAATGCCTTTGACTGTTTCCCCACAGACCCTACCCATACCCAGACGGTATGTAAATCGTATTGTAATAAAATGTGTGGGTTTTTATGAACATGTTTGTTTCTTCATTGTAAGTGTCGTGGAAATCAATGAGGCATTTTTTTCCAAAAATAAGTATTATTTTCCCGAGCCCGGCGTGGTGAACGAACAATTTTTTTGGATAATTGTTCGTTGTTGGCAAGATGGTTACAGTGTTTAGCCCCAAAACAAAATCATCTTTTCTGAGTTGGTCCTCGAGTAAAAGTTCATCCCTTACTTTTTCTTTACGTGTTCATGTGTTCATGCCTCCGGGCTGATGGTCAGGGAAGTCGGTATACTGTGAAGATTCAGATCAGTCAAGTGTGAGTGATGAGAGTATATCGTCGACGATGCCCCTTATTCGGATGATAGTTTTATTTCACGAAAATGTTTCCACCACCAATCTACGAACTCAAGATTGAATACTCCAGCATCCAGACTTTGAAATAATTTGCACGCACAGTGCAGTACTGGAAATAGCATTTATTACACAGTTGGACAAGAAAAATGCTCTCTCGATCAATCGCACATCCATAATGTTTGTATGTTGATACGCTTGTAAATAACATTAACGTAAAAGTCGAAACAATTTAGACTAGAAGTCTTAGGCTCCCTAAGTTGTTTATATTTAATCAGATACTATTTCGTCATCATGCTTTGTTACCTTTCCTGTTTATACCTCACGAGGGCGTTTTTTATGGCAAGATGGCGCAAACGGAAGTCCTTCGCAGGTTTATGGTTTCTCATATTTAAGTCATCATAACTCTGAAGATAATCATTTTTTTTATTTATTTTTTTTCAAATTTATAATCAATATACATAACTTGATAAATACAAACACCAAATTAGGCTCTATTTAGTTTCCCTATAACAATTACATTATCTAAACACATGTTTTCTGAGATAATGTTCGCTGGGATCTTGCTCTGCCGGAATCCAGTAAATCTCAAATTCAGGTTAACCTCAAAACATTTGTCGTGCTCGTAGGATTAGCGAAGGTGCGGGTTAAACCCATACCTTATCCATGGAAGGTCCAACGCCACTTCACAAAATGTCAATAGTCGCCAAAGTGTTAATTCCATAGACAAACATACACAATTTACAGAGGGCGCACAACCATCGCGTAAGCCATGATAAGGAGCTATTTAATTGTAAAGTTCAACTGGATTTGAGATCGGCGAGGGCGCAATAACAGAAGTAATATTATTATTAGTCACTACGGATCCGTATGTAATAAATTATTATATGTCGCTATAATAGCATATTTATGTAATGTACAGTTACAGTCGCTAGATAAGCACTTCGCCACAATCGAATCATTGAGTATTAGTTCAAACAATACCAGTGTAAAACAAAAAATATATAGTTGACGATAAATTAGTAAATTATAAACGGATTAGTTAGAAATATATTTCTATAGTCTTTAGACCTGGCCACCTAAGCAGGTTTATATGAAAAGTGAATGATTTCTACCATGTCAAGCCAGTAGTGCAGCAGTTCAAGGTGCGTGATTTCCGCTTAATAAGTTGAATGTAAAACAACGACAAACTGAGAGTTGCCCGTCAATTTACGTTGAAAATATACAACGGGCAACGTAGTATATCAGTTCTTTAAGTTCAGCGTAAAACGACAACAAATTTGGAAATTTCCGCTGTTTACATTGGGCGTATCAAACGCGCAACTTCTAAATTTGCGGCGTTTCAGTTTCGACGGTTACGCGAGGGAAATCCGAACGTTTACACACCCAAATATAAACAATGGGTTTACTGCAAAACACGTTGCTAATCCGGCAAGCGGTTACGACGGAAATTCGAATTTTCATGCAGTGAAAGTACGGCAAAGTTGTGGCAAAGTACGGCAAAGTAGTGGCAAAGTACTGCCAAGTAGTGACAATGTTCGGCAAAGTAGTGGCAAAGTACTTCGAAGTGGAGGCAAAGTAGTGGCAAAGAAGTGGCAAAGTAGTGGAAAAGTAGTGGCAAAATAGTGGCAAAGTACGGTAAAGGAATGGCAAATTACTGCAAAGTAGTGGCAAAATACGCAAAGTGCGCAAAGTACTGGCAAAGTACTGGCAAAGTACATCGAAGTAGAGGCAAAGTACGGCAAAGTAGTGGCATAATACGGCAAAGTACGGCAAAGTAGTGGCATAATACGGCAAAGTAGTGGCAAAGTACTTCAAAGTAGTGGCAAAGTACGGCAAAGTAGTGGCAAAGTACTGCCAAGTAGTGGCAAAGTTCGGCAAAGTACCGGCAAAGTACTGCAAATTAGTGGCAAAGTATGCAAAGTAGTGGCAAAGTACGGCAAAGTAGTGGCAAAGTACTTCGAAGTAGAGGCAAAGTACGTCAAAGTAGTGGCAAAGTACGGCAAACTAGTGGCAACGTACGGCAAAGCAGTGGCAAACTATGGCAAAGTACGTCAAAGAAGTGGCAAAGTACTGCAAAGTAGTGTCAGAGTACGCAAAGTACTGGCAAAGTACGGAAAAGCATCGGTAAAGTATGGCAAAGTAGTAGCAAACTACCGCAAAGTAGTGGCAAAGTACGACAAAGTAGTTGCAAAGTAATGGCAAAGTACTGCAACGTAGTGGAAAACTACGGCAAAGTAGAGGCAAAGTACTTCAAAGTAGAGGCAAAGTACAGCAAAGTTGTGGCAAAGTACGGCAAAGTAGTGGGAAAGTACTGCCAAGATGTGGCAAATTTCGGCAAAGTACTGGCAAATGAGTCGCAAAGTACGCAAAGTAGAGGCAAAGTACTTCGAAGTAGAGGGAAAGTACGGCAAAGCAGTGGCAAAGTACGGTAAATTAGTGGCAAAGTATGGCAAAGTATGGCAAAGCAGTGGCAAACTATGGCAAAGTACGGCAAAGCAGTGGCAAAGTACGGCAAGTTAGTGGCAAAGTACGGCAAAGTAGTGGCACAGTATGGCAAAGTAGTGGCAAAGTACGGTGAAGTAGTGGCAAAGTGCGGCGAGGTAGTGGCAAAGTACTGCAAAGAAGTGGCAAAATAGTGGCAAAGTACGGCAAAGTAATAGAAAGTACTGCAAAATAGTGGCAAAGTACGGCGAGGTTGTGGCAAAAAGACGGCAAAATAATGGCAAAGTAAAGCAACGTAGTGGCAAAGTATTTCAAAGTAGTGGCAAAGTACGGCAAATTAGTGGCAAAGTACTGCAAAGTAGTGGCAAATGTCGGCAAAGTACTGGCACGGTACTGCAAATTAGTGGCAAAGTAGTGGCAAAGTATGGCAAAGTACTTCGAAGTAGAGGCAAAATATGACAAAGTAGTGGCAAAGTGTGGCAAACTACAGCAACGTAGTGGCAAAGTACGGCAAAGTAATGGCAAAGTACGGCAAAATAGTGGCAAAGTACGGCAAAGTAGCGGCAAAGTACGGCAAAGTACTGGCAAAGTACTGCAAAGTAGTGGCAAAGTACGCAAAGTACTGGCAAAGTACGGCAAAGTAGTGGCAAAGTATGGCGAGGTAGTGGCAAAGTACGGCAAAGAAGTGGCAAAATACGGCAAAGTAGTGGCAAAGTACTTCAAAGTAGAGGCAAAGTAGTGGAAAAGTACGGCAAAGTACTAGAAAGTACTGCAAAGTAGTGGCAAAGTACGGCGAGGTAGTGGCAAAGTACGGCAAAGTAGTGGTAAAGTAGTGGAAAAGTAGTGGCAAAGGAATGGCAAAGTACGCAAAGTACTGGCAAAGTAGGCAAAGTATTTGCAAAGTACGGCAAAGCAGTGGCAAAGTACATCGAAGTAGAGGCAAAGTACGGCAAAGTAGTGGCAAAGTAGTGGCAAAGTACTGCAAAGTAGTTGCAATGTACTTCAAAGTAGTGGCAAAGTACGGCAAAGTAGTGGCAAAGTACTGCCAAGTAGTGGCAAAGTACCGCAAAGTACTGGCAATGTACTGCAAATTAGTGGGAAAGTAAGCAAAGTAGTGGCAAAGTACGGCAAAGTAGTGGAAAACTACGGCAAAGTAGTGGCAAAGTACTTCAAAGTTGGTCAAAGTACTGCCAAGTAGTGACAATGTTCGGGAAACTACTGGCAATGTACTGGCAAATGAGTCGCAAAGTACGCAAAGTAGTGGCAAAGTACTTCCAAGTAGAGGAAAAGTACGGCAAAGCAGTGGCAAAGTACCGTAAAGTAGTGGCAAAGTTTTGCAAAGCAGTGGCAAACTATGGCAAAGTACGCCAAAGCAGTGGCAAAGTACGGCAAAGTACGGCAAAGTAGTGGCAAAGTACGGCAAAGTAGTGGCAAAGTATGGCAAAGTAGAGCAAAGTACGGTGCAGTAGTGGCAAAGTAGGGCGAGGTAGTGGCAAAGTACTGCAAAGAAGTGGCAAAGTAGTGGCAAAGTACGGCGAGGCAGTGGCAAAATACGGCAAAGTAGTGGCAAAGTACTGCAAAGTACTTCAAAGTAGTGGCAAAGTATGGCAAAGTAGTGGCAAAGTACTGCAAAGTAGTGGCAAATGTCGGCAAAGTACTGGCACGGTACTGCAAATTAGTGGCAAAGTAGTGGCAAAGTACGGCAAAGTAGTGGCAAAGTACGGCAAAGTAGTGGCAAAGTATGGCAAACTAGTGGCAAAGTACGGTAAAGTACTGGCAAAGTACTGCAAAGTAGTGGCAACATACGGCAAAGCAGTGGCAAAATAAGGCAAAGTACGGCAAAGCAGTGGCAAAGTAGTGGCAAAGTATGGCGAGGTAGTGGCAAAGTACGACAAAGAAGTGGCAAAATACGGCAAAGTAGTGGCAAAGTAATTCAAAGTAGAGTCAAAGTAGTAATAAAGTACGGCAAAGTACTAGAAAGTAATACAAGGTAGTGGCAAAGTACTGCGTGGTAGTGGCAAATTGCGGCAAAGTAGTGGTAAAGTAGTGGCAAATTAGTGGCAAAGGAATGGCAAAGTGCTGCAAAGTAGTGGCAAAGTACACAAACTTCGCAAAGAACTGGCAAAGTAGGCAAAGTAGTTGCAAAGTACGGCAAAGTAGTGGCAAAGTACATCGAAGTAGAGGCAAAGTACGGCAAAGTAGTGGCAAAGTAGTGGCAAAGTACTGCAAAGTAGTGGCAAATTACTTCAAAGTAGTGGCAAAGTACGGCAAAGTAGTGGAAAAGTACTGCCAAGTAGTGGCAAAGTACGGCAAAGTACTGGCAACGTACTGCAAATTAGTTGCAAAGTACGCAAAGTAGTGGCAAAGTACGGCAAAGTAGTGGCAAAGTACGGCAAAGTAGTGTCAAAGTACTTCAAAGTAGTGGCAAAGTACGGCAAAGTAGTGGCAACGTACGGCAAAGCAGTGGCAAAATAAGGCAAAGTACGGCAAAGTAGTGGCAATGTACTTCGAAGTAGAGGCAAAGTACGGCAAAGTAGTGGCAAAATAGTGGCAAAGTAGTGGCAAAGTACTGCAAAGTAGTGGCAAAGTACGCAAAGTAGTGGCAAAGTACGGCAAAGTAGTGACAAAGTACTTCGAAGTAGAGGCAAAGTACGTCAAAGTAGTGGCAAAGTATGGCAAAGTAGTGGCAACGTACGGCAAAGTAGTGGCAAAGTGCGGCAAAGTAGTGGCAAAGTACGGCAAAGTAGTGGCAAAGTACGGCAAAGTACTGGCAAATTACTGCAAAGTAGTGGCAAAGTACGCAAAGTACTGGCAAAGTACGGCAAAGTAGTGGCAAAGTATGGCGAGGTAGTGGCAAAGTACGGCAAAGAAGTGGCAAAATACGGCAAAGTAGTGGCAAAGTACTTCAAAGTAGAGGCAAAGTAATAATAAAGTACGGCAAAGTACTAGAAAGTACTGCAAAGTAGTGGCAAAGTACTGCGAGGTAGTGGCAAATTACGGCAAAGTAGTGGCAAAGTAGAGGCAAAGTAGTGGCAAAGGAATGGCAAAGTACTGCAAAGTAGTGGCAAAGTACACAAAGTACGCAAAGAACTGGCAAAGTAGGCAAAGTAGTTGCAAAGTACGGCAAAGTAGTGGCAAAGTACATCGAAGTAGAGGCAAAGTACGGCAAAGTAGTGGCAAAGTAGTGGCAAAGTACTGCAAAGTAGTGGCAAATTACTTCAAAGTAGTGGCAAAGTACGGCAAAGTAGTGGCAAAGTACGGCAAAGTAGTGGCAACGTACGGCAAAGCAGTGGCAAAATAAGGCAAAGTACGGCAAAGCAGTGGCAAAGTAGTGGCAAAGTCGGACAAAGTAGTGGCAAAGTAGTGGCAAAGTACGGCAAAGTACTGCAAAGTAGTGACAAAGTACGGCAAAGTACTGCAAAGTAGTGGCAAAGTACGCAAAGTACTGGCAAAGTACGGCAAAGTAGTGGCAAAGTATGGCGAGGTAGTGGCAAAGTACGGCAAAGAAGTGGCAAAATACGGCAAAGTAGTGGAAAAGTACTTCAAAGTAGAGGCAAAGTAATAATAAAGTATGGCAAAGTACTGGAAAGTACTGCAAAGTAGTGGCAAAGTATTGCGAGGTAGTGGCAAATTACGGCAAAGTAGTGGCAAAGTAGAGGCAAAGTAGTGGCAAAGGAATGGCAAAGTACTGCAAAGTAGTGGCAAAGTACACAAAGTACGCAAAGAACTGGCAAAGTAGGCAAAGTAGTTGCAAAGTACGGCAAAGTAGTGGCAAAGTACATCGAAGTAGAGGCAAAGTACGGCAAAGTAGTGGCAAAGTAGTGGCAAAGTACTGCAAAGTAGTGGCAAATTACTTCAAAGTAGTGGCAAAGTACGGCAAAGTAGTGGCAAAGTACGGCAAAGTAGTGGCAACGTACGGCAAAGCAGTGGCAAAATAAGGCAAAGTACGGCAAAGCAGTGGCAAAGTAGTGGCAAAGTCGGGCAAAGTAGTGGCAAAGTAGTGGCAAAGTACGGCAAAGTACTGCAAAGTAGTGACAAAGTACGGCAAAGTACTGCAAAGTAGTGGCAAAGTACGCAAAGTACTGGCAAAGTACGGCAAAGTAGTGGCAAAGTATGGCGAGGTAGTGGCAAAGTACGGCAAAGAAGTGGCAAAATACGGCAAAGTAGTGGAAAAGTACTTCAAAGTAGAGGCAAAGTAATAATAAAGTATGGCAAAGTACTGGAAAGTACTGCAAAGTAGTGGCAAAGTATTGCGAGGTAGTGGCAAATTACGGCAAAGTAGTGGTAAAGTAGTGGCAAAGTAGTGGCAAAGGAATGACAAAGTACTGCAAAGTAGTGGCAAAGTACACAAAGTACGCAAAGAACTGGCAAAGTAGGCAAAGTAGTTGCAAAGTACGACAAAGTAGTGGCAAATTACATCGAAGTAGAGGCAAAGTACGGCAAAGTAGTGGCAAAGTAGTGGCAAAGTACTGCAAAGTAGTGGCAAATTACTTCAAAGTAGTGGCAAAGTACGGCAAAGTAGTGGCAAAGTACGGCAAAGTAGTGGCAACGTACGGCAAAGCAGTGGCAAAATAAGGCAAAGTACGGCAAAGCAGTGGCAAAGTAGTGGCAAAGTCGGGCAAAGTAGTGGCAAAGTAGTGGCAAAGTACGGCAAAGTACTGCAAAGTAGTGACAAAGTACGGCAAAGTACTGCAAAGTAGTGGCAAAGTACGCAAAGTACTGGCAAAGTACGGCAAAGTAGTGGCAAAGTATGGCGAGGTAGTGGCAAAGTACGGCAAAGAAGTGGCAAAATACGGCAAAGTAGTGGAAAAGTACTTCAAAGTAGAGGCAAAGTAATAATAAAGTATGGCAAAGTACTGGAAAGTACTGCAAAGTAGTGGCAAAGTATTGCGAGGTAGTGGCAAATTACGGCAAAGTAGTGGTAAAGTAGTGGCAAAGTAGTGGCAAAGGAATGACAAAGTACTGCAAAGTAGTGGCAAAGTACACAAAGTACGCAAAGAACTGGCAAAGTAGGCAAAGTAGTTGCAAAGTACGACAAAGTAGTGGCAAATTACATCGAAGTAGAGGCAAAGTACGGCAAAGTAGTGGCAAAGTAGTGGCAAAGTACTGCAAAGTAGTGGCAAATTACTTCAAAGTAGTGGCAAAGTACGGCAAAGTAGTGGCAAAGTACTGCCAAGTAAGGCAAAGTACGGCAAAGTACTGGCAACGTACTGCAAATTATTTGCAAAGTACGCAAAGTAGTGGCAAAGTACGGCAAAGTAGTGGCAAAGTACGTTAAAGTTGTGTCAAAGTACTTCAAAGTAGTGGCAAAGTACGGCAAAGTAGTGGCAACGTACGGCAAAGCAGTGGCAAAATAAGGCAATGTACGGCAAAGTAGTGGCAATGTACATCGAAGTAGAGGCAAAGTACGGCAAAGTAGTGGCAAAGTAGTGGCAAAGTAGTGGCAACGTAGTGGCAAAGTACTGCAAAGTAGAGGCAAATTACTTCAAAGTAGTGGCAAAGTACGGCAAAGTAGTGGCAAAATACTGCCAAGTAGTGGCAAAGTACTGGCAACGTACTGCAAATTAGTGGCAAAGTACACAAAGTAGTGGCAAAGTACGGCAAAGTAGTGACAAAGTACTTCGAAGTAGAGGCAAAGTACGTCAAAGTAGTGGCAAAGTACGGCAAAGTAGTGGCAACGTACGGCAAAGTAGTGGCAAAGTACTTCAAGGTAGAGGCAAAGTAATAATAAAGTACGGCAAAGTACTAGAAAGTACTGCAAAGTAGTGGCAAAGTACTGCGAGGTAGTGGCAAATTACGGCAAAGTAGTGGTAAAGTAGAGGCAAAGTAGTGGCAAAGGAATGGCAAAGTAGTGGCAAAGTACGGTAAAGTACTGGCAAAGTACTGCAAAGTAGTGGCAACATACGGCAAAGCAGTGGCAAAATAAGGCAAAGTACGGCAAAGCAGTGGCAAAGTAGTGGCAAAGTATGGCGAGGTAGTGGCAAAGTACGACAAAGAAGTGGCAAAATACGGCAAAGTAGTGGCAAAGTACACAAAGTACGCAAAGAACTGGCAAAGTAGGCAAAGTAGTGGCAAAGTACTTCAAAGTTGGTGCAAAGTACTGCCAAGTAGTGACAATGTTCGGGAAACTACTGGCAATGTACTGGCAAATGAGTCGCAAAGTATGCAAAGTAGTGGCAAAGTACTTCCAAGTAGAGGAAAAGTACGGCAAAGCAGTGGCAAAGTACCGTAAAGTAGTGGCAAAGTTTTGCAAAGCAGTGGCAAACTATGGCAAAGTACGCCAAAGCAGTGGCAAAGTACGGCAAAGTACGGCAAAGTAGTGGCAAAGTACGGCAAAGTAGTGGCAAAGTATGGCAATGTAGAGCAAAGTACGGTGAAGTAGTGGCAAAGTTGGGCGAGGTAGTGGCAAAGTACTGCAAAGAAGTGGCAAAGTAGTGGCAAAGTACGGCAAAGTACTAGAAAGTACTGCAAAGTAGTGGCAAAGTACGGCGAGGCAGTGGCAAAATACGGCAAAGTAGTGGCAAAGTACTGCAAAGTACTTCAAAGTAGTGGCAAAGTATGGCAAAGTAGTGGCAAAGTACTGCAAAGTAGTGGCAAATGTCGGCAAAGTACTGGCATGGTACTGCAAATTAGTGGCAAAGTAGTGGCAAAGTACGGCAAAGTAGTGGCAAAGTACGGCAAAGTAGTGGCAAAGTATGGCAAAGTAGTGGCAAAGTACGGTAAAGTACTGGCAAAGTACTGCAAAGTAGTGGCAACATACGGCAAAGCAGTGGCAAAATAAGGCAAAGTACGGCAAAGCAGTGGCAAAGTAGTGGCAAAGTATGGCGAGGTAGTGGCAAAGTACGACAAAGAAGTGGCAAAATACAGCAAAGTAGTGGCAAAGTACTTCAAAGTAGAGTCAAAGTAGTAATAAAGTACGGCAAAGTACTAGAAAGTAATACAAAGTAGTGGCAAAGTACTGCGAGGTAGTGGCAAATTATGGCAAAGTAGTGGTAAAGTAGTGGCAAAGTAGTGGCAAAGGAATGGCAAAGTACTGCAAAGTAGTGGCAAAGTACACAAAGTATGCAAAGAACTGGCAAAGTAGGCAAAGTAGTTGCAAAGTACGGCAAAGTAGTTTCAAAGTACATCGAAGTAGAGGCAAAGTACGGCAAAGTAGTGGCAAAGTAGTTGCAAAGTACTGCAAAGTAGTGGCAAATTACTTCAAAGAAGTGGCAAAGTACGGCAAAGTAGTGGCAAAGTACTGCCAAGTAGTGGCAAAGTACGGCAAAGTACTGGCAACGTACTGCAAATTAGTTGCAAAGTACGCAAAGTAGTGGCAAAGTACGGCAAAGTAGTGGCAAAGTACGGCAAAGTAGTGTCAAAGTACTTCAAAGTAGTGGCAAAGTACGGCAAAGTAGTGGCAACGTACGGCAAAGCAGTGGCAAAATAAGGCAAAGTACGGCAAAGTAGTGGCAATGTACATCGAAGTAGAGGCAAAGTACGGCAAAGTAGTGGCAAAATAGTGGCAAAGTAGTGGCAAAGTAGTGGCAAAGTACTGCAAAGTAGTGGCAAATTACTTCAAAGTAGTGGCAAAGTACGGCAAAGTAGTGGCAAAATACTGCCAAGTAGTGGCAAAGTACGGCAAAGTACTGGCAACGTACTGCAAATTAGTGGCAAAGTACGCAAAGTAGTGGCAAAGTACGGCAAAGTAGTGGCAACGTACGGCAAAGTAGTGGCAAAGTGCGGCAAAGTAGTGGCAAAGTACGGCAAAGTAGTGGGCAAAGTACGGCAAAGTAGTGGCAAAGTACTGCAAAGTAGTGGCAAAGTACGCAAAGTACTGGCAAAGTACGCAAAGTAGTGGCAAAGTATGGCGAGGTAGTGGCATAGTACGGCAAAGAAGTGGCAAAACACGGCAAAGTAGTGGCAAAGTACTTCAAAGTAGAGGCAAAGTAATTATAAAGTACGGCAAAGTACTAGAAAGTACTGCAAAGTAGTGGCAAAGTACTGCGAGGTAGTGGCAAATTACGGCAAAGTAGTGGTAAAGTAGAGGCAAAGTAGTGGCAAAGGAATGGCAAAGTACTGCAAAGTAGTGGCAAAGTACACAAAGTACGCAAAGAACTGGCAAAGTCGGACAAAGTAGTGGCAAAGTAGTGGCAAAGTACGGCAAAGTACTGCAAAGTAGTGACAAAGTACGGCAAAGTACTGCAAAGTAGTGGCAAAGTACGCAAAGTACTGGCAAAGTACGGCAAAGTAGTGGCAAAGTATGGCGAGGTAGTGGCAAAGTACGGCAAAGAAGTGGCAAAATACGGCAAAGTAGTGGAAAAGTACTTCAAAGTAGAGGCAAAGTAATAATAAAGTATGGCAAAGTACTGGAAAGTACTGCAAAGTAGTGGCAAAGTATTGCGAGGTAGTGGCAAATTACGGCAAAGTAGTGGTAAAGTAGTGGCAAAGTAGTGGCAAAGGAATGACAAAGTACTGCAAAGTAGTGGCAAAGTACACAAAGTACGCAAAGAACTGGCAAAGTAGGCAAAGTAGTTGCAAAGTACGACAAAGTAGTGGCAAATTACATCGAAGTAGAGGCAAAGTACGGCAAAGTAGTGGCAAAGTAGTGGCAAAGTAGTGGCAAAGTACTGCAAAGTAGTGGCAAATTACTTCAAAGTAGTGGCAAAGTACGGCAAAGTAGTGGCAAAGTACGGCAAAGTAGTGGCAACGTACGGCAAAGCAGTGGCAAAATAAGGCAAAGTACGGCAAAGCAGTGGCAAAGTAGTGGCAAAGTCGGGCAAAGTAGTGGCAAAGTAGTGGCAAAGTACGGCAAAGTACTGCAAAGTAGTGACAAAGTACGGCAAAGTACTGCAAAGTAGTGGCAAAGTACGCAAAGTACTGGCAAAGTACGGCAAAGTAGTGGCAAAGTATGGCGAGGTAGTGGCAAAGTACGGCAAAGAAGTGGCAAAATACGGCAAAGTAGTGGAAAAGTACTTCAAAGTAGAGGCAAAGTAATAATAAAGTATGGCAAAGTACTGGAAAGTACTGCAAAGTAGTGGCAAAGTATTGCGAGGTAGTGGCAAATTACGGCAAAGTAGTGGTAAAGTAGTGGCAAAGTAGTGGCAAAGGAATGACAAAGTACTGCAAAGTAGTGGCAAAGTACACAAAGTACGCAAAGAACTGGCAAAGTAGGCAAAGTAGTTGCAAAGTACGACAAAGTAGTGGCAAATTACATCGAAGTAGAGGCAAAGTACGGCAAAGTAGTGGCAAAGTAGTGGCAAAGTACTGCAAAGTAGTGGCAAATTACTTCAAAGTAGTGGCAAAGTACGGCAAAGTAGTGGCAAAGTACTGCCAAGTAAGGCAAAGTACGGCAAAGTACTGGCAACGTACTGCAAATTATTTGCAAAGTACGCAAAGTAGTGGCAAAGTACGGCAAAGTAGTGGCAAAGTACGTTAAAGTTGTGTCAAAGTACTTCAAAGTAGTGGCAAAGTACGGCAAAGTAGTGGCAACGTACGGCAAAGCAGTGGCAAAATAAGGCAATGTACGGCAAAGTAGTGGCAATGTACATCGAAGTAGAGGCAAAGTACGGCAAAGTAGTGGCAAAGTAGTGGCAAAGTAGTGGCAACGTAGTGGCAAAGTACTGCAAAGTAGAGGCAAATTACTTCAAAGTAGTGGCAAAGTACGGCAAAGTAGTGGCAAAATACTGCCAAGTAGTGGCAAAGTACTGGCAACGTACTGCAAATTAGTGGCAAAGTACACAAAGTAGTGGCAAAGTACGGCAAAAAGTGACAAAGTACTTCGAAGTAGAGGCAAAGTACGTCAAAGTAGTGGCAAAGTACGGCAAAGTAGTGGCAACGTACGGCAAAGTAGTGGCAAAGTACTTCAAGGTAGAGGCAAAGTAATAATAAAGTACGGCAAAGTACTAGAAAGTACTGCAAAGTAGTGGCAAAGTACTGCGAGGTAGTGGCAAATTACGGCAAAGTAGTGGTAAAGTAGAGGCAAAGTAGTGGCAAAGGAATGGCAAAGTAGTGGCAAAGTACGGTAAAGTACTGGCAAAGTACTGCAAAGTAGTGGCAACATACGGCAAAGCAGTGGCAAAATAAGGCAAAGTACGGCAAAGCAGTGGCAAAGTAGTGGCAAAGTATGGCGAGGTAGTAGCAAAGTACGACAAAGAAGTGGCAAAATACGGCAAAGTAGTGGCAAAGTACACAAAGTACGCAAAGAACTGGCAAAGTAGGCAAAGTAGTGGCAAAGTACTTCAAAGTTGGTGCAAAGTACTGCCAAGTAGTGACAATGTTCGGGAAACTACTGGCAATGTACTGGCAAATGAGTCGCAAAGTATGCAAAGTAGTGGCAAAGTACTTCCAAGTAGAGGAAAAGTACGGCAAAGCAGTGGCAAAGTACCGTAAAGTAGTGGCAAAGTTTTGCAAAGCAGTGGCAAACTATGGCAAAGTACGCCAAAGCAGTGGCAAAGTACGGCAAAGTACGGCAAAGTAGTGGCAAAGTACGGCAAAGTAGTGGCAAAGTATGGCAATGTAGAGCAAAGTACGGTGAAGTAGTGGCAAAGTTGGGCGAGGTAGTGGCAAAGTACTGCAAAGAAGTGGCAAAGTAGTGGCAAAGTACGGCAAAGTACTAGAAAGTACTGCAAAGTAGTGGCAAAGTACGGCGAGGCAGTGGCAAAATACGGCAAAGTAGTGGCAAAGTACTGCAAAGTACTTCAAAGTAGTGGCAAAGTATGGCAAAGTAGTGGCAAAGAACTGCAAAGTAGTGGCAAATGTCGGCAAAGTACTGGCATGGTACTGCAAATTAGTGGCAAAGTAGTGGCAAAGTACGGCAAAGTAGTGGCAAAGTACGGCAAAGTAGTGGCAAAGTATGGCAAAGTAGTGGCAAAGTACGGTAAAGTACTGGCAAAGTACTGCAAAGTAGTGGCAACATACGGCAAAGCAGTGGCAAAATAAGGCAAAGTACGGCAAAGCAGTGGCAAAGTAGTGGCAAAGTATGGCGAGGTAGTGGCAAAGTACGACAAAGAAGTGGCAAAATACAGCAAAGTAGTGGCAAAGTACTTCAAAGTAGAGTCAAAGTAGTAATAAAGTACGGCAAAGTACTAGAAAGTAATACAAAGTAGTGGCAAAGTACTGCGAGGTAGTGGCAAATTACGGCAAAGTAGTGGTAAAGTAGTGGCAAAGTAGTGGCAAAGGAATGGCAAAGTACTGCAAAGTAGTGGCAAAGTACACAAAGTATGCAAAGAACTGGCAAAGTAGGCAAAGTAGTTGCAAAGTACGGCAAAGTAGTTTCAAAGTACATCGAAGTAGAGGCAAAGTACGGCAAAGTAGTGGCAAAGTAGTTGCAAAGTACTGCAAAGTAGTGGCAAATTACTTCAAAGAAGTGGCAAAGTACGGCAAAGTAGTGGCAAAGTACTGCCAAGTAGTGGCAAAGTACGGCAAAGTACTGGCAACGTACTGCAAATTAGTTGCAAAGTATGCAAAGTAGTGGCAAAGTACGGCAAAGTAGTGGCAAAGTACGGCAAAGTAGTGTCAAAGTACTTCAAAGTAGTGGCAAAGTACGGCAAAGTAGTGGCAACGTACGGCAAAGCAGTGGCAAAATAAGGCAAAGTACGGCAAAGTAGTGGCAATGTACATCGAAGTAGAGGCAAAGTACGGCAAAGTAGTGGCAAAATAGTGGCAAAGTAGTGGCAAAGTAGTGGCAAAGTACTGCAAAGTAGTGGCAAATTACTTCAAAGTAGTGGCAAAGTACGGCAAAGTAGTGGCAAAATACTGCCAAGTAGTGGCAAAGTACGGCAAAGTACTGGCAACGTACTGCAAATTAGTGGCAAAGTACGCAAAGTAGTGGCAAAGTACGGCAAAGTAGTGGCAACGTACGGCAAAGTAGTGGCAAAGTGCGGCAAAGTAGTGGCAAAGTACGGCAAAGTAGTGGCAAAGTACGGCAAAGTAGTGGCAAATTACTGCAAAGTAGTGGCAAAGTACGCAAAGTACTGGCAAAGTACGGCAAAGTAGTGGCAAAGTATGGCGAGGTAGTGGCATAGTACGGCAAAGAAGTGGCAAAACACGGCAAAGTAGTGGCAAAGTACTTCAAAGTAGAGGCAAAGTAATTATAAAGTACGGCAAAGTACTAGAAAGTACTGCAAAGTAGTGGCAAAGTACTGCGAGGTAGTGGCAAATTACGGCAAAGTAGTGGTAAAGTAGAGGCAAAGTAGTGGCAAAGGAATGGCAAAGTACTGCAAAGTAGTGGCAAAGTACACAAAGTACGCAAAGAACTGGCAAAGTAGGCAAAGTAGTTGCAAAGTACGGCAAAGTAGTGGCAAAGTACATCGAAGTAGAGGCAAAGTACATCAAAGTAGTGGCAAAGTACGGCAAAGTTGTAGCAACGTACGGCAAAGTAGTGGCAAAGTACTTCAAAGTAGAGGCAAAGTAATAATAAAGTACGGCAAAGTACTAGAAAGTACAGCAAAGTAGTGGCAAATTACGGCAAAGTAGTGGTAAAGTAGAGGCAAAGTAGTGGCAAAGGAATGGCAAAGAACTGCAAAGTAGTGGCAAAGTACGGCGAGGCAGTGGCAAAATACGGCAAAGTAGTGGCAAAGTACTGCAAAGTACTTCAAAGTAGTGGCAAAGTATGGCAAAGTAGTGGCAAAGTACTGCAAAGTAGTGGCAAATGTCGGCAAAGTACTGGCATGGTACTGCAAATTAGTGGCAAAGTAGTGGCAAAGTACGGCAAAGTAGTGGCAAAGTACGGCAAAGTAGTGGCAAAGTATGGCAAAGTAGTGGCAAAGTACGGTAAAGTACTGGCAAAGTACTGCAAAGTAGTGGCAACATACGGCAAAGCAGTGGCAAAATAAGGCAAAGTACGGCAAAGCAGTGGCAAAGTAGTGGCAAAGTATGGCGAGGTAGTGGCAAAGTACGACAAAGAAGTGGCAAAATACGGCAAAGTAGTGGCAAAGTACTTCAAAGTAGAGTCAAAGTAGTAATAAAGTACGGCAAAGTACTAGAAAGTAATACAAAGTAGTGGCAAAGTACTGCGAGGTAGTGGCAAATTACGGCAAAGTAGTGGTAAAGTAGTGGCAAAGTAGTGGCAAAGGAATGGCAAAGTACTGCAAAGTAGTGGCAAAGTACACAAAGTATGCAAAGAACTGGCAAAGTAGGCAAAGTAGTTGCAAAGTACGGCAAAGTAGTTTCAAAGTACATCGAAGTAGAGGCAAAGTACGGCAAAGTAGTGGCAAAGTAGTTGCAAAGTACTGCAAAGTAGTGGCAAATTACTTCAAAGAAGTGGCAAAGTACGGCAAAGTAGTGGCAAAGTACTGCCAAGTAGTGGCAAAGTACGGCAAAGTACTGGCAACGTACTGCAAATTAGTTGCAAAGTACGCAAAGTAGTGGCAAAGTACGGCAAAGTAGTGGCAAAATACGGCAAAGTAGTGTCAAAGTTCTTCAAAGTAGTGGCAAAGTACGGCAAAGTAGTGGCAACGTACGGCAAAGCAGTGGCAAAATAAGGCAAAGTACGGCAATGTAGTGGCAATGTACATCGAAGTAGAGGCAAAGTACGGCAAAGTAGTGGCAAAATAGTGGCAAAGTAGTGGCAAAGTAGTGGCAAAGTACTGCCAAGTAGTGGCAAAGTACGGCAAAGTACTGGCAACGTACTGCAAATTAGTGGCAAAGTACGCAAAGTAGTGGCAAAGTACGGCAAAGTAGTGGCAACGTACGGCAAAGTAGTGGCAAAGTGCGGCAAAGTAGTGGCAAAGTACGGCAAAGTAGTGGCAAAGTACGGCAAAGTAGTGGCAAATTACTGCAAAGTAGTGGCAAAGTACGCAAAGTACTGGCAAAGTACGGCAAAGTAGTGGCAAAGTATGGCGAGGTAGTGGCATAGTACGGCAAAGAAGTGGCAAAACACGGCAAAGTAGTGGCAAAGTACTTCAAAGTAGAGGCAAAGTAATTATAAAGTACGGCAAAGTACTAGAAAGTACTGCAAAGTAGTGGCAAAGTACTGCGAGGTAGTGGCAAATTACGGCAAAGTAGTGGTAAAGTAGAGGCAAAGTAGTGGCAAAGGAATGGCAAAGTACTGCAAAGTAGTGGCAAAGTACACAAAGTACGCAAAGAACTGGCAAAGTAGGCAAAGTAGTTGCAAAGTACGGCAAAGTAGTGGCAAAGTACATCGAAGTAGAGGCAAAGTACATCAAAGTAGTGGCAAAGTACGGCAAAGTTGTGGCAACGTACGGCAAAGTAGTGGCAAAGTACTTCAAAGTAGAGGCAAAGTAATAATAAAGTACGGCAAAGTACTAGAAAGTACAGCAAAGTAGTGGCAAATTACGGCAAAGTAGTGGTAAAGTAGAGGCAAAGTAGTGGCAAAGGAATGGCAAAGTACTGCAAAGTAGTGGCAAAGTACACAAAGTACGCAAAGAACTGGCAAAGTAGGCAAAGTAGTGGCAAAGTACTTCAAAGTTGGTGCAAAGTACTGCCAAGTAGTGACAATGTTCGGGAAACTACTGGCAATGTACTGGCAAATGAGTCGCAAAGTACGCAAAGTAGTGGCAAAGTACTTCCAAGTAGAGGAAAAGTATGGCAAAGCAGTGGCAAAGTACCGTAAAGTAGTGGCAAAGTTTTGCAAAGCAGTGGCAAACTATGGCAAAGTACGCCAAAGCAGTGGCAAAGTACGGCAAAGTACGGCAAAGTAGTGGCAAAGTACGGCAAAGTAGTGGCAAAGTATGGCAAAGTAGAGCAAAGTACGGTGAAGTAGTGGCAAAGTATGGCGAGGTAGTGGCAAAGTACGACAAAGAAGTGGCAAAATACGGCAAAGTAGTGGCAAAGTACTTCAAAGTAGAGTCAAAGTAGTAATAAAGTACGGCAAAGTACTAGAAAGTAATACAAAGTAGTGGCAAAGTACTGCGAGGTAGTGGCAAATTACGGCAAAGTAGTGGTAAAGTAGTGGCAAAGTAGTGGCAAAGGAATGGCAAAGTACTGCAAAGTAGTGGCAAAGTACACAAAGTATGCAAAGAACTGGCAAAGTAGGCAAAGTAGTTGCAAAGTACGGCAAAGTAGTTTCAAAGTACATCGAAGTAGAGGCAAAGTACGGCAAAGTAGTGGCAAAGTAGTTGCAAAGTACTGCAAAGTAGTGGCAAATTACTTCAAAGAAGTGGCAAAGTACGGCAAAGTAGTGGCAAAGTACTGCCAAGTAGTGGCAAAGTACGGCAAAGTACTGGCAACGTACTGCAAATTAGTTGCAAAGTACGCAAAGTAGTGGCAAAGTACGGCAAAGTAGTGGCAAAGTACGGCAAAGTAGTGTCAAAGTTCTTCAAAGTAGTGGCAAAGTACGGCAAAGTAGTGGCAACGTACGGCAAAGCAGTGGCAAAATAAGGCAAAGTACGGCAAAGTAGTGCAATGTACATCGAAGTAGAGGCAAAGTACGGCAAAGTAGTGGCAAAATAGTGGCAAAGTAGTGGCAAAGTAGTGGCAAAGTACTGCAAAGTAGTGGCAAATTACTTCAAAGTAGTGGCAAAGTACGGCAAAGTAGTGGCAAAATACTGCCAAGTAGTGGCAAAGTACGGCAAAGTACTGGCAACGTACTGCAAATTAGTGGCAAAGTACGCAAAGTAGTGGCAAAGTACGGCAAAGTAGTGGCAACGTACGGCAAAGTAGTGGCAAAGTGCGGCAAAGTAGTGGCAAAGTACGGCAAAGTAGTGGCAAAGTACGGCAAAGTAGTGGCAAATTACTGCAAAGTAGTGGCAAAGTACGCAAAGTACTGGCAAAGTACGGCAAAGTAGTGGCAAAGTATGGCGAGGTAGTGGCATAGTACGGCAAAGAAGTGGCAAAACACGGCAAAGTAGTGGCAAAGTACTTCAAAGTAGAGGCAAAGTAATTATAAAGTACGGCAAAGTACTAGAAAGTACTGCAAAGTAGTGGCAAAGTACTGCGAGGTAGTGGCAAATTACGGCAAAGTAGTGGTAAAGTAGAGGCAAAGTAGTGGCAAAGGAATGGCAAAGTACTGCAAAGTAGTGGCAAAGTACACAAAGTACGCAAAGAACTGGCAAAGTAGGCAAAGTAGTTGCAAAGTACGGCAAAGTAGTGGCAAAGTACATCGAAGTAGAGGCAAAGTACATCAAAGTAGTGGCAAAGTACGGCAAAGTTGTGGCAACGTACGGCAAAGTAGTGGCAAAGTACTTCAAAGTAGAGGCAAAGTAATAATAAAGTACGGCAAAGTACTAGAAAGTACAGCAAAGTAGTGGCAAATTACGGCAAAGTAGTGGTAAAGTAGAGGCAAAGTAGTGGCAAAGGAATGGCAAAGTACTGCAAAGTAGTGGCAAAGTACACAAAGTACGCAAAGAACTGGCAAAGTAGGCAAAGTAGTGGCAAAGTACTTCAAAGTTGGTGCAAAGTACTGCCAAGTAGTGACAATGTTCGGGAAACTACTGGCAATGTACTGGCAAATGAGTCGCAAAGTACGCAAAGTAGTGGCAAAGTACTTCCAAGTAGAGGAAAAGTATGGCAAAGCAGTGGCAAAGTACCGTAAAGTAGTGGCAAAGTTTTGCAAAGCAGTGGCAAACTATGGCAAAGTACGCCAAAGCAGTGGCAAAGTACGGCAAAGTACGGCAAAGTAGTGGCAAAGTGCGGCAAAGTAGTGGCAAAGTATGGCAAAGTAGAGCAAAAAAGTGCTGAAAAGTGTGGCAATGTTGCGAAGTAGTGGCGAAGTGCTGAAAAGACGTGGCAAAGTAGTGGCAAAATACGGCAAAGTACTGCAAAGTAGTGGCAAAGTACGGCGAGACAGTGGCAAAATACGGCAAAGTAGTGGCAAAGTACTGCAAAGTACTTCAATGTAGTGGCAAAGTATGGCAAAGTAGTGGCAAAGTACTGCAAAGTAGTGGCAAATGTCGGCAAAGTACTGGCACGGTAGTGCAAATTAGTGGCAAAGTAGTGGCAAAGTACGGCAAAGTAGTGGCAAAGTACGGCAAAGTAGTGGCAAAGTATGGCAAAGTAGTGGCAATGTACGGTAAAGTACTGGCAAAGTACTGCAAAGTAGTGGCAACATACGGCAAAGCAGTGGCAAAATAAGGCAAAGTACGGCAAAGCAGTGGCAAAGTAGTGGCAAAGTATGGCGAGGTAGTGGCAAAGTACGGCAAAGTAGTGGCAAAGTACTTCAAAGTAGAGTCAAAGTAGTAATAAAGTACGGCAAAGTACTAGAAAGTAATACAAAGTAGTGGATAAGTACTGCGAGGTAGTGGCAAATTACGGCAAAGTAGTGGTAAAGTAGTGGCAAAGTAGTGGCAAAGGAATGACAAAGTACTGCAAAGTAGTGGCAAAGTACACAAAGTACGCAAAGAACTGGCAAAGTAGGCAAAGTAGTTGCAAAGTACGACAAAGTAGTGGCAAATTACATCGAAGTAGAGGCAAAGTACGGCAAAGTAGTGGCAAAGTAGTGGCAAAGTACTGCAAAGTAGTGGCAAATTACTTCAAAGTAGTGGCAAAGTACGGCAAAGTAGTGGCAAAGTACTGCCAAGTAGTGGCAAAGTACGGCAAAGTACTGGCAACGTACTGCAAATTATTTGCAAAGTACGCAAAGTAGTGGCAAAGTACGGCAAAGTAGTGGCAAAGTACGTTAAAGTTGTGTCAAAGTACTTCAAAGTAGTGGCAAAGTACGGCAAAGTAGTGGCAACGTACGGCAAAGCAGTGGCAAAATAAGGCAATGTACGGCAAAGTAGTGGCAATGTACATCGAAGTAGAGGCAAAGTACGGCAAAGTAGTGGCAAAGTAGTGGCAAAGTAGTGGCAAAGTAGTGGCAAAGTACTGCAAAGTAGAGGCAAATTACTTCAAAGTAGTGGCAAAGTACGGCAATGTAGTGGCAAAATACTGCCAAGTAGTGGCAAAGTACTGGCAACGTACTGCAAATTAGTGGCAAAGTACACAAAGTAGTGGCAAAGTACGGCAAAGTAGTGACAAAGTACTTCGAAGTAGAGGCAAAGTACGTCAAAGTAGTGGCAAAGTACGGCAAAGTAGTGGCAACGTACGGCAAAGTAGTGGCAAAGTACTTCAAGGTAGAGGCAAAGTAATAATAAAGTACGGCAAAGTACTAGAAAGTACTGCAAAGTAGTGGCAAAGTACTGCGAGGTAGTGGCAAATTACGGCAAAGTAGTGGTAAAGTAGAGGCAAAGTAGTGGCAAAGGAATGGCAAAGTACTGCAAAGTAGTGGCAAAGTACACAAAGTACGCAAAGAACTGGCAAAGTAGGCAAAGTAGTGGCAAAGTACTTCAAAGTTGGTGCAAAGTACTGCCAAGTAGTGACAATGTTCGGAAAACTACTGGCAATGTACTGGCAAATGAGTCGCAAAGTATGCAAAGTAGTGGCAAAGTACTTCCAAGTAGAGGAAAAGTACGGCAAAGCAGTGGCAAAGTACCGTAAAGTAGTGGCAAAGTTTTGCAAAGCAGTGGCAAACTATGGCAAAGTACGCCAAAGCAGTGGCAAAGTACGGCAAAGTACGGCAAAGTAGTGGCAAAGTACGGCAAAGTAGTGGCAAAGTATGGCAATGTAGAGCAAAGTACGGTGAAGTAGTGGCAAAGTTGGGCGAGGTAGTGGCAAAGTACTGCAAAGAAGTGGCAAAGTAGTGGCAAAGTACGGCAAAGTACTAGAAAGTACTGCAAAGTAGTGGCAAAGTACGGCGAGGCAGTGGCAAAATACGGCAAAGTAGTGGCAAAGTACTGCAAAGTACTTCAAAGTAGTGGCAAAGTATGGCAAAGTAGTGGCAAAGTACTGCAAAGTAGTGGCAAATGTCGGCAAAGTACTGGCATGGTACTGCAAATTAGTGGCAAAGTAGTGGCAAAGTACGGCAAAGTAGTGGCAAAGTACGGCAAAGTAGTGGCAAAGTATGGCAAAGTAGTGGCAAAGTACGGTAAAGTACTGGCAAAGTACTGCAAAGTAGTGGCAACATACGGCAAAGCAGTGGCACAATAAGGCAAAGTACGGCAAAGCAGTGGCAAAGTAGTGGCAAAGTATGGCGAGGTAGTGGCAAAGTACGACAAAGAAGTGGCAAAATACGGCAAAGTACTGGCAAAGTACTTCAAAGTAGAGTCAAAGTAGTAATAAAGTACGGCAAAGTACTAGAAAGTAATACAAAGTAGTGGCAAAGTACTGCGAGGTAGTGGCAAATTACGGCAAAGTAGTGGTAAAGTAGTGGCAAAGTAGTGGCAAAGGAATGGCAAAGTACTGCAAAGTAGTGGCAAAGTACACAAAGTATGCAAAGAACTGGCAAAGTAGGCAAAGTAGTTGCAAAGTACGGCAAAGTAGTTTCAAAGTACATCGAAGTAGAGGCAAAGTACGGCAAAGTAGTGGCAAAGTAGTTGCAAAGTACTGCAAAGTAGTGGCAAATTACTTCAAAGAAGTGGCAAAGTACGGCAAAGTAGTGGCAAAGTACTGCCAAGTAGTGGCAAAGTACGGCAAAGTACTGGCAACGTACTGCAAATTAGTTGCAAAGTACGCAAAGTAGTGGCAAAGTACGGCAAAGTAGTGGCAAAGTACGGCAAAGTAGTGTCAAAGTACTTCAAAGTAGTGGCAAAATACGGCAAAGTAGTGGCAACGTACGGCAAAGCAGTGGCAAAATAAGGCAAAGTACGGCAAAGTAGTGGCAATGTACATCGAAGTAGAGGCAAAGTACGGCAAAGTAGTGGCAAAATAGTGGCAAAGTAGTGGCAAAGTAGTGGCAAAGTACTGCAAAGTAGTGGCAAATTACTTCAAAGTAGTGGCAAAGTACGGCAAAGTAGTGGCAAAATACTGCCAAGTAGTGGCAAAGTACGGCAAAGTACTGGCAACGTACTGCAAATTAGTGGCAAAGTACGCAAAGTAGTGGCAAAGTACGGCAAAGTAGTGGAAACGTACGGCAAAGTAGTGGCAAAGTGCGGCAAAGTAGTGGCAAAGTACGGCAAAGTAGTGGCAAAGTACGGCAAAGTAGTGGCAAATTACTGCAAAGTAGTGGCAAAGTACGCAAAGTACTGGCAAAGTACGGCAAAGTAGTGGCAAAGTATGGCGAGGTAGTGGCATAGTACGGCAAAGAAGTGGCAAAACACGGCAAAGTAGTGGCAAAGTACTTCAAAGTAGAGGCAAAGTAATTATAAAGTACTGCAAAGTAGTGGCAAAGTACTGCGAGGTAGTGGCAAATTACGGCAAAGTAGTGGTAAAGTAGAGGCAAAGTAGTGGCAAAGGAATGGCAAAGTACTGCAAAGTAGTGGCAAAGTACACAAAGTACGCAAAGAACTGGCAAAGTAGGCAAAGTAGTTGCAAAGTACGGCAAAGTAGTGGCAAAGTACATCGAAGTAGAGGCAAAGTACATCAAAGTAGTGGCAAAGTACGGCAAAGTTGTGGCAACGTACGGCAAAGTAGTGGCAAAGTACTTCAAAGTAGAGGCAAAGTAATAATAAAGTACGGCAAAGTACTAGAAAGTACAGCAAAGTAGTGGCAAATTACGGCAAAGTAGTGGTAAAGTAGAGGCAAAGTAGTGGCAAAGGAATGGCAAAGTACTGCAAAGTAGTGGCAAAGTACACAAAGTACGCAAAGAACTGGCAAAGTAGGCGAAGTAGTGGCAAAGTACTTCAAAGTTGGTGCAAAGTACTGCCAAGTAGTGACAATGTTCGGGAAACTACTGGCAATGTACTGGCAAATGAGTCGCAAAGTACGCAAAGTAGTGGCAAAGTACTTCCAAGTAGAGGAAAAGTACGGCAAAGCAGTGGCAAAGTACCGTAAAGTAGTGGCAAAGTTTTGCAAAGCAGTGGCAAACTATGGCAAAGTACGCCAAAGCAGTGGCAAAGTACGGCAAAGTACGGCAAAGTAGTGGCAAAGTACGGCAAAGTAGTGGCAAAGTATGGCAAAGTAGAGCAAAGTACGGTGAAGTAGTGGCAATGTTGGGCGAGGTAGTGGCAAAGTACTGCAAAGAAGTGGCAAAGTAGTGGCAAAATACGGCAAAGTACTAGAAAGTACTGCAAAGTAGTGGCAAAGTACGGCGAGACAGTGGCAAAATACGGCAAAGTAGTGGCAAAGTACTGCAAAGTACTTCAAAGTAGTGGCAAAGTATGGCAAAGTAGTGGCAAAGTACTGCAAAGTAGTGGCAAATGTCGGCAAAGTACTGGCACGGTAGTGCAAATTAGTGGCAAAGTAGTGGCAAAGTACGGCAAAGTAATAATAATAATAATAATAATAATAATAACTCTATTTAATTAAGCGCAACAATTCCAACATATGAAGATCAAAGGCGCTGATACAATAAACAATCAGTCAAATATTAAAAGCACATTTAAATAAGTGCGTTTTCAGTCTGGATTTAAAAATGTCTACTGAAGGACTAGAACGAACAGACAGAGGTAATTCATTAAAAAGTTTAGGACCTAAATTTTCAAAAGCACGGTCTTTGTGTAACACCTTGGACTTTTTACTACACATCTGACGAGTTTTAATAAGAAACTTCGATTCAGATTTTAAACTACGACTCGGTACATAAAATTCGATTAATTCACATAGATAATTTGGGGCAAAACCATACAAAGATTTATACACTAGTAAAAGTAATTTGAAATTGATTCTTTGTACAACTGGTAACCAATGAAGTTTAATAAAAATGTCTGTAATGTGGTCATATTTTCGAGCACGAGTGACAAGGCGGGCTGCTGCATTTTGTACACGAATAAGAGGTTTTATCTTAGTTACAGGGAGACCAGACAATAATGAATTACAGCTGTCTAAGCGAGAAGATATGAAAGCATGTACCAACTTTTCAGTATCAGATTGGGATAATGATTTACGAATACGATTAATATTTCTTAGATGGGAATATCCAGATCTACAAATAGTAGAAATGTGTGTTTCCATAGATAGCTGCGAATCAAACAAGACACCTAAGTTTCTAGCACTTGACGAAGCACTAACCAATTCTTCACCAATTGCGATACTAGACAAAGGACACGAGTCTTGTGAGAATCTCCGAGACGACATGCACACAAATTCAGTTTTCGACACATTCAAAAGTAGGAAATTACAAGACATCCAATCGCTAACATCTTGAATACATGTCTGAAGTATCACCCGGGCGCGAATTTGATCATCTTCAGAAACCGATAAATAAATCTGTGTGTCATCGGCGTAAAAATGATATTTTACGCCGTGACGTCGCAATAACTCGCCCAATGGACGCATGTACATTGAGAACAATAATGGCCCTAAGACGGAGCCCTGTGGAACACCGGTTACTAATATAGACGTCATATCAGAAAATACATTTCCAATTTTCACTTTTTGAATGCGGTTACTCAAATACGACTCAAACCATTTGATGATGAGACCATTTAAACCAAAATTTGATCTCAACCTATCGATGAGAATCCTGTGATTCACAGTATCAAAAGCGGCTGAAAGATCCAAAAGTACGAGAGCAACTGAATTCTTAGAATTATCAATACTGCATAGTACATCGTTAGCGACCCGCAAAAGAGCCGTTTCAGTGCTATGTGCGGTCCGATACGCTGATTGAAACTCTTCATACAACGAATAATTCTCTAAATGTTGTTTCACTCTGGATGCAACGACACGTTCAAGGACTTTAGATATAAAAGACAAATTAGAAATCGGTCGATAATTTTTCAGCATGTTTGAATCCAACGATGCTTTCTTGAGCAGAGGTTTAATCAGCGCACATTTCATTTTCTCAGGAACACTTCCAGTGCGAAGTGATTCATTTATGATATCTGTTATAGGTGAAAGCAGGATAGAAAGGATCTTTTCATCTTTTAATATATTAGTGGGTAAACAGTCCAAATCGCACGAAGCCGACGACGATTTTTTTATAAAGTAGTGGCAAAGTACGGCAAAGTAGTGGCAAAGTATGGCAAAGTAGTGGCAATGTACGGTAAAGTACTGGCAAAGTACTGCAAAGTAGTGGCAACATACGGCAAAGCAGTGGCAAAATAAGGCAAAGTACGGCAAAGCAGTGGCAAAGTAGTGGCAAAGTATGGCGAGGTAGTGGCAAAGTACGGCAAAGTAGTGGCAAAGTACTTCAAAGTAGAGTCAAAGTAGTAATAAAGTACGGCAAAGTACTAGAAAGTAATACAAAGTAGTGGCAAAGTACTGCGAGGTAGTGGCAAATTACGGCAAAGTAGTGGTAAAGTAGTGGCAAAGTAGTGGCAAAGGAATGGCAAAGTACTGCAAAGTAGTGGCAAAGTACACAAAGTACGCAAAGAACTGGCAAAGGAGGCAAAGTAGTTGCAAAGTACGGCAAAGTAGTGGCAAAGTACATCGAAGTAGAGGCAAAGTACGGCAAAGTAGTGGCAAAGTAGTGGCAAAGTACTGCAAAGTAGTGGCAAAGTACGCAAAATAGTGGCAAAGTACTGCAAATTAGTGGTAAAGTACGCAAAGTAGTGGCAAAGTACGGCAAAGTAGTGACAAAGTACTTCGAAGTAGAGGCAAAGTACGTCAAAGTAGTGGCAAAGTACGGCAAAGTAGTGGCAACGTACGGCAAAGTAGTGCCAAAGTGCGGCAAAGTAGTGGCAAAGTACGGCAAAGTAGTGGCAAAGTACGGCAAAGTAGTGGCAAATTACTGCAAAGTAGTGGCAAAGTACGCAAAGTACTGGCAAAGTACGGCAAAGTAGTGGCAAAGTATGGCGAGGTAGTGGCAAAGTACGGCAAAGAAGTGGCAAAACACGGCAAAGTAGTGGCAAAGTACTTCAAAGTAGAGGCAAAGTAATTATAAAGTACGGCAAATTACTAGAAAGTACTGCAAAGTAGTGGCAAAGTACTGCGAGGTAGTGGCAAATTACGGCAAAGTAGTGGTAAAGTAGAGGCAAAGTAGTGGCAAAGGAATGGCAAAGTACTGCAAAGTAGTGGCAAAGTACACAAAGTACGCAAAGAACTGGCAAAGTAGGCAAAGTAGTTGCAAAGTACGGCAAAGTAGTGGCAAAGTACATCGAAGTAGAGGCAAAGTACATCAAAGTAGTGGCAAAGTACGGCAAAGTAGTGGCAACGTACGGCAAAGTAGTGGCAAAGTACTTCAAAGTAGAGGCAAAGTAATAATGAAGTACGGCAAAGTACTAGAAAGTACAGCAAAGTAGTGGCAAATTACGGCAAAGTAGTGGTAAAGAAGAGGCAAAGTAGTGGCAAAGGAATGGCAAAGTACTGCAAAGTAGTGGCAAAGTACACAAAGTACGCAAAAAACTGGCAAAGTAGGCAAAGTAGTTGCAAAGTACGGCAAAGTAGTGGCAAAGTACATCAAAGTAGAGGCAAAGTACATCAAAGTAGTGGCAAAGTACGGCAAAGTTGTGGCAACGTACGGCAAAGTAGTGGCAAAGTACTTCAAAGTAGAGGCAAAGTAATAATAAAGTACGGCAAAGTACTAGAAAGTACAGCAAAGTAGTGGCAAATTACGGCAAAGTAGTGGTAAAGTAGAGGCAAAGTAGTGGCAAAGGAATGGCAAAGTACTGCAAAGTAGTGGCAAAGTACACAAAGTACGCAAAGAACTGGCAAAGTAGGCAAAGTAGTGGCAAAGTACTTCAAAGTTGGTGCAAAGTACTGCCAAGTAGTGACAATGTTCGGGAAACTACTGGCAATGTACTGGCAAATGAGTCGCAAAGTACGCAAAGTAGTGGCAAAGTACTTCCAAGTAGAGGAAAAGTATGGCAAAGCAGTGGCAAAGTACCGTAAAGTAGTGGCAAAGTTTTGCAAAGCAGTGGCAAACTATGGCAAAGTACGCCAAAGCAGTGGCAAAGTACGGCAAAGTACGGCAAAGTAGTGGCAAAGTGCGGCAAAGTAGTGGCAAAGTATGGCAAAGTAGAGCAAAGTACGGTGAAGTAGTGGCAATGTTGGGCGAGGTAGTGGCAAAGTACTGCAAAGAAGTGGCAAAGTAGTGGCAAAATACGGCAAAGTACTGCAAAGTAGTGGCAAAGTACGGCGAGACAGTGGCAAAATACGGCAAAGTAGTGGCAAAGTACTGCAAAGTACTTCAATGTAGTGGCAAAGTATGGCAAAGTAGTGGCAAAGTACTGCAAAGTAGTGGCAAATGTCGGCAAAGTACTGGCACGGTAGTGCAAATTAGTGGCAAAGTAGTGGCAAAGTACGGCAAAGTAGTGGCAAAGTACGGCAAAGTAGTGGCAAAGTATGGCAAAGTAGTGGCAATGTACGGTAAAGTACTGGCAAAGTACTGCAAAGTAGTGGCAACATACGGCAAAGCAGTGGCAAAATAAGGCAAAGTACGGCAAAGCAGTGGCAAAGTAGTGGCAAAGTATGGCGAGGTAGTGGCAAAGTACGGCAAAGTAGTGGCAAAGTACTTCAAAGTAGAGTCAAAGTAGTAATAAAGTACGGCAAAGTACTAGAAAGTAATACAAAGTAGTGGATAAGTACTGCGAGGTAGTGGCAAATTACGGCAAAGTAGTGGTAAAGTAGTGGCAAAGTAGTGGCAAAGGAATGACAAAGTACTGCAAAGTAGTGGCAAAGTACACAAAGTACGCAAAGAACTGGCAAAGTAGGCAAAGTAGTTGCAAAGTACGACAAAGTAGTGGCAAATTACATCGAAGTAGAGGCAAAGTACGGCAAAGTAGTGGCAAAGTAGTGGCAAAGTACTGCAAAGTAGTGGCAAATTACTTCAAAGTAGTGGCAAAGTACGGCAAAGTAGTGGCAAAGTACTGCCAAGTAGTGGCAAAGTACGGCAAAGTACTGGCAACGTACTGCAAATTATTTGCAAAGTACGCAAAGTAGTGGCAAAGTACGGCAAAGTAGTGGCAAAGTACGTTAAAGTTGTGTCAAAGTACTTCAAAGTAGTGGCAAAGTACGGCAAAGTAGTGGCAACGTACGGCAAAGCAGTGGCAAAATAAGGCAATGTACGGCAAAGTAGTGGCAATGTACATCGAAGTAGAGGCAAAGTACGGCAAAGTAGTGGCAAAGTAGTGGCAAAGTAGTGGCAAAGTAGTGGCAAAGTACTGCAAAGTAGAGGCAAATTACTTCAAAGTAGTGGCAAAGTACGGCAATGTAGTGGCAAAATACTGCCAAGTAGTGGCAAAGTACTGGCAACGTACTGCAAATTAGTGGCAAAGTACACAAAGTAGTGGCAAAGTACGGCAAAGTAGTGACAAAGTACTTCGAAGTAGAGGCAAAGTACGTCAAAGTAGTGGCAAAGTACGGCAAAGTAGTGGCAACGTACGGCAAAGTAGTGGCAAAGTACTTCAAGGTAGAGGCAAAGTAATAATAAAGTACGGCAAAGTACTAGAAAGTACTGCAAAGTAGTGGCAAAGTACTGCGAGGTAGTGGCAAATTACGGCAAAGTAGTGGTAAAGTAGAGGCAAAGTAGTGGCAAAGGAATGGCAAAGTACTGCAAAGTAGTGGCAAAGTACACAAAGTACGCAAAGAACTGGCAAAGTAGGCAAAGTAGTGGCAAAGTACTTCAAAGTTGGTGCAAAGTACTGCCAAGTAGTGACAATGTTCGGAAAACTACTGGCAATGTACTGGCAAATGAGTCGCAAAGTATGCAAAGTAGTGGCAAAGTACTTCCAAGTAGAGGAAAAGTACGGCAAAGCAGTGGCAAAGTACCGTAAAGTAGTGGCAAAGTTTTGCAAAGCAGTGGCAAACTATGGCAAAGTACGCCAAAGCAGTGGCAAAGTACGGCAAAGTACGGCAAAGTAGTGGCAAAGTACGGCAAAGTAGTGGCAAAGTATGGCAATGTAGAGCAAAGTACGGTGAAGTAGTGGCAAAGTTGGGCGAGGTAGTGGCAAAGTACTGCAAAGAAGTGGCAAAGTAGTGGCAAAGTACGGCAAAGTACTAGAAAGTACTGCAAAGTAGTGGCAAAGTACGGCGAGGCAGTGGCAAAATACGGCAAAGTAGTGGCAAAGTACTGCAAAGTACTTCAAAGTAGTGGCAAAGTATGGCAAAGTAGTGGCAAAGTACTGCAAAGTAGTGGCAAATGTCGGCAAAGTACTGGCATGGTACTGCAAATTAGTGGCAAATTAGTGGCAAAGTACGGCAAAGTAGTGGCAAAGTACGGCAAAGTAGTGGCAAAGTATGGCAAAGTAGTGGCAAAGTACGGTAAAGTACTGGCAAAGTACTGCAAAGTAGTGGCAACATACGGCAAAGCAGTGGCAAAATAAGGCAAAGTACGGCAAAGCAGTGGCAAAGTAGTGGCAAAGTATGGCGAGGTAGTGGCAAAGTACGACAAAGAAGTGGCAAAATACGGCAAAGTAGTGGCAAAGTACTTCAAAGTAGAGTCAAAGTAGTAATAAAGTACGGCAAAGTACTAGAAAGTAATACAAAGTAGTGGCAAAGTACTGCGAGGTAGTGGCAAATTACGGCAAAGTAGTGGTAAAGTAGTGGCAAAGTAGTGGCAAAGGAATGGCAAAGTACTGCAAAGTAGTGGCAAAGTACACAAAGTATGCAAAGAACTGGCAAAGTAGGCAAAGTAGTTGCAAAGTACGGCAAAGTAGTTTCAAAGTACATCGAAGTAGAGGCAAAGTACGGCAAAGTAGTGGCAAAGTAGTTGCAAAGTACTGCAAAGTAGTGGCAAATTACTTCAAAGAAGTGGCAAAGTACGGCAAAGTAGTGGCAAAGTACTGCCAAGTAGTGGCAAAGTACGGCAAAGTACTGGCAACGTACTGCAAATTAGTTGCAAAGTACGCAAAGTAGTGGCAAAGTACGGCAAAGTAGTGGCAAAGTACGGCAAAGTAGTGTCAAAGTACTTCAAAGTAGTGGCAAAGTACGGCAAAGTAGTGGCAACGTACGGCAAAGCAGTGGCAAAATAAGGCAAAGTACGGCAAAGTAGTGGCAATGTACATCGAAGTAGAGGCAAAGTACGGCAAAGTAGTGGCAAAATAGTGGCAAAGTAGTGGCAAAGTAGTGGCAAAGTACTGCAAAGTAGTGGCAAATTACTTCAAAGTAGTGGCAAAGTACGGCAAAGTAGTGGCAAAATACTGCCAAGTAGTGGCAAAGTACGGCAAAGTACTGGCAACGTACTGCAAATTAGTGGCAAAGTACGCAAAGTAGTGGCAAAGTACGGCAAAGTAGTGGAAACGTACGGCAAAGTAGTGGCAAAGTGCGGCAAAGTAGTGGCAAAGTACGGCAAAGTAGTGGCAAAGTACGGCAAAGTAGTGGCAAATTACTGCAAAGTAGTGGCAAAGTACGCAAAGTACTGGCAAAGTACGGCAAAGTAGTGGCAAAGTATGGCGAGGTAGTGGCATAGTACGGCAAAGAAGTGGCAAAACACGGCAAAGTAGTGGCAAAGTACTTCAAAGTAGAGGCAAAGTAATTATAAAGTACTGCAAAGTAGTGGCAAAGTACTGCGAGGTAGTGGCAAATTACGGCAAAGTAGTGGTAAAGTAGAGGCAAAGTAGTGGCAAAGGAATGGCAAAGTACTGCAAAGTAGTGGCAAAGTACACAAAGTACGCAAAGAACTGGCAAAGTAGGCAAAGTAGTTGCAAAGTACGGCAAAGTAGTGGCAAAGTACATCGAAGTAGAGGCAAAGTACATCAAAGTAGTGGCAAAGTACGGCAAAGTTGTGGCAACGTACGGCAAAGTAGTGGCAAAGTACTTCAAAGTAGAGGCAAAGTAATAATAAAGTACGGCAAAGTACTAGAAAGTACAGCAAAGTAGTGGCAAATTACGGCAAAGTAGTGGTAAAGTAGAGGCAAAGTAGTGGCAAAGGAATGGCAAAGTACTGCAAAGTAGTGGCAAAGTACACAAAGTACGCAAAGAACTGGCAAAGTAGGCGAAGTAGTGGCAAAGTACTTCAAAGTTGGTGCAAAGTACTGCCAAGTAGTGACAATGTTCGGGAAACTACTGGCAATGTACTGGCAAATGAGTCGCAAAGTACGCAAAGTAGTGGCAAAGTACTTCCAAGTAGAGGAAAAGTACGGCAAAGCAGTGGCAAAGTACCGTAAAGTAGTGGCAAAGTTTTGCAAAGCAGTGGCAAACTATGGCAAAGTACGCCAAAGCAGTGGCAAAGTACGGCAAAGTACGGCAAAGTAGTGGCAAAGTACGGCAAAGTAGTGGCAAAGTATGGCAAAGTAGAGCAAAGTACGGTGAAGTAGTGGCAATGTTGGGCGAGGTAGTGGCAAAGTACTGCAAAGAAGTGGCAAAGTAGTGGAAAAATACGGCAAAGTACTAGAAAGTACTGCAAAGTAGTGGCAAAGTACGGCGAGACAGTGGCAAAATACGGCAAAGTAGTGGCAAAGTACTGCAAAGTACTTCAAAGTAGTGGCAAAGTATGGCAAAGTAGTGGCAAAGTACTGCAAAGTAGTGGCAAATGTCGGCAAAGTACTGGCACGGTAGTGCAAATTAGTGGCAAAGTAGTGGCAAAGTACGGCAAAGTAATAATAATAATAATAATAATAATAATAACTCTATTTAATTAAGCGCAACAATTCCAACATATGAAGATCAAAGGCGCTGATACAATAAACAATCAGTCAAATATTAAAAGCACATTTAAATAAGTGCGTTTTCAGTCTGGATTTAAAAATGTCTACTGAAGGACTAGAACGAACAGACAGAGGTAATTCATTAAAAAGTTTAGGACCTAAATTTTCAAAAGCACGGTCTTTGTGTAACACCTTGGACTTTTTACTACACATCTGACGAGTTTTAATAAGAAACTTCGATTCAGATTTTAAACTACGACTCGGTACATAAAATTCGATTAATTCACATAGATAATTTGGGGCAAAACCATACAAAGATTTATACACTAGTAAAAGTAATTTGAAATTGATTCTTTGTACAACTGGTAACCAATGAAGTTTAATAAAAATGTCTGTAATGTGGTCATATTTTCGAGCACGAGTGACAAGGCGGGCTGCTGCATTTTGTACACGAATAAGAGGTTTTATCTTAGTTACAGGGAGACCAGACAATAATGAATTACAGCTGTCTAAGCGAGAAGATATGAAAGCATGTACCAACTTTTCAGTATCAGATTGGGATAATGATTTACGAATACGATTAATATTTCTTAGATGGGAATATCCAGATCTACAAATAGTAGAAATGTGTGTTTCCATAGATAGCTGCGAATCAAACAAGACACCTAAGTTTCTAGCACTTGACGAAGCACTAACCAATTCTTCACCAATTGCGATACTAGACAAAGGACACGAGTCTTGTGAGAATCTCCGAGACGACATGCACACAAATTCAGTTTTCGACACATTCAAAAGTAGGAAATTACAAGACATCCAATCGCTAACATCTTGAATACATGTCTGAAGTATCACCCGGGCGCGAATTTGATCATCTTCAGAAACCGATAAATAAATCTGTGTGTCATCGGCGTAAAAATGATATTTTACGCCGTGACGTCGCAATAACTCGCCCAATGGACGCATGTACATTGAGAACAATAATGGCCCTAAGACGGAGCCCTGTGGAACACCGGTTACTAATATAGACGTCATATCAGAAAATACATTTCCAATTTTCACTTTTTGAATGCGGTTACTCAAATACGACTCAAACCATTTGATGATGAGACCATTTAAACCAAAATTTGATCTCAACCTATCGATGAGAATCCTGTGATTCACAGTATCAAAAGCGGCTGAAAGATCCAAAAGTACGAGAGCAACTGAATTCTTAGAATTATCAATACTGCATAGTACATCGTTAGCGACCCGCAAAAGAGCCGTTTCAGTGCTATGTGCGGTCCGATACGCTGATTGAAACTCTTCATACAACGAATAATTCTCTAAATGTTGTTTCACTCTGGATGCAACGACACGTTCAAGGACTTTAGATATAAAAGACAAATTAGAAATCGGTCGATAATTTTTCAGCATGTTTGAATCCAACGATGCTTTCTTGAGCAGAGGTTTAATCAGCGCACATTTCATTTTCTCAGGAACACTTCCAGTGCGAAGTGATTCATTTATGATATCTGTTATAGGTGAAAGCAGGATAGAAAGGATCTTTTCATCTTTTAATATATTAGTGGGTAAACAGTCCAAATCGCACGAAGCCGACGACGATTTTTTTATAAAGTAGTGGCAAAGTACGGCAAAGTAGTGGCAAAGTATGGCAAAGTAGTGGCAATGTACGGTAAAGTACTGGCAAAGTACTGCAAAGTAGTGGCAACATACGGCAAAGCAGTGGCAAAATAAGGCAAAGTACGGCAAAGCAGTGGCAAAGTAGTGGCAAAGTATGGCGAGGTAGTGGCAAAGTACGGCAAAGTAGTGGCAAAGTACTTCAAAGTAGAGTCAAAGTAGTAATAAAGTACGGCAAAGTACTAGAAAGTAATACAAAGTAGTGGCAAAGTACTGCGAGGTAGTGGCAAATTACGGCAAAGTAGTGGTAAAGTAGTGGCAAAGTAGTGGCAAAGGAATGGCAAAGTACTGCAAAGTAGTGGCAAAGTACACAAAGTACGCAAAGAACTGGCAAAGGAGGCAAAGTAGTTGCAAAGTACGGCAAAGTAGTGGCAAAGTACATCGAAGTAGAGGCAAAGTACGGCAAAGTAGTGGCAAAGTAGTGGCAAAGTACTGCAAAGTAGTGGCAAAGTACGCAAAATAGTGGCAAAGTACTGCAAATTAGTGGTAAAGTACGCAAAGTAGTGGCAAAGTACGGCAAAGTAGTGACAAAGTACTTCAAAGTAGAGGCAAAGTACGTCAAAGTAGTGGCAAAGTACGGCAAAGTAGTGGCAACGTACGGCAAAGTAGTGCCAAAGTGCGGCAAAGTAGTGGCAAAGTACGGCAAAGTAGTGGCAAAGTACGGCAAAGTAGTGGCAAATTACTGCAAAGTAGTGGCAAAGTACGCAAAGTACTGGCAAAGTACGGCAAAGTAGTGGCAAAGTATGGCGAGGTAGTGGCAAAGTACGGCAAAGAAGTGGCAAAACACGGCAAAGTAGTGGCAAAGTACTTCAAAGTAGAGGCAAAGTAATTATAAAGTACGGCAAATTACTAGAAAGTACTGCAAAGTAGTGGCAAAGTACTGCGAGGTAGTGGCAAATTACGGCAAAGTAGTGGTAAAGTAGAGGCAAAGTAGTGGCAAAGGAATGGCAAAGTACTGCAAAGTAGTGGCAAAGTACACAAAGTACGCAAAGAACTGGCAAAGTAGGCAAAGTAGTTGCAAAGTACGGCAAAGTAGTGGCAAAGTACATCGAAGTAGAGGCAAAGTACATCAAAGTAGTGGCAAAGTACGGCAAAGTAGTGGCAACGTACGGCAAAGTAGTGGCAAAGTACTTCAAAGTAGAGGCAAAGTAATAATGAAGTACGGCAAAGTACTAGAAAGTACAGCAAAGTAGTGGCAAATTACGGCAAAGTAGTGGTAAAGAAGAGGCAAAGTAGTGGCAAAGGAATGGCAAAGTACTGCAAAGTAGTGGCAAAGTACACAAAGTACGCAAAAAACTGGCAAAGTAGGCAAAGTAGTGGCAAAGTACTTCAAAGTTGGTGCAAAGTACTGCCAAGTAGTGACAATGTTCGGGAAACTACTGGCAATGTACTGGCAAATGAGTCGCAAAGTACGCAAAGTAGTGGCAAAGTACTTCCAAGTAGAGGAAAAGTACGGCAAAGCAGTGGCAAAGTACCGTAAAGTAGTGGCAAAGTTTTGCAAAGCAGTGGCAAACTATGGCAAAGTACGCCAAAGCAGTGGCAAAGTACGGCAAAGTACGGCAAAGTAGTGGCAAAGTACGGCAAAGTAGTGGCAAAGTATGGCAAAGTAGAGCAAAGTACGGTGAAGTAGTGGCAAAGTTGGGCGAGGTAGTGGCAAAGTACTGCAAAGAAGTGGCAAATTAGTGGCAAAGTACGGCAAAGTACTAGAAAGTACTGCAAAGTAGTGGCAAAGTACGGCGAGGCAGTGGCAAAATACGGCAAAGTAGTGGCAAAGTACTGCAAAGTACTTCAAAGTAGTGGCAAAGTATGGCAAAGTAGTGGCAAAGTACTGCAAAGTTGTGGCAAATGTCGGCAAAGTACTGGCACGGTAGTGCAAATTAGTGGCAAAGTAGTGGCAAAGTACGGCAAAGTAGTGGCAAAGTACGGCAAAGTAGTGGCAAAGTATGGCAAAGTAGTGGCAATGTACGGTAAAGTACTTGCAAAGTACTGCAAAGTAGTGGCAATATACGGCAAAGCAGTGGCAAAATAAGGCAAAGTACGGCAAAGCAGTGGCAAAGTTGTGGGAAAGTATGGCGAGGTAGTGGCAATGTACGGCAAAGTAGTGGCAAAGTACTTCAAAGTAGAGTCAAAGTAGTAATAAAGTACGGCAAAGTACTAGAAAGTAATACAAAGTAGTGGCAAAGTACTGCGAGGTAGTGGCAAATTACGGCAAAGTAGTGGTAAAGTAGTGGCAAAGTAGTGGCAAAGGAATGGCAAAGTACTGCAAAGTAGTGGCAAAGTACACAAAGTACGCAAAGAACTGGCAAAGGAGGCAAAGTAGTTGCAAAGTACGGCAAAGTAGTGGCAAAGTACATCGAAGTAGAGGCAAAGTACGGCAAAGTAGTGGCAAAGTAGTGGCAAAGTACTGCAAAGTAGTGGCAAAGTACGCAAAGTAGTGGCAAAGTACTGCAAATTAGTGGCAAAGTACGCAAAGTAGTGGCAAAGTACGGCAAAGTAGTGACAAAGTACTTCGAAGTAGAGGCAAAGTACGTCAAAGTAGTGGCAAAGTACGGCAAAGTAGTGGCAACGTACGGCAAAGTAGTGCCAAAGTGCGGCAAAGTAGTGGCAAAGTACGGCAAAGTAGTGGCAAAGTACGGCAAAGTAGTGGCAAATTACTGCAAAGTAGTGGCAAAGTACGCAAAGTACTGGCAAAGTACGGCAAAGTAGTGGCAAAGTATGGCGAGGTAGTGGCAAAGTATGGCAAAGAAGTGGCAAAACACGGCAAAGTAGTGGCAAAGTACTTCAAAGTAGAGGCAAAGTAATAATAAAGTACGGCAAAGTACTAGAAAGTACTGCAAAGTAGTGGCAAAGTACGGCAAAGTAGTGGCAAAGTACGGCAAAGTAGTGGCAAAGTATGGCAAAGTAGTGGCAAAGCACGGTAAAGTAGTGGCAAAGTACTGCAGAGTAGTGGCAACATACGGCAAAGCAGTGGCAAAATAAGGCAAAGTACGGCAAAGCAGTGGCAAAGTAGTGGCAAAGTATGGCGAGGTAGTGGCAAAGTACGACAAAGAAGTGGCAAAATACGGCAAAGTAGTGGCAAAGTACTTCAAAGTAGAGTCAAAGTAGTAATAAAGTACGGCAAAGTACTAGAAAGTAATACAAAGTAGTGGCAAAGTGCTGCGAGGTAGTGGCAAATTACGGCAAAGTAGTGGTAAAGTAGTGGCAAAGTAGTGGCAAAGGAATGGCAAAGTACTGCAAAGTAGTGGCAAAGTACACAAAGTACGCGAAGAACTGGCAAAGTAGGCAAAGTAGTTGCAAAGTAGTTGCAAAGTAGTGGCAAAGTACATCGAAGTAGAGGCAAAGTACGGCAAACTAGTGGCAAAGTAGTGGCAAAGTACTGCAAAGTAGTGGCAAATTACTTCAAAGTAGTGTCAAAGTACGGCAAAGTAGTGGCAAAGTACTGCCAAGTAGTGGCAAAGTACGGCAAAGTACTGGCAACGTACTGCAAACTAGTTGCAAAGTACGCAAAGTAGTGGCAAAGTACGGCAAAGTAGTGGCAAAGTACGGCAAAGTAGTGTCAAAGTACTTCAAAGTAGTGGCAAAGTACGGCAAAGTAGTGGCAACGTACGGCAAAGCAGTGGCAAAATAAGGCAAAGTACGGCAAAGTAGTGGCAATGTACATCGAAGTAGAGGCAAAGTACGGCAAAGTAGTGGCAAAATAGTGGCAAAGTAGTGACAAAGTAGTGGCAAAGTACTGCAAAGTAGTGGCAAATTACTTTAAAGTAGTGGCAAAGTACGGCAAAGTAGTGGCAAAATACTGCCAAGTAATGGCAAAGTACGGCAAAGTACTGGCAACGTACTGCAAATTAGTGGCAAAGTACGCAAAGTAGTGGCAAAGTACGGCAAAGTAGTGACAAAGTACTTCGAAGTAGAGGCAAAGTACGTCAAAGTAGTGGCAAAGTACGGCAAAGTAGTGGCAACGTACGGCAAAGTAGTGGCAAAGTGCGGCAAATTAGTGGCAAAGTACGGCAAAGTAGTGGCAAAGTATGGCAAAGTAGTGGCAAATTACTGCAAAGTAGTGGCAAAGTACGCAAAGTACTGGCAAAGTACGGCAAAGTAGTGGCAAAGTATGGCGAGGTAGTGGCAAAGTACGGCAAAGAAGTGGCAAAACACGGCAAAGTAGTGGCAAAGTACTTCAAAGTAGAGGCAAAGTAATAATAAAGTACGGCAAAGTACTAGAAAGTACTGCAAAGTAGTGGCAAAGTACTGCGAGGTAGTGGAAAATTACGGCAAAGTAGTGGTAAAGCAGAGGCAAAGTAGTGGCAAAGGAATGGCAAAGTACTGCAAAGTAGTGGCAAAGTACACAAAGTACGCAAAGAACTGGCAAAGTAGGCAAAGTAGTTGCAAAGTACGGCAAAGTAGTGGCAAAGTACATCGAAGTAGAGGCAAAGTACGGCAAAGTACTGGCAAAGTAATGGCAAAGTAATGCAAAGTAGTGGCAAATTACTTCAAAGTAGTGGCAAAGTACGGCAAAGTAGTGGCAAAGTACTGGTAAGTAGTGGCAAAGTACGGCAAAGTACTGGCAACGTACTGCAAATTAGTTGCAAAGTACGCAAAGTAGTGGCAAAGTACGGCAAAGTAGTGGCAAAGTACGGCAAAGTAGTGTCAAAGTACTTCGAAGTAGTGGCAAAGTACGGCAAAGTAGTGGCAACGTACGGCAAAGCAGTGGCAAAATAAGGCAAAGTACGGCAAAGCAGTGGCAAAGTAGTGGCAAAGTCGGGCAAAGTAGTGGCAAAGTAGTGGCAAAGTACGGCAAAGTACTGCAAAGTAGTGACAAAGTACGGCGAAGTACTGCAAAGTAGTGGCAAAGTACGCAAAGTACTGGCAAAGTACGGCAAAGCATCGGTAAATATGGCAAAGTAGTGGCAAAGTACGGCAAAGTACTGGCAAAGTACTGCAAAGTAGTGGCAAAGTACGCAAAGTACTGGCAAAGTACGGCAAAGTAGTGGCAAAGTATGGCGAGGTAGTGGCAAAGTACGGCAAAGAAGTGGCAAAATACGGCAAAGTAGTGGAAAAGTACTTCAAAGTAGAGGCAAAGTAATAATAAAGTACGGCAAAGTACTGGAAAGTACTGCAAAGTAGTGGCAAAGTATTGCGAGGTAGTGGCAAATTACGGCAAAGTAGTGGTAAAGTAGTGGCAAAGTAGTGGCAAAGGAATGACAAAGTACTGCAAAGTAGTGGCAAATTACTTCAAAGTAGTGGCAAAGTACGGCAAAGTAGTGGCAAAGTACTGCCAAGTAGTGGCAAAGTACGGCAAAGTACTGGCAACGTACTGCAAATTAGTTGCAAAGTACGCAGAGTAGTGGCAAAGTACGGCAAAGTAGTGGCAAAGTACGGCAAAGTAGTGTCAAAGTACTTCAAAGTAGTGGCAAAGTACGGCAAAGTAGTGGCAACGTACGGCAAAGCAGTGGCAAAATAAGGCAAAGTACGGCAAAGTAGTGGCAATGTACATCGAGGTAGAGGCAAAGTACGGCAAAGTAGTGGCAAAGTAGTGGCAAAGTACTGCAAAGTAGAGGCAAATTACTTCAAAGTAGTGGCAAAGTACGGCAAAGTAGTGGCAAAATACTGCCAAGTAGTGGCAAAGTACTGGCAACGTACTGCAAATTAGTGGCAAAGTACGAAAAGTAGTGGCAAAGTACGCAAAGTAGTGGCAAAGTACGGCAAAGCATCGGTAAATATGGCAAAGTAGTGGCAAAGTACGGCAAAGTACTGGCAAAGTACTGCAAAGTAGTGGCAAAGTACGGCAAAGTAGTGGCAATGTATGGCGAGGTAGTGGCAAAGTACGGCAAAGAAGTGGCAAAATACGGCAAAGTAGTGGAAAAGTACTTCAAAGTAGAGGCAAAGTAGTAATAAAGTACGGCAAAGTACTAGAAAGTACTGAAAAGTAGTGGCAAAGTACTGCGAGGTAGTGGCAAATTTCGGCAAAGTAGTGGTAAAGCAGTGGCAAAGTAGTGGCAAAGGAATAACAAAGTACTGCAAAGTAGTGGCAAAGTACGTAAAGTACTGGCAAAGTAGGCAAAGTAGTTGCAAAGTACGGCAAAGTAGTGGCAAAGTACATCGAAGTAGAGGCAAAGTACGGCAAAGTAGTGGCAAAGTACTGCCAAGTAGTGGCAAAGTATGGCAAAATACTGGCAACGTACTGCAAATTAGTGGCAAAGTACGCAAAGTAGAGGCAAAGTACGGCAAAGTAGTGTCAAAGTTCTTCGAAGTAGAGGCAAAGTACGGCAAAGTAGTGGCAAAGTACGGCAAAGTAGTGGCAACGTACGGCAAAGTAGTGGCAAAGTACTGTAAAGTACGGCAAAGTCCTAGAAAGTACTGCAAAGTAGTGGCAAAGAACTGCGAGGTAGTGGCAAATTACGGCAAAGTTGTGGTAAAGTAGTGGCAAATAGTGGCAAAGGAATGGCAAAGTACTGCAATGTAGTGGCAAAGTACGCAAAGTACGCAAAGAACTGGCAAAGTAGGCAAAGTAGTTGCAAAGTAGTTGCAAAGTAGTGGCAAAGTACTACGAAGTAGAAGCAAAGTACAGAAAAGTAGTGGCAAAGTACGGCAAAGTAGTGGCAACGTACGGCAAAGTAGTGGCAAAGTGCGACAAAGTACTGGCAACGTACTGCAAATTAGTTGCAAAGTACGCAAAGTAGTGGCAAAGTACGGCAAAGTAGTGGCAAAGTACGGCAAAGTAGTGTCAAAGTACTTCAAAGTAGTGGCAAAGTACGGCAAAGTAGTGGCAACGTACGGCAAAGCAGTGGCAAAATAAGGCAAAGTACGGCAAAGTAGTGGCAATGTACATCGAAGTAGAGGCAAAGTACGGCAAAGTAGTGGCAAAATAGTGGCAAAGTAGTGGCAAAGTAGTGGCAAAGTAGTGGCAAAGTACTGCAAAGTAGTGGCAAATTACTTCAAAGTAGTGGCAAAGTATGGCAAAGTAGTGGCAAAATACTGCCAAGTAGTGCCAAAGTACGGCAAAGTACTGGCAACGTACTGCAAATTAGTGGCAAAGTACGCAAAGTAGTGGCAAAGTACGGCAAAGTAGTGACAAAGTACTTCAAAGTAGAGGCAAAGTACGTCAAAGTAGTGGCAAAGTACGGCAAAGTAGTGGCAACGTACGGCAAAGTAGTGTCAAAGTACTTCAAAGTAGTGGCAAAGTACGGCAAAGTAGTGGCAACGTACGGCAAAGCAGTGGCAAAATAAGGCCAAGTACGGCAAAGTAGTGGCAATGTACATCGAAGTAGAGGCAAAGTACGGCAAAGTAGTGGCAAAGTAGTAGCAAAGTAGTGGCAAAGTACTGCAAAGTAGAGGCAAATTACTTCAAAGTAGTGGCAAAGTACGGCAAAGTAGTGGCAAAATACTGCCAAGTAGTGGCAAAGTACTGGCAACGTACTGCAAATTAGTGGCAAAGTACGCAAAGTAGTGGCAAAGTACGGCAAAGTAGTGACAAAGTACTTCGAAGTAGAGGAAAAGTACGTCAAAGTAGTGGCAAAGTACGGCAAAGTAGTGGAAACATACGGCAAAGTAGTGGCAAAGTACTTCAAAGTAGAGGCAAAGTAATAATAAAGTACGGCAAAGTACTAGAAAGTACTGCAAAGTAGTGGCAAAGTACTGCGAGGTAGTGGCAAATTACGGCAAAGTAGTGGTAAAGTAGAGGCAAAGTAGTGGCAAAGGAATGGCAAAGTACTGCAAAGTAGTGGCAAAGTACACACAGTACGCAAAGAACTGGCAAAGTAGGCAAAGTAGTTGCAAAGTACGGCAAAGTAGTGGCAAAGTGCATTGAAGTAGAGGCAAAGTATGGCAAAGTACTGGCAAAGTAGTGGCAAAGTACTGCAAAGTAGTGGCAAATTACTTCTAAGTAGTGGCAAAGTACGGCAAAGTAGTGGCAAAGTACTGCCAAGTAGTGGCAAAGTACGGCAAATTACTGGCAACGTACTGCAAATTAGTTGCAAAGTACGCAAAGTAGTGGCAAAGTACGGCAAAGTAGTGGAAAAGTACGGCAAAGTAGTGTCAAAGTACTTCGAAGTAGTGGCAAAGTACGGCAAAGTAGTGGCAACGTACGGCAAGCAGTGGCAAAATAAGGCAAAGTACGGCAAAGCAGTGGCAAAGTAGTGGCAAAGTCGGGCAAAGTAGTGGCAAAGTAGAGGCAAAGTACGGCAAAGTAATGCAAAGTAGTGACAAATTACGGCAAAGTACTGCAAAGTAGTGGCAAAGTACGCAAAGTACTGGCAAAGTACGGCAAAGCATCGGTAAATATGGCAAAGTTGTGGCAAAGTACGGCAAAGTACTGGCAAAGTACTGCAAAGTAGTGGCAAATTACGCAAAGTACTGGCAAAGTACAGCAAAGTAGTGGCAAAGTATGGCGAGGTAGTGGCAAAGTACGGCAAAGAAGTGGCAAAATACGGCAAAGTAGTGGAAAAGTACTTCAAAGTAGAGGCAAAGTAGTAATAAAGTACGGCAAAGTACTAGAAAGTACTGCAAAGTAGTGGCAAAGTACTGCAAGGTAGTGGCAAATTTCGGCAAAGTAGTGGTAAAGTAGTGGTAAAGTAGTGGCAAAGTACGGCAAAGTAGTGGCAAAGTATGGCGAGGTAGTGGCAAAGTACGGCAAAGAAGTGGCAAAATACGGCAAAGTAGTGGCAAAGTACTTCAAAGTAGAGGCAAAGTACGGCAAAGTAGTGGCAACGTACGGCAAAGTAGTGGCAAAGTACTTCAAAGTAGAGGCAAAGTAATAATAAAGTACGGCAAAGTACTAGAAAGTACTGCAAAGTAGTGGCAAAGTAATGCGAGGTAGTGGCAAATTACGTCAAAGTGGTGGTAAAGTAGTGGCAAAGTAGTGGCAAAGGAATAACAAAGTACTGCAAAGTAGTGGCAAAGTACGCAAAGTACGCAACGTACTGGCAAAGTAGGCAAAGTAGTTGCAAAGTACGGCAAAGTAGTGGCAAAGTACATCGAAGTAGAGGCAAAGTACGGCAAAGTAGTGGCAAAGTACAGCAAAGTAGTGGCAAATTACTTCAAAGTAGTGGTAAAGTACGGCAAAGTAGTGGCAAAGTACTGCCAAGTAGTGGCAAAGTATGGCAAAGTACTGGCAACGTACAAAAATTAGTGGCAAAGTACGGAAAGTAGTGGCAAAGTACGGCAAAGTAGTGTCAAAGTTCTTCGAAGTAGAGGCAAAGTACGGCAAAGTAGTGGCAAAGTACAGCAAAGTAGTGGCAAATTACTTCAAAGTAGTAGTAAAGTACGGCAAAGTAGTGGCAAAGTACTGCCAAGTAGTGGCAAAGTATGGCAAAGTACTGGCAACGTACTGCAAATTAGTGGCAAAGTACGCAAAGTAGTGGCAAAGTACGGCAAAGTAGTGTCAAAGTTCTTCAAAGTAGAGGCAAAGTACGGCAAAGTAGTGGCAAAGTACGGCAAAGTAGTGGCAACGTACGGCAAAGTAGTGGCAAAGTACGGCAAAGTAGTGGCAAAGCACGGCAAAGTACTGGCAAAGTACTGTAAAGTACGGCAAAGTCCTAGAAAGTACTGCAAAGTAGTGGCAAAGAACTGCGAGGTAGTGGCAAATTACGGCAAAGTAGTGGCAAATAGTGGCAAAGGAATGGCAAAGTACTGCAAAGTAGTGGCAAAGTACGCAAAGTAGAAGCAAAGTACGAAAAAGTAGTGGCAAAGTACGGCAAAGTAGTGGCAACGTACGGCAAAGTAGTGGCAAAGTGCGACAAAGTAGTGGCAAAGTACGGCAAAGTACTGGCAAATTACTGCAAAGTAGTGGAAAAGTACGCAAAGTACTGGCAAAGTACGGCAAAGTAATGGCAATGTATGGCGAGGTAGTGGCAAAGTACGGCAAAGAAGTGGCAAAATACGGCAAAGTAGTGGCAAAGTACTTCAAAGTAGACGCAAAGTAATAATAAAGTACGGCAAAGTACTAGAAAGTACTGCAAATTAGTGGCAAAGTACTGCGAGGTAGTGGCAAATTACGGCAAAGTAGTGGTAAAGTAGTGGCAAAGTAGTGGCAAAAGAATGGCAAAGTACTGCAAAGTAGTGGCAAAGTACGCAAAGTACGCAAAGAACTGGCAAAGTAGGCAAAGTAGTTTGAAGGTACGGCAAAGTAGTGGCAAAGTACATCGAAGTAGAGGCAAAGTATGGCAAAGTAGTGGCAAAGTAGTGGCAAAGTACGCAAAGTAGTAGCAAAGTACTGCCAAGTAGTGGCAAAGTATGGCAAAGTAGTGGCAAAGTATGGCAAAGTAGTGTCAAAGTACTTCGAAGTAGTGGCAAAGTACGGCAAAGTAGTGGCAACGTACGGCAAAGCAGTGGCAAAATAAGGCAAAGTACGGCAAAGCAGTGGCAAAGTAGTGGCAAAGTAGTGGCAAAGTACGGCAAAGTACTGCAAAGTAGTGACAAAGTACGGCAAAGTACTGCAAAGTAGTGGCAAAGTACGCAAAGTACTGGCAAAGTATGGCAAAGCATCGGTAAATATGGCAAAGTAGTGGCAAAGTACGGTAAAATACTGGCAAAGTACTGCAAAGTAGTGGCAAAGTACGCAAAGTACTGGCAAAGTACGGCAAAGTAGTGGCAAAGTATGGCGAGGTAGTGGCAAAGTACGGCAAAGAAGTGGCAAAATACGGCAAGGTAGTGGAAAAGTACTTCAAAGTAGAGGCAAAGTAGTAATAAAGTACGGCAAAGTACTTGAAAGTACTGCAAAGTAGTGGCAAAGTACTGCGAGGTAATGGCAAATTACGGCAAAGTAGTGGTAAAGTAGTAGCAAAGTAGTGGCAAAGGAATAACAAAGTACTGCAAAGTAGTGGCAAAGTACGCAAAGTACGCAAAGTACTGGCAAAGTAGGCAAAGTAGTTGCAAAGTACGGCAAAGTAGTGGCAAAGTACATCGAAGTAGAGGCAAAGTACGGCAAAGTAGTGGCAAAGTAGTGGCAAAGTAGTGGCAAAGTACAGCAAAGTAGTGGCAAATTACTTCAAAGTAGTGGCAAAGTACGGCAAAGTAGTGGCAAAGTACTGCCAAGTAGTGGCAAAGTACGGCAAAGTACTGGCAACGTACTGCAAAGTAGTGGCAAAAGACGGCAAAGTAGTGGCAAAGTACTCGCAAAGTAGTGGCAAAGAACGGCAAAGTAGTGTCAAAGTACTTCGAAGTAGAGGCAAAGTACGGCAAAGTAGTGGCAAAGTACGGCAAAGTAGTGGCATCGTACGGCAAAGTAGTGGCAAAGTACGGCAAAGTAGTGGCAAAGCACGGCAAAGTACTGGCAAAGTACTGTAAAGTACGGCAAAGTCCTAGAAAGTACTGCAAAGTAGTGGCAAAGAACTGCGAGGTAGTCGCAAATTACGGCAAAGTAGTGGTAAAGTAGTGGCAAATAGTGGCAAAGGAATGGCAAAGTACTGTAAAGTAGTGGCAAAGTAATTCAAGTTAGAGGCAAAGTAATAAAAAAGTACGGCAAAGTACTAGAAAGTACTGCAAAGTAGTGGCAAAGTACTGCGAGGTAGTGGCAAATGTCGGCAAATTAGTGGTAAAGTAGTGGCAAAGTAGTGGCAAAGGAATGGCAAAGTACTGCAAAGTAGTGGCAAAGTACGCAAAGTACTGGCAAAGTAGGAAAAGTAGTTGCAAAGTACGGCAAAGTAGTGGCAAATTACATCGAAGTAGAGGCAAAGTACGGCAAAGTAGTGGCAAAGTAGTGGCAAAGTACGGCAAAGTAGTGGCAAAGTACGGCAAAGTAGTGTCAAAGTACTTCGAAGTAGTGGCAAAGTACGGCAAAGTAGTGGCAACGTATGGCAAAGCAGTGGCAAAATTAGGCAAAGTACGGCAAAGCAGTGGCAAATTACGGCAAAGTACAGGCAACGTACGCAAAGTAGTGGCAAAGTACTGCAAAGTAGTGTCAAAGTACTTCGAAGTAGAGGCAAAGTACGGCAAAGTAGTGGCAAAGTACATCGAAGTAGAGGCAAAGTACGGCAAAGTAGTGGAAAAGTAGTGGAAAAGTACTGCAAAGTAGTGGCAAATTACGGCAAAGTACTGGCAACGTACTGCAAATTAGTTGCAAAGTACGCAAAGTAGTGGCAAAGTACGGCAAAGTAGTGGCAACGTAGTGGCAAAGTCGGGCAAAGTAGTGGCAAAGTAGTGGCAAAGTACGGCAAAGTACTGCAAAGTAGTGGCAAAGTGCGGCAAAGTAGTGGCAAAGTTCGGCAAAGTAGTTGTAAAGTAGTGGCAAAATACTGCAAAGTAGTAGAAAACTACGGCAAAGTAGTGGCAAAGTACTTCAAAGTTGTTGCAAAGTACTGGCAAAGTACTGGCAAATGAGTCGCAAAGTAGTGGCAAAGTACGGCAAAGCAGTGGCAAAGTACGGTAAAGTAGTGGCAAAGTATTACAAAGCAGTGGCAAACTATGGCAAAGTACTGCAAAGCAGTGGCTAAGTAGAGCAAAGTAGTGGTAAAGTACGGCAAAGTAGTGGCAAAGTACGGCAAAGCATTGGTAAAGTATGGCAAAGTAGTAGCAAACTACGGTAAAGTAGTGGCAAAGTACGGCAAAGTAGTGGCAAAGTTCGGCAAAGTAGTTGCAAAGTAGTGGCAAAGTACTGCAAAGTAGTGGCAAAGTATGGCAAAGTAGTGGCAAAGTATTGCAAAGTAGTGGCAAATGTCGGCAAAGTACTGGCACGGTACTGCAAATTAGTGGCAAAGTAGTGGCAAAGTACGGCATAGTAGTGGCAAAGTACGGCAAAGTAGTGGAAAAGTATGGCAAAGTAGTGGCAAAGTATGGCAAAGTACTGGCAAAGTACTGCAAAGTAGTGGCAAAGTACGCAAAGTACTGGCAAAGTGCGGCAAAGTAGTGGCAAAGTATGGCGAGGTAGTGGCAAAGTACGACAAAGAAGTGGCAAAATACGGCAAAGTAATGGCAAAGTACTTCAAAGTAGAGGCAAAGTAGTAATAAATTACGGCAAAGTACTAGAAAGTAATGCAAAGTAGTGGCAAAGTACTGCGAGGTAGTGTCAAATTACGGCAAAGTAGTGGTAAAGTAGTGACAAAGTAGTGGCAAAGGAATGGCAAAGTACTGCAAAGTAGTTGCAAAGTACGCAAGGTACGCAAAGTACTGGCAAAGTACGCAAAGTAGTGGCAAAGTAGAGGCAAAGTACGGTGAAGTAGTGGCAAAGTGGGGCGAGGTAGTGGCAAAGTACTGCAAAGAAGTGGCAAAGTAGTGGCAAAGTAATTCAAATTAGAGGCAAATTACGGCAAAGTACTGGCAACGTACTGCAAATTAGTTGCAAAGTACGCAAAGTAGTGGCAAAGTACGGCAAAGTAGTGGCAACGTAGTGGCAAAGTCGGGCAAAGTAGTGGCAAAGTAGTGGCAAAGTAGTGGCAAAGTACGGCAAAGTACTGCAAAGTAGTGGCAAAGTGCGGCAAAGTAGTGGCAAAGTTCGGCAAAGTAGTTGTAAAGTAGTGGCAAAGTACTGCAAAGTAGTGGAAAACTACGGCAAAGTAGTGGCAAAGTACTTCAAAGTTGTTGCAAAGTACTGACAAAGTACTGGCAAATGAGTCGCAAAGTAGTGGCAAAGTACGGCAAAGCAGTGGCAAAGTATGGTAAAGTAGTGGCAAAGTATTGCAAAGCAGTGGCAAACTATGGCAAAGTACTGCAAAGCAGTGGCTAAGTACAGCAAAGTAGTGGTAAAGTACGGCAAAGTAGTGGCAAAGTACGGCAAAGCATTGGTAAAGTATGGCAAAGTAGTAGCAAACTACGGTAAAGTAGTGGCAAAGTACGGCAAAGTAGTGGCAAAGTTCGGCAAAGTAGTTGCAAAGTAGTGGCAAAGTACTGCAAAGTAGTGGCAAAGTATGGCAAAGTACTGGCACGGTACTGCAAATTAGTGGCAAAGTAGTGGCAAAGTACGGCATAGTAGTGGCAAAGTACGGCAAAGTAGTGGAAAAGTATGACAAAGTAGTGGCAAAGTATGGCAAAGTTCTGGCAAAGTACTGCAAAGTAGTGGCAAAGTACGCAAAGTACTGGCAAAGTGCGGCAAAGTAGTGGCAAAATATGGCGAGGTAGTGGCAAAGTACGACAAAGAAGTGGCAAAATACGGCAAAGTAATGGCAAAGTAGTGGCAAAGTATGGCAAAGTACTGGCACGGTACTGCAAATTAGTGGCAAAGTAGTGGCAAAGTACGGCATAGTAGTGGCAAAGTACGGCAAAGTAGTGGAAAAGTATGGCAAAGTAGTGGCAAAGTACGGTAAAATACTGGCAAAGTACTGCAAAGTAGTGGCAAAGTACGCAAAGTACTGGCAAAGTACGGCAAAGTAGTGGCAAAGTATGGCGAGGTAGTGGCAAAGTACGGCAAAGAAGTGGCAAAATACGGCAAGGTAGTGGAAAAGTACTTCAAAGTAGAGGCAAAGTAGTAATAAAGTACGGCAACGTACTTGAAAGTACTGCAAAGTAGTGGCAAAGTACTGCGAGGTAATGGCAAATTACGGCAAAGTAGTGGTAAATTAGTGGCAAAGTAGTGGCAAAGGAATAACAAAGTACTGCAAAGTAGTGGCAAAGTACGCAAAGTACGCAAAGTACTGGCAAAGTAGGCAAAGTAGTTGCAAAGTACGGCAAAGTAGTGGCAAAGTACATCGAAGTAGAGGCAAAGTACGGCAAAGTAGTGGCAAAGTAGTGGCAAAGTACAGCAAAGTAGTGGCAAGTTACTTCAAAGTAGTGGCAAAGTACGGCAAAGTAGTGGCAAAGTACTGCCAAGTAGTGGCAAAGTACGGCAAAGTACTGGCAACATACTGCAAATTAGTGGCAAAGTACGCAAAGTAGTGGCAAAGTACTGCAAAGTAGTGTCAAAGTACTTCGAAGTAGAGGCAAAGTACGGCAAAGTAGTGGCAAAGTACATCGAAGTAGAGGCAAAGTACGGCAAAGTAGTGGCAAAGTAGTGGCAAAGTACTGCAAAGTAGTGGCAAATTACGACAAAGTACTGGCAACGTACTGCAAATTAGTTGCAAAGTACGCAAAGTAGTGGCAAAGTACGGCAAAGTAGTGGCAACGTAGTGGCAAAGTCGGACAAAGTAGTGGCAAAGTAGTGGCAAAGTACGGCAAAGTACTGCAAAGTAGTGGCAAAGTGCGGCAAAGCATCGGTAAAGTATGGCCAAGTAATAGCAAACTACGGCAAAGTAGTGGCAAAGTACGGCAAAGTAGTGGCAAAGTTCGGCAAAGTAGTTGTAAAGTAGTGGCAAAGTACTGCAAAGTTGTTGCAAAGTACTGCCAAGTAGTGACAATGTTTGGCAAAGTACTGGCAAAGTACTGGCAAATGAGTCGCAAAGTAGTGGCAAAGTACGGCAAAGCAGTGGCAAAGTACGGTAAAGTAGTGGCAAAGTATTGCAAATCAGTGGCAAACTATGGCAAAGTACTGCAAAGCAGTGGCTAAGTACAGCAAAGAAGTGGTAAAGTACGTCAAAGTAGTGGCAAAGTACGGCAAAGCATTGGTAAAGTATGGCAAAGTAGTAGCAAACTACGGTAAAGTAGTGGCAAAGTACGGCAAAGTAGTGTCAAAGTACTTCGAAGTAGTTGCAAAGTAGTGGCAAAGTACTGCAAAGTAGTGGCAAAGTATGGCAAAGTAGTGGCAAAGTACTGCAAAGTAGTGGCAAATGTCGGCAAAGTACAGGCACGGTACTGCAAATTAGTGGCAAAGTAGTGGCAAAGTACGGCAAAGTACTGGCAAAGTACTGCAAAGTAGTGGCAAAGTACGCAAAGTACTGGCAAAGTGCGGCAAAGTAGTGGCAAAGTATGGCGAGGTAGTGGCAAAGTACGACAAAGAAGTGGCAAAATACGGCAAAGTAATGGCAAAGTACTTCAAAGTAGAGGCAAAGTAGTAATAAATTACGGCAAAGTACTAGAAAGTAATGCAAAGTAGTGGCAAAGTACTGCGAGGTAGTGGCAAATTACGGCAAAGTAGTGGTAAAGTAGTGACAAAGTAGTGGCAAAATAATGGCAAAGTACTGCAAAGTAGTGGCAAAGTACGCAAGGTACGCAAAGTACTGGCAAAGTACGCAAAGTAGTGGCAAAGTAGAGCCAAAGTACGGTGAAGTAGTGGCAAAGTGGGGCTAGGTAGTGGCAAAGTACTGCAAAGAAGTGGCAAAGTAGTGGCAAAGTACGGCAAAGTACTACAAAGTACTGCAAAGTAGTGGCAAAGTACGGCGAGGCAGTGGCAAAATACGGCAAAGTAGTGGCAAAGTACTGCAAAGTACTTCAAAGTAGTGGCAAAGTACGGCAAAGTAGTGGCAAAGTACGGCAAAGTAGTGGCAACGTACGGCAAAGTAGTGGCAAAGTACGGCAAAGTAGTGGCAAAGCACGGCAAAGTACTGTCAAAGTACTGTAAAGTACGGCAAAGTCCTAGATAGTACTGCAAAGTAGTGGCAAAGAACTGCGAGGTAGTGGCAAATTACGGCAAAGTAGTGGTAAAGTAGTGGCAAATAGTGGCAAAGGAATGGCAAAGTACTGCAAAGTAGTGGCAAAGTACGGCAAAGTACTTGCAAATTACTGCAAAGTAGTGGCAAAGTACGCAAAGTACTGGCAAAGTACGGCAAAGTAGTGGCAATGTATGGCGAGGTAGTGGCAAAGTACGGCAAAGAAGTGGCAAAATACGGCAAAGTAGTGGCAAAGTACTTCAAAGTAGACGCAAAGTAATAATAAAGTACGGCAAAGTACTAGAAAGTACTGCAAATTAGTGGCAAAGTACTGCGAGGTAGTGGCAAATTACGGCAAAGTAGTGGTAAAGTAGTGGCAAAGTAGTGGCAAAGGAATGGCAAAGTACTGCAAAGTAGTGGCAAAGTACGCAAAGTACGCAAAGAACTGGCAAAGTAGGCAAAGTAGTTGCAAAGTACGGCAAAGTAGTGGCAAAGTACATCGAAGTAGAGGCAAAGTACGGCAAAGTAGTGGCAAAGTAGTGGCAAAGTACGCAAAGTAGTAGCAAAGTACTGCCAAGTAGTGGCAAAGTATGGCAAAGTAGTGGCAAAGTACGGCAAAGTAGTGTCAAAGTACTTCGAAGTAGTGGCAAAGTAGTGGCAAAGTAGTGGCAAAGTACGCAAAGTAGTAGCAAAGTACTGCCAAGTAGTGGCAAAGTATGGCAAAGTAGTGGCAAAGTACGGCAAAGTAGTGTCAAAGTACTTCGAAGTAGTGGCAAAGTACGGCAAAGTAGTGGCAACGTACGGAAAAGCAGTGGCAAAATAAGGCAAAGTACGGCAAAGCAGTGGCAAAGTAGTGGCAAAGTAGTGGCAAAGTACGGCAAAGTACTGCAAAGTAGTGACAAAGTACGGCAAAGTACTGCAAAGTAGTGGCAAAGTACGCAAAGTACTGGCAAAGTATGGCAAAGCATCGGTAAATATGGCAAAGTAGTGGCAAAGTACGGTAAAATACTGGCAAAGTACTGCAAAGTAGTGGCAAAGTACGAAAAGTACTGGCAAAGTACGGCAAAGTAGTGGCAAAGTATGGCGAGGTAGTGGCAAAGTACGGCAAAGAAGTGGCAAAATACGGCAAGGTAGTGGAAAAGTACTTCAAAGTAGAGGCAAAGTAGTAATAAAGTACGGCAAAGTACTTGAAAGTACTGCAAAGTAGTGGCAAAGTACTGCGAGGTAATGGCAAATTACGGCAAAGTAGTGGTAAAGTAGTGGCAAAGTAGTGGCAAAGGAATAACAAAGTACTGCAAAGTAGTGGCAAAGTACGCAAAGTACGCAAAGTACTGGCAAAGTAGGCAAAGTAGTTGCAAAGTACGGCAAAGTAGTGGCAAAGTACATCGAAGTAGAGGCAAAGTACGGCAAAGTAGTGGCAAAGTAGTGGCAAAGTACAGCAAAGTAGTGGCAAATTACTTCAAAGTAGTGGCAAAGTACGGCAAAGTAGTGGCAAAGTACTGCCAAGTAGTGGCAAAGGACAGCAAAGTACTGGCAACGTACTGCAAATTAGTGGCAAAGTACGCAAAGTAGTGGCAAAGTACGGCAAAGTAGTGTCAAAGTACTTCGAAGTAGAGGCAAAGTACGGCAAAGTAGTGGCAAAGTACGGCAAAGTAGTGGCAACGTACGGCAAAGTAGTGGCAAAGTACGGCAAAGTAGTGGCAAAGCACGGCAAAGTACTGGCAAAGTACTGTAAAGTACGGCAAAGTCCTAGAAAGTACTGCAAAGTAGTGGCAAAGAACTGCGAGGTAGTGGCAAATTACGGCAAAGTAGTGGTAAAGTAGTGGCAAATAGTGGCAAAGGAATGGCAAAGTACTGTAAAGTAGTGGCAAATTACGCAAAATACGCAAAGTACTGGCAAAGTAGGCAAAGTAGTTGCAAAGTACGGCAAAGTAGTGGCAAAGTAATTCAAATTAGAGGCAAAGTAATAAAAAAGTACGGCAAAGTACTAGAAAGTACTGCAAAGTAGTGGCAAAGTACTGCGAGGTAGTGGCAAATGTCGGCAAATTAGTGGTAAAGTAGTGGCAAAGTAGTGGCAAAGGAATGGCAAAGTACTGCAAAGTAGTGGCAAAGTACGCAAAGTACTGGCAAAGTAGGCAAAGTAGTTGCAAAGTACGGCAAAGTAGTGGCAAAGTACATCGAAGTAGAGGTAAAGTACGGCAAAGTAGTGGCAAAGTAGTGGCAAAGTACTGAAAGTAGTGGCAAATTACTTCAAAGTAGTGGCAAAGTACGGCAAAGTAGTGGCAAAGTACGGCAAAGTAGTGGCAAAGTACGGCAAAGTAGTGGCAACGTACGGCAATGTAGTGGCAAAGTAGTGGCAAAGTACTGCAAAGTAGTGGCAAATTACGGCAAAGTACTGGCAACGTACTGTAAATTAGTTGCAAAGTACGCAAAGTAGTGGCAAAGTACTGCAATGTTGTGTCAAAGTACTTCGAAGTAGAGGCAAAGTACGGCAAAGTAGTGGCAAAGTACGGCAAAGTAGTTTCAACGTAGTGGCAAAGTCGGGCAAAGTAGTGGCAAAGTAGTGGCAATGTACGGCAAAGTACTGCAAAGTAGTGGCAAAGTGCGGCAAAGTAGTGGCAAAGTTCGGCAAAGTAGTTGTAAAGTAGTGGCAAAGTACTGCAAAGTAGTGGAAAACTACGGCAAAGTAGTGGCAAAGTACTTCAAAGTTGTTGCAAAGTACTGCCAAGTAGTGACAATGTTTGGCAAAGTAGTGGCAAAGTACTGGCAAATGAGTCGCAAAGTAGTGGCAAAGTACGGCAAAGCAGTGGCAAAGTACGGTAAAGTAGTGGCAAAGTATTGCAAAGCAGTGGCAAACTATGGCAAAGTACAGCAAAGCAGTGGCTAAGTACAGCAAAGTAGTGGTAAAGTACGGCAAAGTAGTGGCAACGTACGGCAAAGGATTGGTAAAGTATGGCAAAGTAGTAGCAAACTACGGTAAAGTAGTGGCAAAGTACGGCAAAGTAGTGGCAAAGTTCGGCAAAGTAGTTGCAAAGTAGTGGCAAAGTACTGCAAGTAGTGGCAAAGTATAGCAAAGTAGTGGCAAAGTACTGCAAAGTAGTGGCAAATGTCGGCAAAGTTCTGGCACGGTACTGCAAATTAGTGGCAAAGTAGTGGCAAAGTACGGCATAGTAGTGGCAAAGTACGGCAAAGTAGTGGCAAAGTATGGCAAAGTAGTGGCAAAGTACGGCAAAGTACTGGCAAAGTACTGCAAAGTAGTGGCAAAGTACGCAAAGTACTGGCAAAGTGCGGCAAAGTAGTGGCAAAGTATGGCGAATTAGTGGCAAAGTAGGACAAAAAAGTGGCAAAATACGGCAAAGTAATGGCAAAGTACTTCAAAGTAGAGGCAAAGTAGTAATAAATTACGGCAAAGTACTAGAAAGTAATGCAAAGTAGTGGCAAAGTACTGCGAGGTAGTGGCAAATTACGGCAAAGTAGTGGTAAAGTAGTGACAAAGTAGTGGCAAAGGAATGGCAAAGTACTGCAAAGTAGTGGCAAAGTACGCAAGGTACGCAAAGTACTGGCAAAGTACGCAAAGTAGTGGCAAAGTAGAGGCAAAGTACGGTGAAGTAGTGGCAAAGTGGGGCGAGGTAGAGGCAAAGTACTGCAAAGAAGTGGCAAAGTAGTGGCATAGTACGGCAAAGTACTATAAAGTACTGCAAAGTAGTGGCAAAGTACGGCGAGGCAGTGGCACAATACGGCAAATTAGTGGCAAAGTACTGCAAAGTACTTCAAAGTAGTGGCAAATGTCGGCAAAGTACTGGCACGGTACTGCAAATTAGTGGCAAAGTAGTGGCAAAGTACGGCAAAGTAGTGGCAAAGTACGGCAAAGTAGTGTCAAAGTGCGGCAAAGTAGTGGCAAAGTACGGCAAAGTACTGGTAAATTACTGCAAAGTAGTGGCAAAGTACGCAAAGTACTGGCAAAGTGCGGCAAAGTAGTGGCAAAGTATGGCGAGGTAGTGGCAAAGTACGACAAAGAAGTGGCAAAATACGGCAAAGTAATGGCAAAGTACTTCAAAGTAGAGGCAAAGTAGTAATAAATTACGGCAAAGTACTAGAAAGTAATGCAAAGTAGTGGCAAAGTACTGCGAGGTAGTGGCAAATTACGGCAAAGTAGTGGTAAAGTAGTAACAAAGTAGTGGCAAAGGAATGGCAAAGTACTGCAAAGTAGTGGCAAAGTACGCAAGGTACGCAAAGTACTGGCAAAGTACGCAAAGTAGTGGCAAAGTAGAGGCAAAGTACGGTGAAGTAGTGGCAAAGTGGGGCGAGGTAGTGGCAAAGTACTGCAAAGAAGTGGCAAAGTAGTGGCAAAGTACGGCAAAGTACTAGAAAGTACTGCAAAGTAGTGGCATAGTACGGCGAGGCAGTGGCAAAATACGGCAAAGTAGTGGCAAAGTACTGCAAAGTACTTCAAAGTAGTGGCAAAGTATGGCAAAGTAGTGGCAAAGTACTGCCAAGTAGTGGCAAATGTCGGCAAAGTACTGGCACGATACTGCAAATTAGTGGCAAAGTAGTGGCAAAGTATGGCAAAGTAGTGGCAAAGTACGGCAAAGTAGTGGCAAAGTATGGCAAAGTAGTGGCAAAGTACGGCAAAGTAGTGGCAAAGTTCGGCAAAGTAGTTGTAAAGTAGTGGCAAAGTACTGCAAAGTAGTGGAAAACTACGGCAAAGTAGTGGCAAAGTACTTCAAAGTTGTTGCAAAGTACTGCCAAGTAGTGACAATGTTTGGCAAAGTAGTGGCAAAGTACTGGCAAATGAGTCGCAAAGTAGTGGCAAAGTACGGCAAAGCAGTGGCAAAGTACGGTAAAGTAGTGGCAAAGTATTGCAAAGCAGTGGCAAACTATGGCAAAGTACAGCAAAGCAGTGGCTAAGTACAGCAAAGTAGTGGTAAAGTACGGCAAAGTAGTGGCAAAGTACGGCAAAGGATTGGTAAAGTATGGCAAAGTAGTAGCAAACTACGGTAAAGTAGTGGCAAAGTACGGCAAAGTAGTGGCAAAGTTCGGCAAAGTAGTTGCAAAGTAGTGGCAAAGTACTGCAAGTAGTGGCAAAGTATGGCAAAGTAGTGGCAAAGTACTGCAAAGTAGTGGCAAATGTCGGCAAAGTAATGGCACGGTACTGCAAATTAGTGGCAAAGTAGTGGCAAAGTACGGCATAGTAGTGGCAAAGTACGGCAAAGTAGTGGCAAAGTATGGCAAAGTAGTGGCAAAGTACGGCAAAGTACTGGCAAAGTACTGCAAAGTAGTGGCAAAGTACGCAAAGTACTGGCAAAGTGCGGCAAAGTAGTGGCAAAGTATGGCGAATTAGTGGCAAAGTAGGACAAAGAAGTGGCAAAATACGGCAAAGTAATGGCAAAGTACTTCAAAGTAGAGGCAAAGTAGTAATAAATTACGGCAAAGTACTAGAAAGTAATGCAAAGTAGTGGCAAAGTACTGAGAGGTAGTGGCAAATTACGGCAAAGTAGTGGTAAAGTAGTGACAAAGTAGTGGCAAAGGAATGGCAAAGTACTGCAAAGTAGTGGCAAAGTACGCAAGGTACGCAAAGTACTGGCAAAGTACGCAAAGTAGTGGCAAAGTAGAGGCAAAGTACGGTGAAGTAGTGGCAAAGTGGGGCGAGGTAGAGGCAAAGTACTGCAAAGAAGTGGCAAAGTAGTGGCAAAGTACGGCAAAGTACTAGAAAGTACTGCAAAGTAGTGGCAAAGTACGGCGAGGCAGTGGCAAAATACGGCAAATTAGTGGCAAAGTACTGCAAAGTACTTCAAAGTAGTGGCAAATGTCGGCAAAGTACTGGCACGGTACTGCAAATTAGTGGCAAAGTAGTGGCAAAGTACGGCAAAGTAGTGGCAAAGTACGGCAAAGTAGTGTCAAAGTGCGGCAAAGTTGTGGCAAAGTACGGCAAAGTAGTGGCAAAGTACGGCAAAGTAGTGTCAAAGTGCGGCAAAGTAATGGCAAAGTACTTCAAAGTAGAGGCAAAGTAGTAATAAATTACGGCAAAGTACTAGAAAGTAATGCAAAGTAGTGGCAAAGTACTGCGAGGTAGTGGCAAAGTACGGCAACGTAGTGGCAAAGTACTTCGAAATAGTGGCAAGGTACACCGAAGTAGAGGCAAAGTACGGCAAAGTCGTGGCAAATGACGGCAAAGTAGTCGCAAAGTACTTCAAAATAGTGGCAAAGCACTTCAAAGTAGTGGCAAAGTTCGCAAAGTAGTGGAAAAGTACGGCAAAGTAGTGGTAAAGTAATTCGAAGTAGAGGCAAAGTATGGCAAAGCAGTGGCAAACTATGGCAAAGTACGGCAAAGCAGTGGCAAAGTACGACAAAGTAGTGGCAATGTACGCGAGGTAGTGGCAAAGTACGGCAAAGTAAGGCAAAGCAGTGGCAAAGTACGGCAAAGTACTGGCAAAGTACGGCAAAGTAGTGGCAAAGTACGGCAAAGCTTTGGAAAAGTATGGCAAAGTAGCAGCAAAGTTCCGCAAAGTAGTGGCAAAGTTCGGCAAAGTAGTTGTAAAGTAGTGGCAAAGTACTGCAAAGTAGTGGAAAACTACGGCAAAGTAGTGGCAAAGTACTTCAAAGTAGAGGCAAAGTACGGCAAAATTGTGGCAAAGTACGGCAAAGCAGTGGCAAAGTGCCGGCAAAGTTGTTGCAAAGTACTTCGAAGAAGAGGCAAAGTAGTGGCAAATTACGGCAAAGTACTAGAAAGTACTGCAAAGTAGTGGCAAAGTATGGTAAAGTAGTGGCAAAGTACGACAAAGTACGGCAAAGTACAGCAAAGTAGTGGCAAAGTATTTGCAAAAGTACTGCAAAGTAGTGGCAAAGTACGCAAAGTACTGGCAAAGTAGGCAAAGTAATGGCAAAGTATGGCAAAGTAGTGGCAAAGTACGGTAAAGTAGTGGCAAAGTACGGCAAAGTAGTGGCAAAGTGCTGCCAAGTAGTGACAATGTTCGGCAAGGTACTGGCAAAGTAGTGCAAATTAGTCGCAAAGTATGCAAAGTAGTGGTAAAGTCCGGCAAAGTTGTTGCAAAGTACTTCGAAGAAGAGGCAAAGTAGTGGCAAATTACGGCAAAGTACTAGAAAGTACTGCAAAGTAGTGGCAAAGTATGGCAAAGAAGTGGTAAAGTAGTGGCAAAGTATGACAAAGTACGGCAAAGTACAGCAAAGTAGTGGCAAAGTATTGGCAAAAGTACTGCAAAGTACTGGCAAAGTACGCAAAGTACTGGCAAAGTAGGCAAAGTAGTGGCGAAGTAGTGGTAAAGTAGTGGCAAAGTACGATAAAGTACGGCAAAGTACAGCAAAGTAGTGGCAAAGTATTTGCAAAAGTACTGCAAAGTAGTGGCAAAGTACGCAAAGTACTGTCAAAGTAGGCAAAGTAATGGCAAAGTACGGCAAAGTAGTGGCAAAGTACATCGAAGTAAAGGCAAAGTATGGCAAAGTAGTGGCAAAGTACGGTAAAGTAGAGGCAAAGTACGGCAAAGTAGTGGCAAAATACGACAAAGTCGTCGCACAGTACGGCAAAGTAGTTGCAAAGTACTGCCAAGTAGTGGCAAAGTTCGGCAAAGCATTGGCAAAGTACTGCAAATTAGTGGCAAAGTACGCAAAGTAGTGGCAATGTACGGCAAAGTAGTCGCAAAGTACTTCAAAGTAGAGGCAAAGTGCGGCAAACTAGTGGCAAAGTAATTCGAAGTAGAAGATAAGTACGGCAAAGTAGTGGCAAAGTATGGTAAAGAAGTGGCAAAGTAGTGGCAAAGTACGGCAAAGTAGTGGCAAAGTACGGCAAAGCATTGGAAAAGTATGGCAAAGTAGTTGCAAAGTTCGACAAAGTAGTGGCAAAGTTCGGCAAAGTAGTTGCAAAGTAGTGGCAAAGTACTGCAAAGTAGTGGAAAACTACGGCAAAGTCGTGGCAAAGAACTTCAAAGTACAAGCAAAATACGGCAAAATTGTGGCAAAGTACGGCAAAGTAGTGGCAAAGTGCTGCCAAGTAGTGACAATGTTCGGCAAGGTACTGCCAAAGTAGTGCAAATTAGTCGCAAAGTATGCAAAGTAGAGGTAAAGTCCGGCAAAGTAGTTGCAAAGTACTTCGAAGAAGAGGCAAAGTAGTGGCAAAGTACGGTAAAGTACTAGAAAGTACTGCAACGTAGTGGCAAGGTATGGCAAAGAAGTGGTAAAGTAGTGGCAAAGTATGACAAAGTACGGCAAAGTACAGCAAAGTAGTGGCAAAGTATTGGCAAAAGTACTGCAAAGTACTGGCAAAGTACGCAAAGTACTGGCAAAGTAGGCAAAGTAGTGGCGAAGTACGGCAAAGTAGTGGCAAACTACGGTAAAGTAGTGGCGAAGTACGGCAAAGTAGTGGCAAAATACGTCAAAGTAGTGGCAAAGTACGGCAACGTAGTGGCAAAGTACTGCCAAAAAGTGGCAAAGTTCGGCAAAGCATTGGCAAAGTACTGCAAATTAGTGGCAAAGTACGCAAAGTAGTGGCAAAGTACGGCAAAGTAGTGGCAAAGTACTTCGAAGTAGAGGCAAAGTACGGCAAAGTAGTGGCAAAGTAATTCGAAGTAGAAGATAAGTACGGCAAAGTACTGGCAAAGTACGGTAAAGTAGTGGCAAAGTATGGCAAAGCAGTGGCAAACTATGGCAAAGTACGGCAAAGCAGTGGCAAAGTACGAAAAAGTAGTGTTAAAATAGAGGCAAAGTACGGCAAAGTAGTGGCAAAGTAGTGGCAAAGTAGTGGCAAAGTATTGGCAAAAGTACTGCAAAGTAGTGGCAAAGTAAGCAAAGTACTGGCAAAGTAGGCAAAGTAATGGCAAAGTACGGCATAGTAGTGGCCAAGTAGTGGCAAAGTACATCGAAGTAGAGGCAAAGTATGGTAAAGTAGTGGCAAAGTACGGTAAAGTAGTGGCAAAGTACGGCAAAGTAGTATCAAAATACGTCAAAGTAGTGGCAAAGTACGGCAAAGCATCGGCAAAGTACTGCAAATTAGTGGCAAAGTACGCAAAGTAGTGGCAAAGTACGGCAAAGTAGTGGCTAAGTATTTGAAGTAGAGGCAAAGTACGGCAAAGTAGTGGCAAAGTACTTCGAAGTAGAGGCAAAGTACGGCAAAGTAGTGGCAAAGTAATTCGAAGTAGAAGATAAGTACGGAAAAGTTGTGGCAAAGTACGGTATAGTAGTGGCAAAGTACGGCAAAGCATTGGAAAAGTATGGCAAAGTAGTAGCAAAGTTCGACAAAGTAGTGACAAAGTTCGGCAAAGTAGTTGCAAAGTAGTGGCAAAGTACTGCAAAGTAGTGGAAAACTACGGCAAAGTATTGGCAAAGTGCTGCCAAGTAGTGACAATGTTCGGCAAGGTACTGGCAAAGTAGTGCAAATTAGTCGCAAAGTATGCAAAGTAGTGGTAAAGTCCGGCAAAGTTGTTGCAAAGTACTAGAAAGAACTGCAAAGTAGTGGCAAAGTATGGCAAATTAGTGGTAAAGTAGTGGCAAAGTACGACAAAGTACGGCAAAGTACAGCAAAGTAGTGGCAAAGTATTTGCAAAAGTACTGCAAAGTAGTGGCAAAGTACGCAAAGTAGTGGCAAACTACGGTAAAGTAGTGGCGAAGTACGGCAAAGTAGTGGCAAAATACGTCAAAGTAGTGGCAAAGTACGGCAACGTAGTGGCAAAGTACTGCCAAAAAGTGGCAAAGTTCGGCAAAGCATTGGCAAAGTACTGCAAATTAGTGGCAAAGTACGCAAAGTCGTGGCAAAGTACGGCAAAGTAGTGGCAAAGTACTTCGAAGTAGAGGCAAAGTACGGCAAAGTAGTGGCAAAGTAATTCGAAGTAGAAGATAAGTACGGCAAAGTACTGGCAAAGTACGGTAAAGTAGTGGCAAAGTATGGCAAAGCAGTGGCAAACTATGGCAAAGTACGGCAAAGCAGTGGCAAAGTACGAAAAAGTAGTGTTAAAATAGAGGCAAAGTACGGCAAAGTAGTGGCAAAGTAGTGGCAAAGTAGTGGCAAAGTATTGGCAAAAGTACTGCAAAGTAGTGGCAAAGTAAGCAAAGTACTGGCAAAGTAGGCAAAGTAATGGCAAAGTACGGCAAAGTAGTGGCCAAGTAGTGGCAAAGTACATAGAAGTAGAGGCAAAGTATGGTAAAGTAGTGGCAAAGTACGGTAAAGTAGTGGCAAAGTACGGCAAAGTAGTATCAAAATACGTCAAAGTAGTGGCAAAGTACGGCAAAGCATCGGCAAAGTACTGCAAATTAGTGGCAAAGTACGCAAAGTAGTGGCAAAGTACGGCAAAGTAGTGGCTAAGTATTTGAAGTAGAGGCAAAGTACGGCAAAGTAGTGGCAAAGTACTTCGAAGTAGAGGCAAAGTACGGCAAAGTAGTGGCAAAGTAATTCGAAGTAGAAGATAAGTACGGAAAAGTTGTGGCAAAGTACGGTATAGTAGTGGCAAAGTACGGCAAAGCATTGGAAAAGTATGGCAAAGTAGTAGCAAAGTTCGACAAAGTTGTGACGAAGTTCGGCAAAGTAGTTGCAAAGTAGTGGCAAAGTACTGCAAAGTAGTGGAAAACTACGGCAAAGTATTGGCAAAGTGCTGCCAAGTAGTGACAATGTTCGGCAAGGTACTGGCAAAGTAGTGCAAATTAGTCGCAAAGTATGCAAAGTAGTGGTAAAGTCCGGCAAAGTTGTTGCAAAGTACTAGAAAGAACTGCAAAGTAGTGGCAAAGTATGGCAAATTAGTGGTAAAGTAGTGGCAAAGTACGACAAAGTACGGCAAAGTACAGCAAAGTAGTGGCAAAGTATTTGCAAAAGTACTGCAAAGTAGTGGCAAAGTACGCAAAGTACTGGCAAAGTAGGCAAAGTAATGGCAAAGTACGGCAAAGTAGTGGCAAAGTACATCGAAGTAAAGGCAAAGTATGGCAAAGTAGTGGCAAAGTACGGTAAAGTAGTGGCAAAGTACGGCAAAGTAGTGGCAAAATACGACAAAGTCGTCGCACAGTACTGCAAAGTAGTTGCAAAGTACTGCCAAGTAGTGGCAAAGTTCGGCAAAGCATTGGCAAAGTACTGCAAATTAGTGGCAAAGTACGCAAAGTAGTGGCAATGTACGGCAAAGTAGTCGCAAAGTACTTCAAAGTAGAGGCAAAGTACGGCAAACTAGTGGCAAAGTAATTCGAAGTAGAAGATAAGTACGGCAAAGTAGTGGCAAAGTATGGTAAAGAAGTGGCAAAGTAGTGGCAAAGTACGGCAAAGTAGTGGCAAAGTACGGCAAAGCATTGGAAAAGTTTGGCAAAGTAGTAGCAAAGTTCGACAAAGTAGTGGCAAAGTTCGGCAAAGTAGTTGCAAAGTAGTGGCAAAGTACTGCAAAGTAGTGGAAAACTACGGCAAAGTCGTGGCAAAGAACTTCAAAGTACAAGCAAAATACGGCAAAATTGTGGCAAAGTACGGCAAAGTAGTGGCAAAGTGCTGCCAAGTAGTGACAATGTTCGGCAAGGTACTGGCAAAGTAGTGCAAATTAGTCGCAAAGTATGCAAAGTAGAGGTAAAGTCCGGCAAAGTAGTTGCAAAGTACTTCGAAGAAGAGGCAAAGTAGTGGCAAAGTACGGCAAAGTACTAGAAAGTACTGCAAAGTAGTGGCAAAGTATGGCAAAGAAGTGGTAAAGTAGTGGCAATGTATGACAAAGTACGGCAAAGTACAGCAAAGTAGTGGCAAAGTAGTGGCAAAAGTACTGCAAAGTACTGGCAAAGTACGCAAAGTACTGGCAAAGTAGGCAAAGTAGTGGCGAAGTACGGCAAAGTAGTGGCTGTCACATTATAATCTAGTATCGGTAATTAGTCACCTGCAGTGTATACCACTTCAGATGCTATTGTTTTAAACAAAGAGCTAGTTAGGGCTTAGGTTGAGGACAGGTCGCCCAGCTGTACTATTAGTATGCAAATTTCTTTGTTTCTGTTTCCTCGTGGTGAGCACTGAAAGCAAATTCAAGTTAGTCTCACCCAGAACACAGTCCTGGAAGGTTGTTCTTAGGCAACCACTTGCTGGGGTCTTGTGACGAGCCAAGTTCTGCTTTTTGTATGGGGCGCTAGGGAAGTGGCTATATCTCTAGTATAAGCCTGGGCCAGCTTTGGAGCCTATGTGTTCAGATTTTCTGGCAGGAACTGTACAAAGAGGACAGTAGCTTTAACTAGCTATTGTGGGTATTTAGGGCCAGCACGTCAGAGGGGTCTTGTCGTGTACGTACAACTCAATTGCTGTGCACCTGGGCTTCGTCACAAAAGGGACTGAATGCAAACTCATTGTAAGTAGAATTTCGTTGTAGAGTTTAATTATATATTTCCGTAAAATGTTGATACTCCATTGTTTCAAAGAATGACGTGAAATCTGTAAGTTTTATGCCTTAGTATTAAGTTATTATATTTATTATGATTTTTATTATGGTGCTGTTATTTTTCATAGTGCCATCTTGACTTTATCCAGCAGTTAGTGTTACATTACCGGAAGATACGTGTTGTCTCATTTGGAACTGCGTGCCAAATTACCGGAGGATACGTGTTGTCTCACTTGGAACTGCGTGCCACATTACCGGAGGATACGTGTTGTCTCACTCGGAATTGCGTTCTACATTACCGGAAGATCAGTGTTGTACCGCTTGTAATAACCTACTATATAACTGGGAATTACGTTACGTTATTGGAAACTTTGTAATGTATTTTTCAAAGCTATACGTTACATTATATGAATTTTGTGTACTGTACATGAATATGTAATTTAAGGCAACCATATTGTACATTCCAGTAATTGTCTATTCAAAGGCTAAGTAAAATCTGAAATCATTCTTTCTGTAATTTTCTCATACATTGTGCGCTAGCAGTTTAATGCTTCATTAATGGACAGAAAATCCTAGATTTGTAAACAGATTGTATTTAATCCCTTTTCCCCCTTTGATTAATAAAAGTTATTCGTTCAATGTTATTTAACTCGTACGCGGTCTTGCGTTTTGATGGATGGATCGAACACTAAGCAACATAGTCAAAATTGTTGGTATCTCGTATGCATGACAGTGGCAAACTACGGTAAAGTAGTGGCAAAGTACGGCAAAGTAGTGGCAAAGTAATTCGAAGTAGAAGATAAGTATGGCAAAGTACTGGCAAAGTACGTTAAAGTAGTGGCAAAGTATGGCAAAGCAGTGGCAAACTATGGCAAAGTACGGCAAAGCAGTGGCAAAGTACGACAAAGTAGTGTTAAAATAGAGGCAAAGTACGGCAAAGTAGTGGCAAAGTAGTGGCAAAGTAAGCAAAGTACTGGCAAAGTAGGCAAAGTAATGGCAAAGTACGGCAAAGTAGTGGCAAAGTACATCGAAGTAGTGGCAAAGTAGTGGCGAAGTATGGCAAAGTAGTGGCAAAGTATGGCAAAGTAGTGGCAAAGTACGGCAAAGTAGTGGCAAAGTACTGCCAAGTAGTGGCAAAGTTCGGCAAAGCATCGGCAAAGTACTGCAAATTAGTGGCAAAGTACGGCAAAGTAGTGGCTAAGTAATTGAAGTAGAGGCAAAGTACGGCAAAGTAGTGGCAAAGTACTTCGAAGTAGAGGCAAAGTACGGCAAAGTAGTGGCAAAGTAATTCGAAGTAGAAGATAAGGACGGAAAAGTTGAGGCAAAGTACGGTATAGTAGTGGCAAAGTACGGCAAAGCATTGGAAAAGTACGGCAAAGTAGTGGCAAAGTTCGGCAAAGTAGTTGCAAAGTAGTGGCAAAGTACTGCAAAGTAGTGGAAAACTACGGCAAAGTATTGGCAAAGTACATCAAAGTAGAGGCAAAATACGGCAAAATTGTGGCAAAGTACGGCAAAGTAGTGGCAAAGTGCTGCCAAGTAGTGACAATGTTCGGCAAGGTACTGGCAAAGTAGTGCAAATTAGTCGCAAAGTATGCAAAGTAGTGGTAAAGTCCGGCAAAGTTGTTGCAAAGTACTTCGAAGAAGAGGCAAAGTAGTGGCAAATTACGGCAAAGTACTAGAAAGTACTGCAAAGTAGTGGCAAAGTATGGCAAAGTAGTGGTAAAGTTGTGGCAAAGTACGACAAAGTACGGCAAAGTACAGCAAAGTAGTGGCAAAGTATTGGCAAAAGTACTGCAAAGTAGTGGCAAAGTACGCAAAGTACTGGCAAAGTAGGCAAAGTAATGGCAAAGTACGGCAAAGTAGTGGCAAAGTACATCGAAGTAAAGGCAAAGTATGGTAAAGTAGTGGCAAAGTACGGTAAAGTAGTGGCAAAATACGACAAAGTCGTCGCACAGTACGGCAAAGTAGTTGCAAAGTACTGCCAAGTAGTGGCAAAGTTCGGCAAAGCATTGGCAAAGTACTGCAAATTAGTGGCAATGTACGCAAAGTAGTGGCAATGTACGGCAAAGTAGTGGCAAAGTACTTCAAAGTAGAGGCAAAGTACGGCAAACTAGTGGCAAAGTAATTCGAAGTAGAAGATAAGTACGGCAAAGTTAGTGGCAAAGTACGGTAAAGTAGTGGCAAAGTACGGTAAAGTAGTGGCAAAGTAGTGGCAAAGTACGGTAAAGTAGTGGCAAAGTAGTGGCAAAGTTCGGCAAAGTAGTGGCAAAGTTCGGCAAAGTAGTTGCAAAGTAGTGGCAAAGTACTGCAAAGTAGTGGAAAACTACGGCAAAGTCGTGGCAAAGTGCTGCCAAGTAGTGACAATGTTCGGCAAGGTACTGGCAAAGTAGTGCAAATTAGTCGCAAAGTATGCAAAGTAGAGGTAAAGTCCGGCAAAGTAGTTGCAAAGTACTTCGAAGAAGAGGCAAAGTAGTGGCAAAGTACGGCAAAGTACTAGAAAGTACTGCAAAGTAGTGGCAAAGTATGGCAAAGAAGTGGTAAAGTAGTGGCAAAGTATGACAAAGTACGGCAAAGTACAGCAAAGTAGTGGCAAAGTATTGGCAAAAGTACTGCAAAGTACTGGCAAAGTACGCAAAGTACTGGCAAAGTAGGCAAAGTAGAGGCGAAGTACGGCAAAGTAGTGGCAAACTACGGTAAAGTAGTGGCGAAGTACGGCAAAGTAGTGGCAAAATACGTCAAAGTAGTGGCAAAGTACGGCAACGTAGTGGCAAAGTACTGCCAAAAAGTGGCAAAGTTCGGCAAAGCATTGGCAAAGTACTGCAAATTAGTGGCAAAGTACGCAAAGTAGTGGCAAAGTACGGCAAAATAGTGGCAAAGTACTTCGAAGTAGAGGCCAACTACGGCAAAGTAGTGGCAAAGTAATTCGAAGTAGAAGATAAGTACGGCAAAGTACTGGCAAAGTACGGTAAAGTAGTGGCAAAGTATGGCAAAGCAGTGGCAAACTATGGCAAAGTACGGCAAAGCAGTGGCAAAGTACGACAAAGTAGTGGCAATGTACGGCGAGGTAGTGCCAAAGTACGCAAAGTAGTGGCAAAGTAAGCAAAGTAGTGGCAAAGTACAGCAAAGTAGTGGCAAGGTACACCGAAGTAGAGGCAAAGTACGGCAAAGTCGTGGCAAATGACGGCAAAGTAGTCGCAAAGTACTTCAAAATAGTGGTTAAGCACTTCAAAGTAGAGGCAAAGTTCGCAAAGTAGTGGAAAAGTACGGCAAAGTAGTGGCAAAGTAATTCGAAGTAGAGGCAAAGTATGGCAAAGCAGTGGCAAACTATGGCAAAGTACGGCAAAGCAGTGGCAAAGTACGACAAAGTAGTGGCAAAGTACGGCAAAGTAGTGGCAAAGTACGGTGAAGTAGTGGCAAAGTGCGCGAGGTAATAGTAAAATAGTGGCAAAGTACGGCAAAGTAGTGGCAAAGTAGTGGCAAAGTACAGCAAAGGAATGGCAAAGTACTGCAAAGTAGTGGCAAAGTAAGCAAAGTACAGGCAAAGTAGTGGCAAAGTACTTCAAAGTAGAGGTAAAGTAGTAATAAAGTACGGCAAAGTACTAGAAAGTACGGCAAAGTAGTGGTAAGGTACACCGAAGTAGAGGCAAAGTACGGCAAAGTCGTGGCAAATGACGGCAAAGTAGTCGCAAAGTACTTCAAAATAGTGGCAAAGCACTTCAAAGTAGTGGCAAAGTTCGCAAAGTAGTGGAAAAGTACGGCAAAGTAGTGGCAAAGTAATTCGAAGTAGAGGCAAAGTATGGCAAAGCAGTGGCAAACTATGGCAAAGTACGGCAAAGCAGTGGCAAAGTACGACAAAGTAGTGGCAAAGTACGGCAAAGTAGTGGCAAAGTACGGTGAAGTAGTGGCAAAGTGCGCGAGGTAGTGGCAAAGTACTGCAAAGAAGCGGCAAAGTACTAGAAAGTACTGCAAAGTTGTGGCAAAGTACGGCGAGGTAGTGGCAAAGTACGGCAAAGTAATAGTAAAATAGTGGCAAAGTACGGCAAAGTACGGCAAAGTAGTGGCAAAGTAGTGGCAAAGTTCAGCAAAGGAATGGCAAAGTACTGCAAAGTAGTGGCAAAGTACGCAAAGTACTGGCAAAGTAGGCAAAGTAGTGGCAAAGTACAGCAAAGTAGTGGCAAAGTACACCGAAGTGGAGGCAAAGTACGGCAAAGTCTTGGCAAAGGATGGCAAAGTAGTCGGAAAGTACTTCAAAGTAGTGGCAAAGTACTTCAAAGTAGTGGCAAAGTTCGCAAAGTAGTGGCAAAGTACGGCAAAGTAGTGGCAAAGTAATTCGAAGTAGAGGCAAAGTACGGCAAAGTAGTGGCAAAGTACGCAAAGTAGTGGCAAAGTAGTGGCAAAGTAATTCGAAGTGGAGGCAAAGTACGGCAAAGTAGAGGAAAGTACGGCAAAGTAGTGGCAAAGTACGTCAAAGCAGGGGCAAAATATGGCAAAGTTCGCAAAGTAGTGGCAAGTACGGCAAAGTCGTTGCAAAGTACGGCGAGGTAGTGACAAAGTATGGCAAAGTAGTGGTAAAATAGTGTAAAGTAGTGGCAAAGTATTGCAAAGTAGTGGCAAAGTAATTCGAAGTAGAGGCAAAGTATGGCAAAGCAGTGGCAAACTATGGCAAAGTACGGCAAAGCAGTGGCAAAGTACGACAAAGTAGTGGCAAAATACGGCAAAGTAGTGTGCAAAGTATGGCAAAGTAGTGGCAAAGTAATGTGAAGTAGTGGCAAAGTGCGCGAGGTAGTGGCAAAGTACTGCAAAGAAGCGGCAAAGCACTAGAAAGTACTGCAAAGTTGTAGCAAATTACGGCGACGTAGTGGCAAAGTACGGCAAAGTAATGGTAAAATAGTAGCAAAGTACGGCAAAGTAGTGGCAAAGCAGTGGCAAAGTACAGCAAAGGAATGGCAAAGTACTGCAAAGTAGTGGCAAAGTACGCAAAGTATTGGCAAAGTAGGCAAAGTTCGGCAAAGTACTAGAAAGTACTGCAAAGCAGTGGCAAAGTACGGCGAGGTAGTGGCAAAGTACGGCAAAGTAGTGGCAAAGTACGGCAATGTAGTGGCAAATTATGGCAAAGTACTGGCAAAGTACGCAAAGTACTGGCAAAGTAGGCAAATTAGTGGCAAAGTACAGCAAAGTAGTGGCAAGGTACACCGAAGTGGAGGCAAAGTACGGCAAAGTCATGGCAAAGGACAGCAAAGTAGTCGCAAAGTACTTCAAAGTAGTGGCAAAGTACTTCAAAGTAGTGGCAAAGTACTTCAAAGTAGTGGCAAAGTACTTCAAAGTAGTGGCAAAGTAATTCGAAGTAGAGGCAAAGTACCGCAAAGTAGTGGCAATGTACGGTGAGGTAGTGGCAAAGTACGGCAAAGTAGTGGTAAAATAGTGGCAAAGTACGGCAAAGTAGTAGCAAAGTAGTGGCAAAGTACGGCAAAAGAATGGCAAAGTACTGCAAAGTAGTGGCAAAGTACGCAAAGTACGCAAAGTAGTGGCAAAGTAGTGGCAAAGTAATTCCAAGTAGAGGCAAAGTACGGCAAAGTAGAAGAAAGTACGGCAAAGTAGTGGCAAAGTACGGCAAAGTACTGGCAAAAGTACTGCAAAGTAGTAGCAAAGTAAGGAAAGTACTGGCAAAGTACGGCAAAGTAGCGGCATAGTAAGGAAGTAGTGGCATAGTTCGGCAAAGTACTAGAAAGTATTGCTAAGTCGTGGCAAAAATACGGCGAGGTAGTGGCAAAGTACGGCAAAGTAGTGGTAAAGTAGTGGCAAAGTACGGCAAAGTACAGCAAAGTAGAGGCAAAGTAGTGGCAAAGTACGGCAAAGTAATAGAAAGTAATGCAAAGTAGTGGCAAAGTACGGCGAGGTTGTGGCAAAGTACGGCAAAGTAGTGGTAAAGTAGTGGTAAAGAACGGCAAAGTACTGCAAAGTATTGGCAAAGTACTGGCAAAGTAGTCAAAGTACTGGCAAAGTAGTCAAATTAGTGGCAAAGTACGGCAAAGTAGCGGCAAAGTTCGGCAAAGTACTGGCAAAGTTCTGCAAATTAGTGGCAAAGTTCGCAAAGTAGTGTCAATGTACGGCAAAGTAGTGGCAAAGAAATTCGAAGTAGAGGCAAAGTACGGCAAAGTATTGGCAAAGTACGGCAAAGTAGTGGCAAAGTACGGCAGAGCACGGGCAAACTATGGCAATTTACGGCAAAGCAGTGGCAAAGTACGGCAAAGTAGTGGCAAAGTACGCCAATGTAGTGGCAAAGTATTGCAGAGTACTGGCAAAGTACGCAAAGTAGTGGCAAAGTAGTTGCAAAGTAGTGGCAAAGTAATTTGAAGTAGAGGCAAAGTACGGCAATGTAGTGGCAAAGTACGGCAAAGTACTGGCAAAAGTAGTGCAAAGTAGTGGCAAAGTAAGCAAAGTACTGGAAAAGTACGGCATAGTAGCGGCATAGTACGCAAAGTAGTGGCAAAGTTCGGCAAAGTACTAGAAAGTACTGCAAAGTCGTGGCAAAGTACGGCGAAGTAGTGGCAAAGTAGTGGCAAAGTACGGCAAAGTACAGCAAAGTAGAGGCAAAGTAGTGGCAAAGTACGGCAAAGTACTAGAAAGTACTGTAAAGTAGTGGCAAAGTACGGCGAGGTAGTGGCAAAGTACTTCAAAGTAGTGGTAAAGTAGTGGTAAAGTACGGCAAAGTACTGCAAAGTAGTGGCAAAGTACTGGCAAAGTAGTCAAAGTACTGGCAAAGTAGTCAAAGTACTGGCAAAGTACGGCAAAGTAGCGGCAAAGTTCGGCTTAGTACTGGTAAAGTACTGCAAATTAGTGGCAAAGTTCGCAAAGTAGTGTCAATGTACGGCAAAGTAGTGGCAAAGTAATTCGAAGTAGAGGCAAAGTACGGCAGAGTAGTGGCAAAGTACGGCAAAGTAGTGGCAAAGTACGGCAAAGCACGGGCAAACTATGTCAAAGTAAGGCAAAGCAGTGGCAAAGTACGGCAAAGTAGTGGCAAAGTATGGCAAAGTAGTGGCAAAGTACTGCAAAGTAGTGGCAAAGTACGGCAATGTAGTGGCAAAGTATGGCAAAGTACTGGTAAAGTAGTGGCAAAGTACGCACAGTACTGGCAAAGTAGGCAAAGTAGTGGCAAAGTACGGCAAAGTAGTGGCAAAGTACTGTGAAGTAGTGGAAAGTGCGCGAGGTAGTGGCAAAGTACTGCAAAGAAGTGGCAAAGTACTAGAAAGTATTGCAAAGTCGTGGCAAAAATACGGCGAGGTAGTGGTAAAGTACGGCAAAGTAGTTGTAAAGTAGTTGCAAAGTACGGCAAAGTACTAGAAAGTACTGCAAAGTAGTGGCAAAGTACGGCGAGGTTGTGGCAAAGTACGGCAAAGTAGTGGTAAAGTAGTGGTAAAGAACGGCAAAGTACTGCAAAGTAGTGGCAAAGTACTGGCAAAGCAGGGGCAAACTATGGCAAAGTACGGCAATGCAGTGGCAAAGTACGCAAAGTAGTGGCAAAGTACGGCAAAGTAGTGGCAAAGAACGGCAAAGTACTGGCAAAAGTACTGCAAAGTAGCTGCATAGTACGGAAAGTAGTGGCAAAGTTCGGCAAAGTAATAGAAAGTACTGCAAAGTCGTGGCAAAGTACGGCAAGGTAGTGGCAAAGTACGTCATAGTAGTGGTAAACTAGTGGTAAAGAACGGCAAAGTACTGCAAAGTAGTGGCAAAGTACTGGCAAAGTAGTCAAAGTACTGGCAAAGTACTCAAAGTAGTGGCAAAGTTCGGCAAAGTCTTAGAAAGTACTGCAAAGTCGTGGCAAAGTAGTGGCAAAGTACGGCAAAGTACGGCAAAGTACGGCAAAGTAGAGGCAAAGTAGTGGCAAAGTACGGCAAAGTGCTGCAAAGTAGTGGCAAAGTACCGCGAGGTTGTGGCAAAGTATGGCAAAGTAGTGGTAAAGTAGTGGCAAAGTACGACAAAGTACGGCAAAGTAGTGGCAAAGGAATGGCAAAGAACTGCAAAGTAGTGGCAAAGTACGCAAAGTACTGGCAAAGTAGTCAAAGTAGTGGCAAAGTATGGCAAAGTAGTGGCAAAGTACATCGAAGTAGAGGCAAAGTACGGCAAAGTAGTGGCAAAGTACGGTAAAGTCGTGGCAAATTACTGCAAAGTAGTGGCAAAGTACTTCAAAGTACTGGCAAAGTGCTGCAAATTAGTGGCAAAGTTCGCAAAGTAGTGTCAATGTACGGCAAAGTTGTGGCAAAGTAATTCGAAGTAGAGGCAAAGTACGGCAAAGTAGTGGCAAAGTACGGCAAAGTAGTGGCAAAGTACGGCAAAGCACGGGCAAACTATGTCAAAGTAAGGCAAAGCAGTGGCAAAGTACGGCAAAGTAGTGGCAAAGAAATTCGAAGTAGAGGCAAAGTACGGCAAAGTAGTGGCAAAGTACGGCAAAGTAGTGGCAAAGTACGGCAATGTAGTGGCAAAGTATTGCAGAGTACTGGCAAAGTACGCAAAGTAGTGGCAAAGTAGTTGCAAAGTAGTGGCAAAGTGATTTGAAGTAGAGGCAAAGTACGGCAATGTAGTGGCAAAGTACGGCAAAGTACTGGCAAAAGTAGTGCAAAGTAGTGGCAAAGTAAGCAAAGTACTGGAAAAGTACGGCATAGTAGCGGCATAGTACGCAAAGTAGTGGCAAAGTTCGGCAAAGTACTAGAAAGTACTGCAAAGTCGTGGCAAAGTACGGCGAAGTAGTGGCAAAGTAGTGGCAAAGTACGGCAAAGTACAACAAAGTAGAGGCAAAGTAGTGGCAAAGTACGGCAAAGTACTAGAAAGTACTGTAAAGTAGTGGCAAAGTACGGCGAGGTAGTGGCAAAGTACTGCAAAGTAGTGGTAAAGTAGTGGTAAAGTACGGCAAAGTACTGCAAAGTAGTGGCAAAGTACTGGCAAAGTAGTCAAAGTACTGGCAAAGTAGTCAAAGTACTGGCAAAGTACGGCAAAGTAGCGGCAAAGTTCGGCTTAGTACTGGTAAAGTACTGCAAATTAGTGGCAAAGTTCGCAAAGTAGTGTCAATGTACGGCAAAGTAGTGGCAAAGTATGGCAAAGTAGTGGCAAAGTACTGCAAAGTAGAGGCAAAGTACGCAAAGTACGCTAAGTAGTGGCAAAGTAGTGGCAAAGTAATTCGAAGTAGAGTCAAAGTACGTCAAAGTAGTGGAAAGTACGGCAAAGTAGTGGTAAAGTAGTGGTAAAGTAGTGGTAAAGTACGGCAAAGTCCTGCAAAGTAGTGGCAAAGTACTGGCAAAGTAATCAAATTACTGGCAAAGTAGTCAAAGTAGTGGCAAAGTATGGCAAAGTAGTGGCAAAGTACTGCAAAGTAGTGGCAAAGTTCGGCAATGTAGTGGCAAAGTATGGCAAAGTACTGGCAAAGTACTGGCAAAGTAGTGGCAAAGTACACAAAGTGCTGGCAAAGTAGGCAAAGTAGTGGCAAAGTACAGCAAAGTAGTAGCAAGGTACACCGAAGTGGAGGCAAAGTACGGCAAAGTCATGGCAAAGGACAGAAAAGTAGTCGCAAATTACTTCAAAGTAGTGGCAAAGTACTTCAAAGTAGTGGCAAAAGTAGTGCAAAGTAGTGGCAAAGTAAGCAAAGTACTGGAAAAGTACGGCATAGTAGCGGCATAGTACGCAAAGTAGTGGCAAAGTTCGGCAAAGTACTAGAAAGTACTGCAAAGTCGTGGCAAAGTACGGCGAAGTAGTGGCAAAGTAGTGGCAAAGTACGGCAAAGTACAACAAAGTAGAGGCAAAGTAGTGGCAAAGTACGGCAAAGTACTAGAAAGTACTGTAAAGTAGTGGCAAAGTACGGCGAGGTAGTGGCAAAGTACTGCAAAGTAGTGGTAAAGTAGTGGTAAAGTACGGCAAAGTACTGCAAAGTAGTGGCAAAGTACTGGCAAAGTAGTCAAAGTACTGGCAAAGTAGTCAAAGTACTGGCAAAGTACGGCAAAGTAGCGGCAAAGTTCGGCTTAGTACTGGTAAAGTACTGCAAATTAGTGGCAAAGTTCGCAAAGTAGTGTCAATGTACGGCAAAGTAGTGGCAAAGTATGGCAAAGTAGTGGCAAAGTACTGCAAAGTAGAGGCAAAGTACGCAAAGTACGCTAAGTAGTGGCAAAGTAGTGGCAAAGTAATTCGAAGTAGAGTCAAAGTACGTCAAAGTAGTGGAAAGTACGGCAAAGTAGTGGTAAAGTAGTGGTAAAGCAGTGGTAAAGTACGGCAAAGTCCTGCAAAGTAGTGGCAAAGTACTGGCAAAGTAGTGGTAAAGTAGTGGTAAAGTACGGCAAAGTACTGCAAAGTAGTGGCAAAGTACTGGCAAAGTAGTCAAAGTACTGGCAAAGTAGTCAAAGTACTGGCAAAGTACGGCAAAGTAGCGGCAAAGTTCGGCTTAGTACTGGTAAAGTACTGCAAATTAGTGGCAAAGTTCGCAAAGTAGTGTCAATGTACGGCAAAGTAGTGGCAAAGTATGGCAAAGTAGTGGCAAAGTACTGCAAAGTAGAGGCAAAGTACGCAAAGTACGCTAAGTAGTGGCAAAGTAGTGGCAAAGTAATTCGAAGTAGAGTCAAAGTACGTCAAAGTAGTGGAAAGTACGGCAAAGTAGTGGTAAAGTAGTGGTAAAGTAGTGGTAAAGTACGGCAAAGTCCTGCAAAGTAGTGGCAAAGTACTGGCAAAGTAATCAAATTACTGGCAAAGTAGTCAAAGTAGTGGCAAAGTATGGCAAAGTAGTGGCAAAGTACTGCAAAGTAGTGGCAAAGTACGGCAATGTAGTGGCAAAGTATGGCAAAGTACTGGCAAAGTACTGGCAAAGTAGTGGCAAAGTACACAAAGTGCTGGCAAAGTAGGCAAAGTAGTGGCAAAGTACAGCAAAGTAGTAGCAAGGTACACCGAAGTGGAGGCAAAGTACGGCAAAGTCATGGCAAAGGACAGAAAAGTAGTCGCAAATTACTTCAAAGTAGTGGCAAAGTACTTCAAAGTAGTGGCAAAGTTTGCAAAGTAGTGGCAAAGTACGGCAAAGTACTGGCAAAAGTAGTGCAAAGTAGTGGCAAAGTAAGCAAAGTACTGGAAAAGTACGGCATAGTAGCGGCATAGTACGCAAAGTAGTGGCAAAGTTCGGCAAAGTACTAGAAAGTACTGCAAAGTCGTGGCAAAGTACGGCGAAGTAGTGGCAAAGAAGTGGCAAAGTACGGCAAAGTACAACAAAGTAGAGGCAAAGTAGTGGCAAAGTACGGCAAAGTACTAGAAAGTACTGTAAAGTAGTGGCAAAGTACGGCGAGGTAGTGGCAAAGTACTGCAAAGTAGTGGTAAAGTAGTGGTAAAGTACGGCAAAGTACTGCAAAGTAGTGGCAAAGTACTGGCAAAGTAGTCAAAGTACTGGCAAAGTAGTCAAAGTACTGGCAAAGTACGGCAAAGTAGCGGCAAAGTTCGGCTTAGTACTGGTAAAGTACTGCAAATTAGTGGCAAAGTTCGCAAAGTAGTGTCAATGTACGGCAAAGTAGTGGCAAAGTATGGCAAAGTAGTGGCAAAGTACTGCAAAGTAGAGGCAAAGTACGCAAAGTACGCTAAGTAGTGGCAAAGTAGTGGCAAAGTAATTCGAAGTAGAGTCAAAGTACGTCAAAGTAGTGGAAAGTACGGCAAAGTAGTGGTAAAGTAGTGGTAAAGTAGTGGTAAAGTACGGCAAAGTCCTGCAAAGTAGTGGCAAAGTACTGGCAAAGTAATCAAATTACTGGCAAAGTAGTCAAAGTAGTGGCAAAGTATGGCAAAGTAGTGGCAAAGTACTGCAAAGTAGTGGCAAAGTACGGCAATGTAGTGGCAAAGTATGGCAAAGTACTGGCAAAGTACTGGCAAAGTAGTGGCAAAGTACACAAAGTGCTGGCAAAGTAGGCAAAGTAGTGGCAAAGTACAGCAAAGTAGTAGCAAGGTACACCGAAGTGGAGGCAAAGTACGGCAAAGTCATGGCAAAGGACAGAAAAGTAGTCGCAAATTACTTCAAAGTAGTGGCAAAGTACTTCAAAGTAGTGGCAAAGTTTGCAAAGTAGTGGCAAAGTACGGCAAAGTAATTCGAAGTAGAGGCAAACTACGGCAAAGTAGTGGCAAAGTACGGCGAGGTAGTGGCAAAGTACGGCAAAGTAGTGGTAAAATAGTGGCAAAGTACGGAAAAGTAGTAGCAAAGCAGTGGCAAAGTACGGCAAAAGCATGGCAAAGTACTGCAAAGTAGTGGAAAAGTACGCAAAGTACGCAAAGTAGTGGCAAAGTAGTGGCAAAGTAATTCGAAATAGAGGCAAAGTACGGCAAAGTAGAGGAAAGTACGGCAAAGTAGTGGCAAAGTACGTCAAAGCAGTGGCAAACAATGGCAAATTACGGCGAGGTTGTGGCAAAGTACGGCAAAGTAGTGGTAAAGTAGTGGTAAAGAACGGCAAAGTACTGCAAAGTAGTGGCAAAGTACTGGCAAAGTAGTCAAAGTACTGGCAAAGTAGTCAAATTAGTGGCAAAGTACGGCAAAGTAGCGGCAAAGTTCGGCAAAGTACTGGCAAAGTTCTGCAAATTAGTGGCAAAGTTCGCAAAGTAGTGTCAATGTACGGCAAAGTAGTGGCAAAGAAATTCGAAGTAGAGGCAAAGTACGGCAAAGTAGTGGCAAAGTACGGCAAAGTAGTGGCAAAGTACGGCAAAGCACGGGCAAACTATGGCAATTTACGGCAAAGCAGTGGCAAAGTACGGCAAAGTAGTGGCAAAGTATGGCAAAGTAGTGGCAAAGTACTGCAAAGTAGTGGCAAAGTACGGCAATGTAATGGCAAAGTATGGCAGAGTACTGGCAAAGTACGCAAAGTAGAGGCAAAGTAGTTGCAAAGTAGTGGCAAAGTAATTCGAAGTAGAGGCAAAGTACGGCAATGTAGTGGCAAAGTACGGCAAAGTACTGGCAAAAGTAGTGCAAAGTAGTGGCAAAGTAAGCAAAGTACTGGAAAAGTACGGCATAGTAGCGGTATAGTACGCAAAGAAGTGGCAAAGTTCGGCAAAGTACTAGAAAGTACTGCAAAGTCGTGGCAAAGTACGGCGAAGTAGTGGCAAAGTAGTGGCAAAGTACGGCAAAGTACAGCAAAGTAGAGGCAAAGTAGTGGCAAAGTACGGCAAAGTACTAGAAAGTACTGTAAAGTCGTGGCAAATTACGGCGAGGTAGTGGCAAAGTACTGCAAAGTAGTGGTAAAGTAGTGGTAAAGTACGGCAAAGTACTGCAAAGTAGTGGCAAAGTACTGGCAAAGTAGTCAAAGTACTGGCAAAGTAGTCAAAGTACTGGCAAAGTACGGCAAAGTAGCGGCAAAGTTCGGCTTAGTACTGGTAAAGTACTGCAAATTAGTGGCAAAGTTCGCAAAGTAGTGTCAATGTACGGCAAAGTAGTGGCAAAGTAATTCGAAGTAGAGGCAAAGTACGGCAGAGTAGTGGCAAAGTACGGCAAAGTAGTGGCAAAGTACGGCAAAGCACGGGCAAACTATGTCAAAGTAAGGCAAAGCAGTGGCAAAGTACGGCAAAGTAGTGGCAAAGAAATTCGAAGTAGAGGCAAAGTACGGCAAAGTAGTGGCAAAGTACGGCAAAGTAGTGGCAAAGTACGGCAATGTAGTGGCAAAGTATGGCAGAGTACTGGCAAAGTACGCAAAGTAGTGGCAAAGTAGTTGCAAAGTAGTCGCAAAGTAATTTGAAGTAGAGGCAAAGTACGGCAATGTAGTGGCAAAGTACGGCAAAGTACTGGCAAAAGTAGTGCAAAGTAGTGGCAAAGTAAGCAAAGTACTGGAAAAGTACGGCATAGTAGCGGCATAGTACGCAAAGTAGTGGCAAAGTTCGGCAAAGTACTAGAAAGTACTGCAAAGTCGTGGCAAAGTACGGCGAAGTAGTGGCAAAGTAGTGGCAAAGTACGGCAAAGTACAGCAAAGTAGAGGCAAAGTAGTGGCAAAGTACGGCAAAGTACTAGAAAGTACTGTAAAGTAGTGGCAAAGTACGGCGAGGTAGTGGCAAAGTACTGCAAAGTAGTGGTAAAGTAGTGGTAAAGTACGGCAAAGTACTGCAAAGTAGTGGCAAAGTACTGGCAAAGTAGTCAAAGTACTGGCAAAGTAGTCAAAGTACTGGCAAAGTACGGCAAAGTAGCGGCAAAGTTCGGCTTAGTACTGGTAAAGTACTGCAAATTAGTGGCAAAGTTCGCAAAGTAGTGTCAATGTACGGCAAAGTAGTGGCAAAGTAATTCGAAGTAGTGGCAAAGTACGGCAGAGTAGTGGCAACGTACGGCAAAGTAGTGGCAAAGTACGGCAAAGCACGGGCAAACTATGTCAAAGTAAGGCAAAGCAGTGGCAAAGTATGGCAAAGTAGTGGCAAAGTACTGCAAAGTAGTGGCAAAGTACGGCAATGTAGTGGCAAAGTATGGCAAAGTACTGGTAAAGTAGTGGCAAAGTACGCACAGTACTGGCAAAGTAGGCAAAGTAGTGGCAAAGTACGGCAAAGTAGTGGCAAAGTACTGTGAAGTAGTGGAAAGTGCGCGAGGTAGTGGCAAAGTACTGCAAAGAAGTGGCAAAGTACTAGAAAGTATTGCAAAGTCGTGGCAAAAATACGGCGAGGTAGTGGTAAAGTACGGCAAAGTAGTTGTAAAGTAGTTGCAAAGTACGGCAAAGTACTAGAAAGTACTGCAAAGTAGTGGCAAAGTACGGCGAGGTTGTGGCAAAGTACGGCAAAGAAGTGGTAAAGTAGTGGTAAAGAACGGCAAAGTACTGCAAAGTAGTGGCAAAGTACTGGCAAAGCAGGGGCAAACTATGGCAAAGTACGGCAAAGCAGTGGCAAAGTACGCAAAGTAGTGGCAAAGTACGGCAAAGTAGTGGCAAAGAACGGCAAAGTACTGGCAAAAGTACTGCAAAGTAGTAGCAAAGTAAGGAAAGTACTGGCAAAGTACGGCAAAGTAGCTGCATAGTACGGAAAGTAGTGGCAAAGTTCGGCAAAGTAATAGAAAGTACTGCAAAGTCGTGGCAAAGTACGGCAAGGTAGTGGCAAAGTACGTCATAGTAGTAGTAAACTAGTGGTGAAGAACGGCAAAGTACTGCAAAGTAGTGGCAAAGTACTGGCAAAGTAGTCAAAGTACTGGCAAAGTACGGCAAAGTAGCGGCAAAGTTCGGCAAAGTACTGGCAAAGTACTGCAAATTAGTGGCAAAGTTCGCAATGTAGTGTCAATGTACGGCAAAGTAGTGGCAAAGTAATTCGAAGGAGATGCAAAGTGTGGCAAAGTACGGCAAAGTAGTGGCAAAGTACGTCAAAGCACGGGCAAACTATGGCAATTTACGGCAAAGCAGTGGCAAAGTACGGCAAAGTAGTGGCAAAGTATGGCAAAGTAGTGGCAAAGTACTGCAAAGTAGTGGCAAAGTTCGGCAATGTAGTGGCAAAGTATGGCAGAGTACTGGCAAAGTACTGCAAAGTAGTGGCAAAGTAAGCAAAGTACTGGCAAAGTACGGCAAAGTAACGGCAAAGTACTCAAAGTAGTGGCAAAGTTCGGCAAAGTCTTAGAAAGTACTGCAAAGTCGTGGCAGAGTAGTGGCAAAGTACGGCAAAGTACGGCAAAGTAGAGGCAAAGTAGTGGCAAAGTACGGCAAAGTGCTGCAAAGTAGTGGCAAAGTACCGCGAGGTTGTGGCAAAGTATGGCAAAGTAGTGGTAAAGTAGTGGCAAAGTACGACAAAGTACGGCAAAGTAGTGGCAAAGTAGTGGCAAAGGAATGGCAAAGTACTGCAAAGTAGTGGCAAAGTACGCAAAGTACTGGCAAAGTACATCGAAGTAGAGGAAAAGTACGGCAAAGTAGTTGCAAAGTACGGTAAAGTCGTGGCAAATTACTGCAAAGTAGTGGCAAAGTACGACAAAGTACTGGCAAAGTGCTGCAAATTAGTGGCAAAGTTCGCAAAGTAGTGTCAATGTACGGCAAAGTAGTGGCAAAGTAATTCGAAGTAGAGGCAAAGTACGGCAAAGTAGTGGCAAATTACGGCAAAGTAGTGGCAAAGTACGGCAAAGCACGGGCAAACTATAGCAAAGTACGGCAAAACTGTGGCAAAGTACGGCAAAGTAGTGGCAAAGTATGGCAAAGTAGTGGCAAAGTACTGCAAAGTAGAGGCAAAGTACGCAAAGTACGCTAAGTAGTGGCAAAGTAGTGGCAAAGTAATTCGAAGTAGAGTCAAAGTACGGCAAAGTAGTGGAAAGTACGGCAAAGTAGTGGTAAAGTAGTGGTAAAGTACGGCAAAGTCCTGCAAAGTAGTGGCAAAGTACTGGCAAAGTAATCAAAGTACTGGCAAAGTAGTCAAAGTAGTGGCAAAGTATGGCAAAGTAGTGGCAAAGTACTGCAAAGTAGTGGCAAAGTACGGCAATGTAGTGGCAAAGTATGGCAAAGTACTGGCAAAGTACTGGCAAAGTAGTGGCAAAGTACACAAAGTGCTGGCAAAGTAGGCAAAGTAGTGGCAAAGTACAGCAAAGTAGTAGCAAGGTACACCGAAGTGGAGGCAAAGTACGGCAAAGTCATGGCAAAGGACAGAAAAGTAGTCGCAAAGTGCTTCAAAGTAGTGGCAAAGTACTTCAAAGTAGTGGCAAAGTTTGCAAAGTAGTGGCAAAGTACGGCAAAGTAATTCGAAGTAGAGGCAAAGTACGGCAAAGTAGTGGCAAAGTACGGCGAGGTAGTGGCAAAGTACGGCAAAGTAGTGGTAAAATAGTGACAAAGTACGGAAAAGTAGTAGCAAAGTAGTGGCAAAGTACGGCAAAAGCATGGCAAAGTACTGCAAAGTAGTGGAAAAGTACGCAAAGTACGCAAAGTAGTGGCAAAGTAGTGGCAAAGTAATTCGAAGTAGAGGCAAAGTACGGCAAAGTAGAGGAAAGTACGGCAAAGTAGTGGCAAAGTACGTCAAAGCAGGGGCAAACTATGGCAAATTACGGCAAAGCAGTGGCAAAGTACGCAAAGTAGTGGCAAAGTACGGCAAAGTAGTGGAAAGTACGGCAAAGTAGTGGTAAAGTAGTGGTAAAGTACGGCAAAGTCCTGCAAAGTAGTGGCAAAGTTCTGGCAAAGTAATCAAAGTACTGGCAAAGTAGTCAAAGTAGTGGCAAAGTATGGCAAAGTAGTGGCAAAGTACTGCAAAGTAGTGGCAAAGTACGGCAATGTAGTGGCAAAGTATGGCAAAGTACTGGCAAAGTACTGGCAAAGTAGTGGCAAAGTACGCAAAGTGCTGGCAAAGTAGGCAAAGTAGTGGCAAAGTACAGCAAAGTAGTAGCAAGGTACACCGAAGTGGAGGCAAAGTACGGCAAAGTCATGGCAAAGGACAGAAAAGTAGTCGCAAAGTACTTCAAAGTAGTGGCAAAGTACTTCAAAGTAGTGGCAAAGTTTGCAAAGTAGTGGCAAAGTACGGCAAAGTAATTCGAAGTAGAGGCAAAGTACGGCAAAGTAGTGGCAAAGTACGGCGAGGTAGTGGCAAAGTACGGCAAAGTAATTCGAAGTAGAGGCAAAGTACGGCAAAGTAGTAGCAAAGTAGTGGCAAAGTACGGCAAAAGCATGGCAAAGTACTGCAAAGTAGTGGAAAAGTACGCAAAGTACGCAAAGTAGTGGCAAAGTAGTGGCAAAGTAATTCGAAGTAGAGGCAAAGTACGGCAAAGTAGAGGAAAGTACGGCAAAGTAGTGGCAAAGTACGTCAAAGCAGGGGCAAACTATGGCAAAGTACGGCAAAGCAGTGGCAAAGTACGCAAAGTATTGGCAAAGTACGGTAAAGTAGTGGCAAAGAACGGCAAAGTACTGGCAAAAGTACTGCAAAGTAGTAGCAAAGTAAGGAAAGTACTGGCAAAGTACGGCAAAGTAGCTGCATAGTACGGAAAGTAGTGGCACAGTTCGGCAAAGTAATAGAAAGTACTGCAAAGTCGTGGCAAAGTACGGCAAGGCAGTGGCAAAGTACGTCATAGTAGTGGTAAAGTAGTAGTAAAGAACGGCAAAGTACTGCAAAGTAGTGGCAAAGTACTGGGAAAGTAGTCAAAGTACTGGCAAAGTACGGCAAAGTAGCGGCAAAGTTCGGCAAAGTACTGGCAAAGTACTGCAAATTAGTGGCAAAGTTCGCAATGTAGTGTCAATGTACGGCAAAGTAGTGGCAAAGTAATTCGAAGTAGATGCAAAGTACGGCAAAGTAGTGGCAAAGTACGGCAAAGTAGTGGCAAAGTACGGCAAAGCACGGGCAAACTATGGCAATTTACGGCAAAGCAGTGGCAAAGTACTGGCAAAGTACTGGCAAAGTAGTGGCAAAGTACACAAAGTGCTGGCAAAGTAGGCAAAGTAGTGGCAAAGTACAGCAAAGTAGTAGCAAGGTACACCGAAGTGGAGGCAAAGTACGGCAAAGTCATGGCAAAGGACAGAAAAGTAGTCGCAAAGTACTTCAAAGTAGTGGCAAAGTACTTCAAAGTAGTGGCAAAGTTTGCAAAGTAGTGGCAAAGTACGGCAAAGTAATTCGAATTAGAGGCAAAGTACGGCAAAGTAGTGGGAAAGTACGGCAAAGTAGTGGGAAAGTACGGCAAAGCATGGGCAAACTATGGCAATTTACGGCAAAGCAGTGGCAAAGTACGGCAAAGTAGTGGCAAAGTATGGCAAAGTAGTGGCAAAGTACTGCAAAGTAGTGGCAAAGTACGGCAATGTAGTGGCAAAGTATGGCAGAGTACTGGCAAAGTACTGCAAAATAGTGGCAAAGTAAGCAAAGTACTGGCAAAGTACGGCAAAGTAACGGCAAAGTACGCAAAGTAGTGGCAAAGTTCGGCAAAGTATTAGAAAGTACTGCAAAGTCGTGGCAAAGTAGTGGCAAAGTACGGCAAAGTACGGCAAAGTAGAGGCAATGTAGTGGCAAAGTAAGGCAAAGTGCTGCAAAGTAGTGGCAAAGTACCGCGAGGTAGTGGCAAAGTACGGCAAAGTAGTGGTAAAGTAGTGGCAAAGTACGGCAAAGTACGGCAAAGTAGAGGCAAAGTAGTGGCAAAGTACGGCAAAGTGCTGCAAAGTAGTGGCAAAGTACCGCGAAGTTGTGGCAAAGTACGGCAAAGTAGTTGTAAAGTAGTGGCTAAGTACGACAAAGTACGGCAAAGTAGTGGCAAAGTAGTGGCAAAGTAGTGGCAAAGGAATGGCAAAGTACTGCAAAGTAGTGGCAAGGTACGCAAAGTACTGGCAAAGTAATCAAAGTAGTGGCAAAGTATGGCAAAGTAGTGGCAAAGTACATCGAAGTAGAGGCAAAGTACGGCAAAGTAGTGGCAAAGTACGGTAAAGTCGTGGCAAATTACTGCAAAGTAGTGGCAAAGTGTTTCAAAGTACTGGCAAAGAACTGCAAATTAGTGGCAAAGTTCGCAAAGTAGTGTCAATGTACGGCAAAGTAGTGGCAAAGTAATTCGAAGTAGAGGCAAAGTACGGCAAAGTAGTGGCAAAGTACGGCAAAGTAGTGGCAAAGTACGGCAAAGCACGGGCAAACTACGGCAAAGTACGGCAAAGCAGAGGCAAAGTACGGCAAAGTAGTGGCAAAGTATGGCAAAGTAGTGGCAAAGTACTGCAAAGTAGAGGCAAAGTACGCAAAGTACGCTAAGTAGTGGCAAAGTAGTGGCAAAGTAATTCGAAGTAGAGGCAAAGTACGGCAAAGTAGTGAAAAGTACGGCAAAGTAGTGGCAAAGTAATTCGAAGTAGAGGCAAAGTACGGCAAAGCAGTGGCAAAGTACGGCAAAGTAGTGGCAAAGTATGGCAAAGTAGTGGCAAAGTACTGCAAAGTAGTGGCAAAGCACCGCAATGTAGTGGCAAAGTATGGCAGAGTACTGGCAAAGTACTGCAAAGTAGTGGCAAAGTAAGCAAAGTACTGGCAAAGTACGGCAAAGTAGCGGCAAAGTACGCAAAGTAGTGGCAAAGTTCGGCAAAGTATTAGAAAGTACAGCAAAGTCGTGGCAAAGTACCGCGATGTAGTGGCAAAGTACGGCAAAGTAGTGGTAAAGTAGTAGCAAAGTACGGCAAAGTAGTGGCAAAGTAGTGGCAAAGGAATGGCAAAGTACTGAAAGTAGTGGCAAAGTACGCAAAGTATTGGCAGTAGTCAAAGTAGTGGCAAAGTATGGCAAAGTAGTGGCAAAGTACATCGAAGTAGAGACAAAACACGGCAAAGTAGTGGCAAAGTACGGTAAAGTCGTGGCAAATTACTGCAAAGTAGTGGCAAAGTACTTCAAAGTACTGGCAAAGTACTGTAAATTAGTGGCAAAGTTCGCAAAATAGTGTCAATGTACGGCAAAGTAGTGGCAAAGTAATTTGAAGTAGAGGCAAAGTACGGCAAAGTAGTGGCAAAGTACGGCAAAGTAGTGGCAAAGTATGGCAAAGTAGTGGCAAAGTACTGCAAAGTAGTAGCAAAGTACGGCAATGTATTGGCAAAGTATGGCAAAGTAGTGGTAAAGTACTGCAAAGTAGTAGCAAAGTACGGCAATGTATTGGCAAAGTACGGCAATGTAGTGGCAAAGTACTGCCAAGTAGTGGCAAAGTACGCAAAGTACTGGCAAAGTACGGCAAAGTAGTGGCAAAGTACGGCAAAGCATTGGTAAAGTACGCCAAAGTATTTGCAAAGTAGTGGCAAAGTACTGCAAAGTAGTGGCAAAGTACGCAAAGTACTGGCAAAGTAGTCAAAGTAGTGGCAAAGTATGGCAAAGTAGTGGCAAAGTACATCGAAGTAGAGGCAAAGTACGGCAAAGTAGTGGCAAAGTACGGTAAAGTCGTGGCAAATTACTGCAAAGTAGTGGCAAAGTAGGGCAAAGTAGTGGCAAAGTACTGCCAAGTAGTGGCAAAGTTCGGCAAAGTAGTGGCAAAGTAAGGCAAAGTAGTGGTAAAGTAGTGGCAAAGTACAGCAAAGTACTGGCAAAGTTCTGCAAAGTTCAGCAAAGTAGTGGCAAAGTACGCAAAGTACTGGCAAAGTATGGCAAAGTACTGGCAAGGTAGTGGCAAAGTACTGCAAAGTAGTGGAAAACTACGGCAAAGTAGTGGCAAAGTACTTCAAAGTAAAGGCAAAATACGGCAAAGTTGTGGCAAAGTACGGCAAAGTAGTGGCAAAGTACTGCCAAGTAGTGGCAAAGTTCGGCAAAAAACTTGCAAAGTATTACAAATGAGTCGCAAAGTACGCAAAGTAGTGGCAAAGTACTTCGAAGGAGAGGAAAAGTACGGCAAAGTAGTGGCAAAGTACTGCCAAGTACTGGCAAAGTTCGGCAAAGTAGTGGCAAAGTAAGGCAAAGTAGTGGTAAAGTAGTTGTAAAGTACGGCAAAGTACTGGCAAAGTTCTGCAAAGTAGTGGCAAAGTACGCAAAGTACTGGCAAAGTATGGCATAGTAGTGGCAAAGTAGTGGCAAAGTACTGCAAAGTAGTGGAAAACTACGGCAAAGTAGTGGCAAAGTACTTCAAAGTAAAGGCAAAATACGGCAAAGTTGTGGCAAAGTACGGCAAAGTAGTGGCAAAGTACTGCCAAGTAGTGGCAAAGTTCGGCAAAGTACTTGCAAAGTATTACAAATGAGTCGCAAAGTACGCAAAGTAGTGGCAAAGTACTTCGAAGTAGAAGATAAGTACGGCAAAGTAGTGGCAAAGTACGGTAAAGTAGTGAGAAAGTATGGCAAAGCAGTGGCAAACTATGGCAAAGTATGGCAAAGCAGTGGCAAAGTATGGCAAAATAGTGTGCAAAGTATGGCATAGTAGTGGCAAAATACGGTGAAGTAGTGGCAAAGTACTGCAAAGAAGAGGCAAAGTAGTGGCAAAGTACGTCAACGTACTAGAAAGTACTGCAAAGTAGTGGCAAAGTACGGCGAGGTAGTGGCAAAGTACGGCAAAGTAGTGGTAAAATAGTGGCAAAGTACTGCAAAGTCGTGGCAAAGTAGTAGCAAAGTACGGCAAAGGAATGGCAAAGTGCTGCAAAGTAGTGGCAAAGTACGCAAAGTACTGGCAAATTACGGCAAATTAGTGGCAAAGTACATCGAAGTAGAGGCAAAGTACGGCAAAGTATTGGCACAGTACTGCCAAGTAATGGCAAAGTTCGCAAAGTAGTGGCAAAGTACTGCAAAGTAGTGGCAAAGTAATTCGAAATAGAGGCAAAGTACTGTAAAGTAGTGGCAAAGTACGGCAAAGTTCTAGAAAGTACTGCAAAGTAGTGGCAAAGTACGGCGAGGTAGTGGCAAAGTACGGCAAAGTAGTTGTAAAATAGTGGAAAAATACTGCAAAGTCGTGGCAAAGTAGTGGCAAAGTAGTGGCAAAGTACGGCAAAGGAATGGCAAAGTACTGCAAAGTAGTGGCAAAGTACGCAAAGTACTGGCAAAGTAGTCAAAGTAGTGGCAAAGTAATGGCAAAGGAATGGCAAAGTGCTGCAAAGTAGTGGCAAAGTACGCAAAGTACGGGCAACGTAGTCAAATTAGTGGCAAAGTATGGCAAAGTTGTGGCAAAGTACATCGAAGTAGAGGCAAAGTACGGCAAAGTAGTGGCAAATTACGGCAAAGTAGTTTCAAAATACATCAAAATAGTGGCAAAGTACTTCAAAGTATTGGCTCAGTACTGCCAAGTATTGGCAAAGTTCGCAAAGTAGTGGCAAAGTACTGCAATGTAGTGGCAAAGTAATTCGAAATAGAGGCAAAGTACTGTAAAGTAGTGGCAAAGTACGACAAAGTACTAGAAAGTACTGCAAAGTAGTGACAAAGTACGGCGAGGTAGTGGCAAAGTACGGCAAAGTAGTGTTAAAATAGTGGCAAAATACTGCAAAGTCGTGACAAAGTAGTGGCAAAGTAGTGGCAACGTACGGCAAAGCTATGGCAAAGTACTGCAAAGTAGTAGAAAGTACGCAAAGTACGCAAAGTACTGGCAAAGTCGTGGCAAATTACGGCAAAGTAGTGGCAAAGTACATCGAAGTAGAAGCAAAGTACTGCCAAGTAATGGCAAAGTACTAGCAAAGTACTGCAAAGCAGTGGCAAAGTATGGCAAAGTATGGTAAAGTAGTGGCAAAGTACGGCAAAGTAGCGGCAAAGTATGGCAAAGCATTGGTAAAGTATGGCAAAGCAGTGGCAAAGTAGTGGCAAAGTACGGCAAAGTCCGGCAAAGTACTAGAATGTACTGCAATGTAGTGGCAAAGTACGGCGAGGTAGTGGCAACATACGGCAAAGTAGTGGCAAAGTACGGCAAAGTACGGCAAAGTAGTGGCCAAGTACGGCAAAGTAGTGGCAACGTATTGCAAAGCAGTGGCAAAATATGGCAAAGTACGGCAAATCAGTGGCAAAGTAGTGGCAAAGTACGGCAAAGTAGTGGCAAAGTAGTGGCAAAGTAGTGGTAAAGAACGGCAAAGTACTGGCAAAGTACTGCCAAGTAGTGGCAAAGTACGCAAAGTAGTGGCAAAGTTCGGCAAAGCATTGGTAAAGTATGGGAAAGTAGTAGCAAACTAGGGCAAAGTAGAGGCAAAGTACGCCAAAGTAGTTGCAAAGTAGTGGCAAAGTACTGCAAAGTAGTGGAGAACTACGGCAAAGTAGTGGCAAAGTACAGCAAAGTTGTGGCAAAGTACGGCAAAATAGTGGCAATGTACTGCCAAGTAGTGGCAAAGTTCGGCAAAGTACTTGCAAAGTATTACAAATGAGTCGCAAAGTACGAAAAGTAGTAGCAAAGTACTTCGAAGTAGAACTTCGAACTATAGCAAAGAC